>NC_140490.1:83129888-83659888 GCF_964271855.1 Acomys minous | reverse complement strand
ACCCATCCATCTTTCCACCAATCCATTTGCCCATCCACCCATCCATCTTTCCACCAGTCCATTTGCCCATTCATCCATCCACCCACCCACACACATATCCATTCATCCTTTGATCCACCCATCCGTCTGCCCATCCACACATTCTTCCATCCATCAATTTACACATCCATCCATTCACCATCCAGACAATAATCCACCAACCCACCCGCCCATGCCTCCATCCAACCATCTACACATCCATCCACCGATTTATTCACCCATGCATCCACTCATCTGTTTACACACCCATCCATCTACACATCTACCCACCCACCTGTCATCCCACTCACTCATCCAACCGCCCACCTACACATTCACCCATTCACCCACCCACTCACTCACTTATTCATCCATCCACCCTTATGTCAACCTACCCATCCATCCACTTATCCACACACAAATCCATCCATCCATCCACACACCCATCCAGCCACCCATTCCTCTACTCATGCACCCATTCAGCAAACCTCCCACCCACCGAATCTCCCATCAAGCCACCTATTCCTCCAAACATTCACTCATCCATCAGCCAACCATGCAATTCATCCATCCATCCATCCACCCACACATCCAACATTCCATACAACCACCCATCATGCATCCACTTGCCGATTCATCCAGCTATCCATTTATCAACCCATCTATGCATTCATCCACCCACCCGACTCATCTAAACATCCACGCACTCATTCATCCATCCTTACAACCATCGATTGACTCTAACACCCACCTACCTATCCATCCATATACCCATCCCCACTTTCATTCACCCACCCCATACATTTATCCAGCCAGCCAGCCAGCATACACCCAGGTACCCAGCCATCTACCCATCCATCCTCCCATCCACCTTTTCATCTACTCACCCATCTATCCTACTGTCCACAAATTCATCCATCCACTCATTCATTCTTATGTCCTCCCATCTATCCACCCACCCACTCATCCATCCATCCATCTATCCATCCATCATAAACCCAACAATCTACCTTTCCACCCACCCATCCAGTTGTCCATTGAGCCATGCATCCACCAATCCATCCACCCATTCTTTCATCCTTCCATCCGTCCATCCATCTGCACATTCACTCACCCGTCCGTTATCCATCCATCAGTTCACCCACCCACACATGCATCCACCCATCTGTTCATCCACCCATCATCCTACCCATCCATACAACTACCCATCTACCCATCCATCCACTCATCCATCCATCATCCATCTATTCATCCATCCACTCTTGCATGTATCCATCCACTCAACTACCCACCCATCCACCCGTCCACAGACCCATAGAATTCACCTATCCTTCAAACCAACCACCTACTGAACTTCCCATCATATTTCCTACATATTTCCACTCACCCACCCATCCAACCTGCAGTTTATCCAATCACTGACACCTTCATCCATCCATTCACTCGTGCAAACTTCATTTCAACCACACATCTATCCACTCACCCAAACATCCATCCATCCATCCATCCATCCATCCATCCATCCATCCATCCACTCAACTATCCACTAATCTGCCCACCCACTCATCTAAACACCCACACATCCATTGATCTATCCACACCCAAGCACCTACCCATGTACCCATGCGTATGGTGTCCACCTACCCATCCACCCTCCATCCATGCACTATCCAGCCAACAATTCATCGCTGATACATCCATCCACCTATGCACTTATTCTTTCATCCATCCTTGTAAACATCCATTCACCCATCCATCCACAAATCCATCGATGCACCCATCCACCCACCCACCCACTCATCCATCCATCCATCCTTCAATCCAACCACCCGTCTGTGCACTCACCCACCCATTCATCTATCCACTCTTCCATCCATCCGCCCACTCATCTAACCACCCCCACCACCATTCATCCATCCACGTCCACCTACTCCTTCATCCATTCACCTATCCATCCATACACCCATCCACACTTCTGTCCATCCACAAACCCATCCACCCATCCATACATCTATTCATGCATCCGTCTACCCATCCACCCACACACATACCCATTCGTCCACCCATACGCTCTTCTGTCCATCCATCCATCTACCCATTTACCCACCCATCAATCCACATGTCCATCTATCCATTCATCTATCCATAAATCCATCCATCTATTAATTTATTCATCCATCCATCCACCCATCCATCTGTCCACCAAGCCTTTTATCCATCTGTCCATCCATATATCCAAACACGTATGGTTTCACACACCCTTCCAGCTGCCCATTGAGCCACCCATCCAACTATACATCCAGCCATCCATTCTTCCTTTGATCCATCCACCCATCCATGCACCCATGCATCCATGCATCCATCCACCCATCCATGCACCCATCCATCCATCAATCTATCAGTTCATCCATCCATCCAAACATCCACCCTTTCATCCACTCATCCAGCTGCCCATCAAACCACCCATTCCACAATACATCCACCTACCCACCCAACATTCTCCCATCCATGCATCGACCCATCCATCCATTCACCCATTTATCCACGCACCCACCCATCGATCCATCCTCTGATCTATCATTGCAACCATCTACCCACCCATCCATTCAACAATCCATCAATCCATCCACACACACACCCGTCTACATTTCTATTCACCAGTCCATGCACACGTATACCCATCCACACATCCCTCCACCCACCCACCCAGCTACCCATCCACCCCTCCTGTATCCATTCATCCATATACACACATACATACAAACATGCATACAAACATACATACATACATACATACAAACATACATACATACATACATACATACACACACCCAGCCACCCATTCATCAAACTAACCACCCACTGAACCTCTCAGCAAGCCACCCATTCCTCCAGACATTCATTCACCCCCCCACCATCCAGCCACCCATTTTAAACCACTCATCCACACATCTTTCGATCCATTCACCTTTCCAAACTTGTATCCAACCACCCATGCATCCACCCACTCACCCACCCATAAGCCATCCATTTATTCACCCACCCACCCACCCACCCACCCACTCATTTAACCACCCACACACTCCTTTATCCTTCCATGCATCCATTCATTTACCTACTCTTGCCTCAGCCCACCCATCTGCCCATCCATCCAACCATCCACCCACCCACCCACTCCTCTATCCATCCACCCGTTCATCAAAACAACCAAACACCGAACCTCCCAATCAAGCCATCCATCCCTTTCATCCACTCATCCACCTATCTATCAAAGCCTCCCCTCCTGCATCCACCCACCCATCCACCCACTCAGTGTTCTATTGACTCATCCATCCATCAACCCACCAATCTATCCATCTGTACTGGATGGTTTTGGGTGTCAACTTGACACAAGCTAGTGTCATCGGAGAGGACGGAACCCCAATGGAAGAAATGCCTTCATGAGATCCAGTGGTAAAGTATTTTCTCAATTAGTGATCAATTGCAGAGGCCCACTCCTTGGAGGCAGTGCCATCCCTGAGCTGGTGGTCCTGGGCTTTATAATAAAACAGCTTGAGGAAGCCATGAGAGCAAGCCAATAAACAGCACCCTCCATGGCCTGTGCATCAGCTCCTGTCTCCAGGATCCTGCCCTGTTTGAGTTCCTGTCCTGACTTCCTTCAGTAATAGTGATATGGAAGTATAAGCCAAATAAACACTTTCCTTTCCAAATTATTATTATTATTATTATTATTATTATTATTATTATTATTATTATTGCTGCTGTTGTTGTTTTTGTTGTTATTTGGGTTTTTTTTTGAGACAGGGTTTCTCTGTGTAGCCTTGGCTGTCCTGGATTCACTTTGTAGACCAGGCTGGCCTCGAACTCACAGCGATCCACCTGCCTCTGCCTCCTGAGTGCTGGGATTCAAGGCGTGCGCCACCACGTCCGACCCGCCAACTTCCTTTTTGGTCATGGTGTTTCATGGCAGAAGAGAAATCCTAGGACACCGCCCATCCATTCTCCCACCCACCCATTCAGCCACCCATCCACCCATTAGTTCATCAACCTGTCCAGACGCCCACTCACCATCTCATCCAACTACCCTTCCATGTACCCACCCACCTACCTATCCACCCACTCATTTAACTACCCAGTCACTCATCTGGCCCACCCACCCATCCATTTAGATATACATATGTACGTACACACACACACACACACACACACACACACACACACACACACCCCAGCATGTCCCCTTCTGTTGGTGTCAGAGGTGTTGGCTCTTTCTGGCCCATTTTCCCACAGGCTTCATGTCTGCCATGGAAGCAGGCATGAGCAGCCCAGCCCAGGGGGTCAGGGTGATCATCGGGATGTAGGATGCAGGGAGGCTGAGTGTGGGGACAAGCTGCTGTGTGAGCACGGGTCTAGGTGGTGTAGGGAGAGAGAACAGGGGAAAGGGGCGGGGCGATGAGCGAGGACTCAGCCTATTTATTTGGGGATCGCTGATAGGTGGGGCGTACCTGACTGGGACCACAAACAGGTTGTCATCATCTGGCATCTTTCTCAGTTGCTAGAAACCTGGTTTTGGAGACAAAATCCAACTAAATCTGGAGGTCACAAGTTATGCTAAGCTACCTTGCCAGAGACCCCCAGGGATGCTCTTGTCTCCTTGTCGACAATACTCCATTTGCATTTTTTTTGCTTTTTTTTGTTTTGTTTTGTTTTTCGAGACAGGGTTTCTCTGTGTAGCCTTGGCTGTCCTGGAGTCACTTTGCAGACCAGGCTGGCCTTGAACTCACAGTGATCCGCCTGCCTCTGCCTCTCGAGTGCTGGGATTAAAGGCGTGTGCCACCACAACCCAGCAAGACAGGGTTTCTCTGTGTACCCCCTGGCTGTCCTGGACTTGCTTTGTAGACCAGGCTGGCCTCGAACTCAGAGAGATCCGCCTGCCTCTGCCTCCTGATTGCTGCGATTAAAGGCGTGCACTGCCACACCGGGCTTTGCAATATTTTTTTTTTAACATGGGTGCTGGAGATTTGAACTCAGGGCCTCCTACTTGCCTGCTGGATGCTTCCCCCACTGAGCCGCCTCTGCAGTCTTAGGAGCAGATTTGAGGATGACCTTGAGGCCAGTGAGGGCCTTTCTGGGTTTGACAGCCTGACAGAGCCTCTCCAGGCTGTGGTGATGCTGGAGACAGCGGTCACAGTCAACAGCCATGTAGGAGCTGTGCAAATGGCTGGTCCCGGGTGCACCGTGACAGCCGAGTGACGGGCTTTATTAGTCCACGAGCCAAACGGGTTTAAAATAGCATAGTGGTGGCAACAAAAGCAATTTGCTTCCGAATTTTTATTCTGAACGGATGATGTGCTTTTAATCAAGCAGGGCGTCCCAGAACTCTCCTAATTACCCCAAGTCAAGGGCTCGGCAGTCATCCTGGTGATGGCGCTTGGTGCGTGATAAGACTTTTTACCAAACAGGTTCCCCGGGAAGTGGGCTGGGGACCGGGGTGTCTGAGACTCAGAGGGGTCCTGGGGTGGCCTGGGTTCGAACTGGTGTCGAGTGTGCTGGGTGTTGGGATGGGGGCTGTGAGGGACCACCTGGGACTCAATAGAGTGACTTGGGGGGGTCTCTTTCTGCTTTGGAACCCCAGTTTTCCTTTACGTAAAAATGTAACTGATGCTAGTGATGGTGTGTGGGGCTGAGGTGCACCGTACCCAGAGACTTAGCATCACAGCAGCCATGTTGGTGTTCATGTGTCATGTCTCCTGACACTCAGGAGACTGAGGCAGAAGGATTACTTGTTCTGAGCCAGCCTGAGCTACAGAGCAAGATCCAGTCTCCAAAGAAGAAGAAAGCCAAGGAACCAACCAAAACCACGCCCTTTCTGTTGTAAATTAGCTACAGTTTAGTTTTGTTGTGTCAGACAGTACAACTTAGTTTTGCTACAGTTACAAACAGACCCACATCTCCAAGGCTAACAGCTTGGGTTCCCTTCTCACCCACATCAACACGGGCACCATGGTGCTTTGGTCTGGTTCACAACACCTGACTCCAGGGGCTGGCACACAAGTGACACGGGTCATTTCCTGTTGACCACGGCAGGTCCTGCAGCCTCTTGCAACGCAGTTGATCTCAGAATCCAGGAAAAGGCAGTCATAGGATGTGTGCATGTAACAGTCAGCTACTGCTGGGTAACAAAACACCTGCTGCATCTCTTTGGTGTGCAATTGTGAGCTTGTACATGTTCTCATGGCTTCAGGTTAGCTTGAACGTGGGTACTGTTGTTGAGTCTGTCGCTGTCCTTGGGCGTGCCAAGTTTTGAATATATTTGTGTCATAACGTTGCCCCACAGAAGCTATGCACATTGACGCTCACATTGCAGCTGGGAAGTGGCATGGCCTAGCGACTTCAGGAATGGCTGAATCCAAGTGCTCACTTCTCCAGAGTCTCTAACTCTGAGCAGGCTCCCTGCAGAGGCAGTGAGGGGGATGGCTGTGGGTTTTGAGTCCCAAGGGGAGAGAGGGGGAGCTTGGATTTTCATATTTTCTTTTTCTAATATCAGATCTCCCGGACAGCATGCCACAAAAGCTACAGCGACTGCAGGAGCTTGATTGACACGAAAAATGGGCAAATTATAGCCTTCTTTTCCCACTGCGCTACTACACTCCTGTCACACTGTAGCTGGTCCTAGACAGGAACAGAATGGCTTCTCCACAGTGTTTGCTCACAGGTTCCCTCTCCACCCTAGGCTGGATCACGTGCCTGGCTCCATCTCCCAGGGGCCGCTGAGAGGTCTGTCTGGAGAGTCCTGATCCCTCCTCGGCTCTGACCACAAATGCGTTTGATTCCAGTCAAGGAGGCCGAGGACAGAATCCTAAGGGCAAAGCCGAGCACAGTTTGCTTAATTGATTTGCTCTTAATTGGCGCCTTTCCCAGAGGGTCCCTGGGGGGGCCTGGTATGCAGTTTTGTTCTGAGATCAACTGACCCCATTCTCCTGCATCCTCCTAGGCCGCAGTAGTGAGGGGCTGGGGGCGTGGTCAGGAGTGGAGCCCCGCCTAGAATCCCCCATGAGGGGGCTGGGGGCGTGACCAGGGTAAAGCCCTGCCCAGGATTCCCCAGTGAAGGGCGGACATAATGAAGGAACCATTAGCGACCCTGTGTTTAAATTGGACCTCTCATCTGGCACCATCTTGGCCAAGTTGCTTACATGCCTGCCTCAGTTTCCTCAAGTGTGTTCGTTAAGGAAGACAATCACATCTCGCTGGCAGTGGATCAAAAGCATTGATAGGAAACACACGGCAACGGGGCCAGGATGGCCCGAAAGGCCTGATCCTCGTGCCTCAGCCTCCCCAGCTCCGGGCGGAGTGGTGCACACCTCTGAGCCTGGTTTCCTTAGCTTGTGGTCTCGCCATGCCCCTGCGCGTTATAACGTCTCCATTAAGCACCAAGAGGTCAATGTCCCTCAGCTGAGGATAACCCGCAGGCTAGCACTTGACACCCTGCGCTTGTCAAGCCTGCTCGTGCTTGGAGGCAGCATCTTGGAGACTCCTCCCTTCGGGATTCTCCCAGCATTCCTGCCACCGCCTGAGTCCCATTGGCCTGAGAATGTCTGTGTTACAACAGGCAACTCTACCATTGGTCTTTTTTATGGGGTGACTTGGGAAAAGGGGGCCACATACAGTACATAGAGGTAATGCCTCTCCCCTCTGCTGCTCCTAGTCTCTCTCAGCCTTTTGGTTTCCATCCTGTTCTTCTTTCTTTTCTCCTAGACACCCGTCAGGGCCATTATCCGTTGGAAGCTGCATCCTTCTTTTGCCTGTAGGCCCCACGCTGGCTGCCATGGCCCTTGGTTCCTGGTGTTCGTTCCTCGTGTGCAGTCCCCTCCCTGCGAGTGTGACCGGGAGTGTGATTTGCTTCCGACCAATAGAATAGGGCAGAGGTGATGTCACTTCTGTGACTACATTACCCTAACTTGCAGAGTTCCAGATCTTTTCCTCTCTGATTGACAGCCTCGTCTTCTGCTCTCCCCACTCCATGTCTGTATGGGGTCTTTCTCTCTACAGCTGCTTTCCCCCCTAGTTTGTCCCTCCTCTCCCCTTTAGAGATTGCTGGCTTTTTACTGTATTGTTGTGAAATCGTTTTCAACTTACAGGAAATAACACTGGGCTTCCGAGCCACCCCGCCCCCAATCTGGATTGCAGCAGGGTGGCCAGATGGCCAAGCAGCTGTGTCCCCACTTCACTGGCAAGTCACCCGCTTTTTCTTTTACAGGGTCTCCATCTGCATCCCAGGCTGGTCTGGAACTCACAGAAATCCTCCTGCCTCAGCTTTCCCAGTCCTGGAATGGAAGAGACTAGATGACCTTTCCCCGGTGATGGGCTGGACACCCCAGGACCTTTCTATATGTTCACACTTCTGAGAGTCTCTCGGGGGCTCTAGAGCAGTTTGTCCTCACGCGCGACGTCTCCATCTCTCAAGATCTCCTTGCTCTTCCTCTCTAAGAACCTGGTAACTGTTGTGGCTACTGCGCCTGTGGGTTTCCCTGTCCTCACATTGTAGCTGCCTAATAAAGACGTGTGAGATGGAAGCTGCCTGGTCATGTGCTTGGGGGCTCAGGCAGCATGACACAATGTCCCCAGGAGCGACTTGTCAAGCACCCTGTTCTGCTTGGCATCTGTGAGCATGCTCATGCCCTGGCACACCACTAATGCAGGGTCCTGGGTTCGAATCCCTAGAACTCAAAACAGCACTGAGGTCTCTGGGTCTTCAGGGCAGCCCAGCCAATCAGAAACACCCTATCTCAGACACTCAGGTGAGGGGAGGACAGGGGCTCCATGGTCTGCCTTAGCCTGTACTGGTGTGCAGGAGTGTGAGGCAGGAGGATTGCTGTGAGTGCATGGCCAGTCCAGGTAGCAAGAACACCGTGATTGACAGGTGTCTTTGGGCCTGGTATGCAGTTGGTGCTCAATATGTGCTCTTCTGTAGTGGGGTGAACGAGGCCTCAGGCTTTCAAAATCTTTGTCAGTCACTTGGGAGATGGAACCCCGCCCACCCCAGAGTCACGTGGAGTTAGTACCACGCAAGGGCCCAGTGCTGTCAGCTGGGTGGATGGGTGGGGGATTATTTGCAAGTGGTGGTGACTTTAAGGGGCGGGGCCTGAAAGGAGGTCTGGAGGTTGTGAGGTGTCCTTGAGAAGGGGCTTGGGGGACCCCAGACTCCTCCCCGTTTCTGAGATAGGGAGGGCTTCACTGTACAGGCTGGTTTTCAACTGCAGGCAATGCCCTGCCTCAGTATCCTGAGGGCTGTGGTGACAACCCTACACCCAGGCCTCTCCTCCTGTAACCGTTCTGCTCTGGGATGGATCCTGTGATGTGTGAGCCAGAACAAAACAAATCCCGCCTGGTGCCCACGCTTTAACCTTAGCATTCGGGAGGTGGAGGCAGGAGGATCTCAGTGAGTTCGAGGCCAGCCTGGTCTACAGTGAGTTAGCCTGGGCTATGTGATGAGACATCTCACAAAATAACAGCAAATGGCCAAGCAAAGCCACGGACCTTCCCTCTACAATCGGACCACGCCATCTTTCCTCACAGTTCGACCTGGAGGGCTGAAGGACTGAGACCCATTCCCTTTGCACCAGAGCGAATGCCCCTGCCTCGAAATTTCAGTTATAGCATTAGTCACACCAGAGCTACAAAATGACACTGGCGACAGAGAGAGCCCATCCGGATTTGGATGCAGGGCGGGGGTTAGGGGGGCAGGCTCCTCAGTCTCTGTGAGTTTATCCCTTCACCAAAAATACAAGCTCCTATCTCTTCCTGGGCTGTTCTGTTTGTCCTCTCGGATGGGGACACTGAGCCCAGCCAACCGGAGCCCGAGTCCTTATGGCTTCTACACAAGCCCAGAGCTGACATGGCAACGAGGTTCCTGCCCCCTGGGGTGATGAGCCGCTACGTTGTCACCTGGAACCCTACGCCTGAAGTCTACCCTGTGTCCAGGTGCCAAGTTAGACTCAGTTTTCCCTTTCTAGAACTGGTGTCAAATGAGGCGGATGCCCTGGGCTCCTCTGGGGATGGCCTTAGTCAGGGCTTAGTGGTGCTCCACTAGCCATGAGTCCTCAACACCTGGGGGGTTCTTGAGTGTGTGTGGCAATGACGTCATAAAGGTCGGCAGCGCCTAGAACCCAAGTGTCACCCTCAGAATGGGACTCCCGGACATCATGCTGGCTGCACTGTCCCCAGGAGCCATTTCCGCTTGAGGCCTCCGAGTTTGGCCACAGTAGGCGCCGCTCCCACCCGGCCACAGGCTCCCCGGGTGGCTCCGGAGATGCCCGAGGGGCTCCCCTACCGTCCCACACGGGACTCGGAGGCGAGCAAGAGAAGGCGGTAGGGACGACCATGGCGCGGTCTGCGTGGGCCCAGGTAGCCCCGGTGGCTCTAGGGGCCCTCTGGCTGGTCCTATCCCCGTCGCCCGCGGACACTGAAGTTAACCTGAGCTCTGTAGACTTCTCGGACCTCCCGGCGCTGCTTGGGGTCCCCGTGGATCCCCAGAGCGCACACAGATGCCTGTTGGTGGCCAGGCCGGCTGACGCCTGCCTCGCCATCGAGGGTCCTGGGGCCGACAACAGCTCACTGGACCCACTTGTGCTGGTTCGGCCCCTGGGCTGCACGTGGGAAGGCACAGAGCGGCGAGCTCGGAGGGCTGGAGCCACAGCAGCCTCTGTGCGCCCCGAGGAGGGGAAGGTGCGCGTGTATGAGGACCTGGAGGTGACAGTGCGCTGCGACAGGCCAGCGCGCGTGCTGCTGCCCCACGGGGAACCCTGCCCGGACCCCGAGTGTCACCCTGCCGTGGCCATGTCCTGGGCCCTCGTCCGAGCCCTGGCCCTGGCTGCTTCTACGCTGTTCGTGCTGCGGCAGCTGTGGCCGTGGATCCGGGGCTGGGGGAGCCGCGGGACCACGGTGAAGACGCAGACGTGCCAGAAGGCGCAGGTGCGCACGTTTACGCGCCTCAGCGACCTGTGCGCCATCTGCCTGGACGACTACGAGGAGGGGGAGCGACTGAAGATCCTGCCATGCGCGCATGCGTACCATTGCCGCTGCATCGACCCCTGGTTCTCGCGCGCCGCGCGGCGCTTGTGCCCCCTGTGCAAGCAGTCAGTGGCCAGCACGCACGACGGCTCCACGGATGGCAGCGTGGGCGGCGACGACACACCCCTGCCCGGACACCGTCCGCCCATCTGGGCCATCCAGGCCCGGCTGCGCTCCCGGAGACTCGAGCTGCTAGCTCGGACAGTCCCCTGCCGCCGCTGCAGCAGCACCACGTCTATTGGGGTGGCCGAGAACCTGGCACCGTCAGAAGCGACCCCCGAAGCCTCCTGACCTTGATTGACGCGGGAAGAGATGGACACTAGGCAGGGGAGGTGCGGGGAGGGAGGTGCCCAATAAAGTGTGTTTGAATCTGGATGGTTTTCCGCTTTCATGCACTGCACTGAGGGATCCAGCGGCCCAGGACAGTCCCCAGGATATCCACGCCCCACCCCAGTATAGGCACATCCCCTGTACCAGCACGGCCACGCCCCCCGTCCTGCCCAGTGTCTGTGGCGACTGGTCTGGTCTCCTTAACTGGCACCGGTCTTACTCCAGGGAACCTGAGACCAAGGCCAGACGGTTTACTGTTTCAAATCTCTGAGCCTCAGTTTCCCCATCTGTAGAATGGGTTCAGCATCGATACCTGCCCCACTAGTCTAAGGATGACTGATCTTCTCAGTACATGAAGGTGCAAAGGCCTGGGTGAGCGCTCAGCATTTGTTCACTGACTAAGCGACCTGCCCAGTTGTGGTGAAGCCCCGCGGTGGGACCAGGCCACTGTCCTGGAGGTTGGGCAGAAGCGGTGTCCTCCGCATGCGGCGGGATTCCCCTGGTCCTCTGAGTGGGGGTCCCCCAGTTTGTCGCAGCCTCTCTTCCCCGCACCCGGGCCGGGCTTGTGTACAGCCGCCTCCGGCTGCCACCGGCTGCCAAGAGTCTCAGCTGCTGGGGCGCTTGTGCCAGCTCCCCACCTCCGCGCCGGAGGGGGCCCCTTCCTGCCCAGCCAGGCGGCTCCATCTGTGTTCGCCCGGGGAGGGGCAAAGGGGGAAACTGAGGCTTTGCAGAGCGCGCTGGACGCGGAGACAGGGCACCTGCGTCGTTCCTTCCAGCCTCGCTTGAGTCCGCGGCGTCATAGGACACTCTTGCCCAAAGCGGAAACTGAGTCTCCAAGGCGGCTTGCTGGAGCAGGGCCGCAGAGGCAGAAGGAAGCCGGATTTGAACTCGAGTCTCACGAATGGCACAGGGTGCCTAGACCTGTCTTTGCTGACATGCGGCGATCCCGGATTTCAGTCTGCCCCCGCCCCCCCAGTCTGGGCTCAGGGCTCAGGACAGCCTGGCGGTGGGGGGAGGGGGCACGGGGGTGTGGGCCTGTGCAAAGGTCCAGCGGAAGGTTGAGAAGTCAGGGGTGTCTCAGCCCTTCCAGGTCCAGTCGGCTCCCGTGTGGGACAAGGCTCACCCCCATCTGTGTCCCCTCTGCGGACCCCGCAGCGCAGGAAGCCCCCTCCACCCTCCTCCTGCCCTCCCTCACCGCCCCCTCCTCCCGACTTCTCCCGCGCCCCACCCACCGCCCTCCTCCAGACTCCCCCCTTCTCCCGTCCCCCACCCCTAGCCCCCAGCCAGGCCCAGAAGGGGAGGACATCTTCGGAACAGATGGCCGCCGTCCTCGCCCAGCGCTTTGCCAGTTAATTAACGCCGCCTGTAATTAAACTTCCCACAAATTAGCTGTCAGCGTCGCTAAAGGGAACCGTCCTCTCAGATGCCACCTTGACGAGAGGGATCCTGAGTCTTGTCAACAGGATAATTGGGGGGGGGCAGGGTGGGGGGGAGTGGCTTTCCCTCCCTAATATCTCTATCGGCACCCACTGCGGGGCTGCGGCAACACGGGTGTTTTCCTCTTGTTTCATGAATTCGCATTTCGCATTGTGTTTTTGAGTCTTTATTGAGGACCCACTGTGCACGGGCACTGTGCTGGGGGCACTGGGAATGGCTGCTTAGCTTGACTGGCCTTCTGGGTAGCGTGCAAAGACCATCGGGCAGAGGAGCCTGGCCTGTCTTTCTGTCTCTGTGTCTCTGTCTCTTGTCTCCCTCGCCGGCGCTTCTGCGCATGTGCAACCGCCACATCTAACTGAATCCCTCACTGCATCAGACCCCGGCAGTTTCTTCACACCCAAAACCGTCACCAGCAGCTGTTGCGGGGACACCCGTGCACTTGAGTTTCTCCCACTCAGGAAACAGAAGGCTCAGCCCATGCGTTGGAATATGATGCAGCCGTCAAAAGGGAAGGGTGCTTGACAGAGACTCAGGGACCCTTAGCATAGTATCGGGTGCTACACTGAGTCCCAGGATGAGGATTCCTCTGAGTAGGCAGAGCTCTCTGGAGCTCACAGGACACCCACGAAGGGTTAAGAATCATTTCTGCTGCTAGAGACTTTGAGGCAGCCTGGCCTAGGTGACATCTTGCTTCAAAAAACAGTGGATGAGCAGGTTGGAGTGGCCACACTTTTGACCTCAGCACTTCTGCGGGAGAGGCAGGACGATCTTTGTGAGTTCCATGACATCCTGCTTTACACAGAAAGACCGTGTCTCAAAACAAAACCATAAAGACTCCCCCCAAATAAGTGAAGGAATGAATGAACCCTCTCCTGAAGGCCAGCCTAGCCCAGAGCCAGTAGCCAGCAACTGCTCCGTACAGCAGAGCCCTTACCATCCCATCATAGACCAAAAGTAGACAAACCTCAGGATTTGATGCTTCCTTAAATGGCGTACCTTAAAGGACGCCCTCCCTGTCTTTCAATGCCTAGCCTGGCCTCCCTGGCAACTTGCGCCTGCATTCTTCACCCTGGGAAAGCCGAGGCAGGAGGATTGACATGAGTTCAAGGCCAGCCTGGTTCACCATGGGAAACTGTGTCAAAATGAAATGAAACAAAAGAATACTAAGCAGGGTGTGGTGGAGCACGCCTGTAATCCCAGCACTCAGGGAGGCAGAGGCAGGAGGATCATCACTGAGTTTCAGGCCAGCCTGGTCTACAGATTGAGTCCAGGAGAGCCAAGGCTGCTGTCTCAAAAACAAACCCAAATGTAAATAAATAAAATCTAAAACAAAACATTAACAAATTGAAAGTCGTTAAAACAAACAAACACCAGGGCTGGCAAGAGGGCTCTGTGACTAGGAAGGCCCCTTGCTGTCAAGCCTGGGGACCTGAGTTTGAGCCCGGTGACATGGTTGCAGGAGATCTGACTTCCGCAAGCAACGGCCCCTAACCCCAATAAATAATAAAAAATATTTTTAAGAAATCAGCACTCGGGAGACAGAGGCAGGCGAATCTCTGTGAGTTCGAGGCCAGCCTGGTCTACAAAGTGAGTCCAGGACAGCCAAGGCGACACAGAGAAACCCTGTCTCAAAAAGCCAAAAAAAAAAAAAAAAAAGAAAAACCAAAAACAGGGAAAAAAAGAAAAAAGAAAAAAGGAAAGAAATTTAAAATAGTATAAAGTATAAACTAATTTTAAAGACAAAAATAACTTAAAAATAAATAGAAAATAAAAAGAACGTTTGGCAGTTAGGGTACCGCACCCCACGGAGGTGACAGACCGACAAACAGTAGGCGCTCAATAAATGCACAGGGCGTGGCAGCATGGGTGGTAAATGGGCACACAGTGGGTGCTGTTTAAGGGTGCACACCTGACATCCAGCAACCTCGGGGGGGAGGCAGAGGCAGAAGGATCAGAGGCCAGCTTGCGGGGGGGGGGCGTCTTACAGTGAGCCTGAGGCTAGCCTGGGCTACAGGCGATCTGGTCTCAGAGAGTTCCGCGCAGCCCTGGACCGCCAAGACGCCAGTCTCACCCAGGAGCATGCCGAACGGTGGCCTCGCAATGACCAATCAGGACGCGGAGCTTGGCATTACCTCATCGCGAAGCACGGCCATTGGCCGGAGGGTCCGCGCTGCGGCTGAACCCCACAGCGCCTGCGCAGATTCCTGGGGCCTCTGCGGGCAGCTTAGGGGGTCAGAGGGAAATGTGGGCGCCCCTCCCCCAGCTCAAAAAGGAGTCCCGAATACCAGAGCGTCTAGAACCCGCTCCCTTGGCCCCGTCGTCCCAAATTCTGCATGGGGACACCCTGGTCCAGTCACACCTCACTCTGGGATGCAGCGGTGCAAAAGCCCCGGGGCAGGACAGAGCCTGGGGGTGAGGGTGGGGGTAGCGGGTCAGGGGTCCCGGGCTGTGTGGCTGGAGCGCATGTGCAGGGAAGAAGGCAGGAGTGCGGGGCAGGCCCGGGAGATCCTCATGGGCTGCAGACGAGTCTGAAGCGGGTAGGAGCCGTGCAGGGCTGTGGGCAGAGTGGGGAGCGAGTTGGCTCAGTGGTCACAGGAAATAGACGACAGTGTAGACGTGTTATGCTCCCTGTGTTGGAGGAAGTGGGTCGCGGGCCCCTCCCCGCGGCTCGCTCATACGGCTGTGGCTCCCCATACGCCAGGCCAAATGGATGAGTAAGTCACTGCAGGCGACAGCGATGGTGACTCAATGCTGCCCGTGGCAGTGGTGACTACCCCCGAGTCACATAGCAGCCCCCACTCCGTGACGTGACCTACCCAGCCTCAGCTCCAGCCAGCCCCACCCCCAGCCTCCCAGGTGCAACCGTGCCTCTGCGTGAGCCCCCAGATCCCACTCCGGAGCCGGGATGTCCCGAACCCTCCCTCCATGGCTCGCTGTCACCCACAAAGCGGACTGCCTTCACAGTGACGTCCAAGTTGCGAGTGGCAGTTGGTGGCGTCCAGGTTGCGGGTGGCAGTTCTGGGTTCTGGCTTCCCTCGGCGGCACCAGTTTGTCACCCAGCCTCGCCCTGCAAACCCCCCCCCCCCAGCCTCGAGGGAGCGAGCGAGCGAGCCTCTGCGGCTGTCCCCAGGGCCACCGGTCTCTGATGCCACCGCAGCAGTTCCCCGGCGCCAGCCAAGCACCCCGTTTTGTGTGTGTCCTGACTTAGCGGCTAACACCTGCACCGTGAGGGACTCTTGTCCTCACCAGTCCCTGTGCACCCCCAACTGGTGTCACCCTTCATTTTGGACGCGGGGGGGGGGGCGAGGCCCTGTCACTGAACTTGCTGATTGGCCAGACTTGCCAGGGAGCCCGGGGTCCTCCGGTCTGCGGTCTGCGTCCTCAGCGTCCTCTCCCTGAAGCCCCCCCGGTGAGCACGAGGCCATTGCACCCTCTACCCTAAGCCCCTTTCCAGTTGGGGTCAGAAAGTCCCTTTGGATGACTCCTCGGAGCTAATAAAGGCTAACTCCATCCTAGGAGCTCCAGTGTCCACGTGGGCCTCTGGGCACAGGGATCCCCACTTCTCCCTCCACCTCCACGTGACAGGCGAGCGAGCCTGCACGTGAATGCTGAGCCACAGAGGCTAGCGTGGGGTCGGAGCCCCGGCCTGTGGCCTCGTTCCCCTGTGAGTGTGATGCACCCAGGTGTGACTCAGAACCTACGGGTTCTGTCCCACCCTGCTCTCACTTGCGGCCCTCAGTGTTAAGGACAAAGGAACGATTCCTGAGACAGGGACACCACGGGATTGGAGCAGTTTACACGCCAGTGGAGAAGAATCAAACTCCTTGTGGCATCTGGTGCCCCACCCTGGCTGTCTGGCATCGTTATATCTTCAGTGTCTTGGTGCCTTTAATAAGCACCACCATCATCATCATCATCACCACTACCACTATCACCGTCATCAGCACCACCATCAGCACCACCACCACCATAATCATCACCATCCCCATGACTATCACCATCACATACCACCACCATCATTAACACCATCACCGCCATCATCATCGTCACCATCACCATCTCCACTATCATCACCATTACCAATATCACCATCACTGTCACCTTCATCACCACCAGCATCACCATCTCCACCACCATCATCATTATCAATATCACCATCACCGTCATCACCATCACCACCATCACCGTCACCATCATCACCACCACTCTCATCTCCACGGTTCCATCTGACCCAGCATTCACTACACCAGAGGCGCCGTGGGCTGCTTGCTGCCCAGCCCCAGGCCTTTGTCCGCCAAGCCGCTCGGTCCCGTTTTACTGAAGCGCACGGGTCAGTGAGTGTCTGGGATTCGCGTCCCTGTCCACGTGGCTGGAGCTGGGCTTGCAGACGCGCACCGAGTGCACTTGTCACCAGCTCCGCGGAACTCTGATAAATCGAGAGAATTAAAATCCATTTAGAGGGAAATCTCTAAATAGGCCTGTGTTGTGTTTTCTGCTTTTCCCCTTTCCCTTCCCTGCTGTCTCTGGCTGGTAATGTATTCCAGACGCAGAACGGGAGGCGGCTTAATTGAATTTAAAAGCAGGTGTTACATCTGCCCGGTGTGAACCAGCGCGCACGTGGAGGACGGCACCGAGGACAGCCGGCTGGGTTTACTGTGCGCGTGAGCCTAAGGCTTTGCGCCAAAGAAGGAGAGTGGAGCCCCATTTGGGGATCCTGGGGCCAGTACTCAGTTAGGACCCTCCCGGAGGTCAGGGCCCAAGGTCGGGAGATTCAACGGCAGTGGATGAGCCCAGGCTTGCTCACCTCTTCTGACTTTACTGGGACCTCACTCGAGACAGCTCAGCCCCTCACAGGGGGTTCTAGATGGGGGGGCTCTACCCCAGACCACTTCCCCAGACCTTCACTGGGGGGGTGGTCTAGATGTGGGAGTATCTGTCCCTGACCACGCCCCCAGCCCCTCACTGGGGGGCTCTAGGCGGGGTGGGTGGGCTCTACCCCTGACCACGCCCCCAGCTCTTTGGTGTCCACAGAGGCCAGAAGAGGGCTTTGATGCCCAGTAATTTGAGTTACAGAGAGTTGTGAGCATCCATGTGGGTGCTGGGAATCAAACCCAAGTCCTCTGCAAGAGCAGCCAGCGCTGTAACCGTCTCTCCTGCTCCTCAATATCGTTAGATGCTCCTACCTTGGCCTCCCAACTAGCTAGAATCCTAGGCTGTCACTACCAGGGTTACAGGACTCCGCCACTTAAGCAACGGCTCCCTGTCACCCCTCTTGAGCCCCCCGAGCCTCTGGGCTCGTGGCTTTTGCTTCTCTGAGGATCTTTCTGTAAGTCGGGTCATCAGTGTCTTAGTCACTGTTCTCTTGTGAGGAGATGACACCATGACCACGCAACTCATAAAAGGAAGCATCTAGGGCTGGAGAGATGGCTCAGTGGTTAAGGGCACTGTCTGTTCTTCCAGAGGTTCTGAGTTCAATTCCCAGCAACCACATGGTGGCTCACAACTATCTATAATGAGATCTGGTGTCCTCTTCTGATGTAATAAATAAATAGATCTTAAAAAAAAAAAAGGAAGCATCTAACTGGGGGCTTGCTTTCGGTTTCTTCACGGCGTTATCATCATGGTGGGAGCAAACGAGCCTAGTGCTGCAGCGGTAGCTGAGAGCTTTCCATCCTGATCCGCAGGCTCCAGGCGGAGACCTGAACCTGCTGTGGGCTTTTGGACCACCAGAGTCCACCCCAGTGACACACCTCCTCCAGCGTGAAACCCATTCCCCACGTGTCCTAGTCTTTCCCAAACACTTCCGCTAACTGGGGACCAAGCATCAGAAATATATGAACCTATGGGGCTACACTCTCATTTTAAGCCCCCCAAACACTGTTTACTTTTGTGGCCCGGTGGCTTTTGTGGCCCGGTGGCTTTTGTGGCCCGGTGGCTCCTGTCCCCGACTACAATACCCTTAAGGCTCATCCACATCTTGCGTCGTTTTCATGACCGAATGATACTCCACTGTAGACAATGGAGCGTGTCGCTCGCACCCAGTCAATGTGAGCGGTTGCTAGCTGTTTACTATTGGAATGTTGCGACACATCTGGTACAACAGCTGCAGCCCATCACTGTTGGTCAACACCTAAGAGGTGGAACAGTTGGTTCGTATAATAACTCTATGTCAAGATGATGGTTTTTTTTTAAAAAAAAACAAATGCCTCGAAGTGCTTGCTCTAGGCCAGTGGTTCTCAACCTTCCCAAAGCTATGACCCTTGAATACAGTTCCTCATGCTGTGGTGACCCCCCCAAACGCAAAGTTGTTTCATCCCTACTTTGTAACTGTACGTTTGCTACTGTTGTAAGTTGAATGTAACCGGCTGTGTTTTCTGATGGTCTTAGGTGACCTCCGTGAAAGGCTCCTTAGATCCCCCATAGGGGTCATGCCTTACAGGTTGAGAACCTCTGCTCTAGGGACAACCCCGGCTTCCTCTTCCTGCTGGAGGATGCAGACAGGTTGTTCTAACAGCCTCGCACGCCTCCAGCTCCTCCCCATTGCCTCTGCTTCTCCCCTCTCCACAATTCAAGCTGCGTGCATCCCTCACCAGGACTTCACACACACTGGTCCGCCTCATCTGGGTGTGGCGTCAGACGGGAGCCTAGACCTCCCGAGCCTAGAGGTCAACCCCAGGCGTCTTCCCCAGTTCCTCTCATGCTCCTGTGTCTTGAAACTTGTTAGCCTGTGAAGGCATTTTCCATCCCTTACGTGACATCATGAGATGTCTGTCCCCTTTGCATTTCTGTGTGACAAAGGTCACTCTGCAGGCAGTTCCCCTATTGCTTCCTTCCGTACCTTTTTGACATGAATTTTCTATGTCTCTCTACCCAGTCCCTTACCCCCCACCCCTCTCAACCTGGACCCTCTTTTCTTTCACCCAGCTAGAGACTTCACAGCATCCCTCATTTTGCCTTTGGAGGCATCTCCCCACACTGGCTTCCTCTTTCCTTATCTTAGTTTTTCAAAGTTGAGACAGGGCTTCTCCGCGTAAGTCTTGGCTGCCCTGGAACTTGCTATGCAGACCAGGCTGGTCTTGAACTCATGGAGATCCTCGTGTTTCTGCCTCCCTAGTGTTAGGCTTAAAGATGCCAGCCAACCCTGCTTCCTGCTCTGTCCTATAACCTGGGTTCGATTCCCGGCACCCACGTGGCAGCACACAAACTCAGAAACTCCAGCTTCAGGGGACTGGACGCCCCCCTACTGGCCTCTGCGGGAACTGTATGCATGTTCGCACACAGAATTAAAACCTCTTGCCATGGCTCATGTCTTCTCGCATCCAGCCTGACAACACAGCACAGAGCTGGCGTGTATCCACCGCTTGCTAAGCACTGCAAGGGTTTCCCCTCGCTCCTTTCAGCCCAGACCCCGGCCCTTGACAAAGAGGAAGAGGGCTCGCTCCGCCTCTCGGCTGTGATTGAAACGTGTCCAATCGATGCCTGTGTTTTCAATCCACAGCACCGTGGTGATGGATGAGGGTGGGAGTGCGAGGCAGCCTGTGGAATTTTCACTGTTTTAGGCGCTCGGCAGACTTTCTTCAAAAAGCTATCTGGCCCGATCTCCAAATGAGAAAGCCATTAAACACACACTCACTCACATGCTGCAGACAGCATCTCAAGTCAAAAAAAAAAAAAGCCTAGGCAATTAATACACAGCACAAATGCTGCCTTCCACAGGAGGAGATGGAGTTCCGGCTGAGAGGAGCAGGGGAAGAGGGGACTCTTCAGCATGTGGACAGGGCCTCAAGTGCAGCTTCTTTGCAGGAACCCTCCCATAGGAAGAGGTGGATTGCTCACGCTCCAGCCTCCCCGTCCACGGCTGGACCATTCTGCCCAGCAGCCTGGCCTCACTCAGAGGTCTGCAGCACAGAGGAGCCTCCAGGATGCTGTATTTCCCCTGTATCCCTTTATTCTATGGGTGTAGTCCGTACTGGAGGCTAGGAAGAAGAGGTAGAGAGTGGAGGAGGAGACGGAGGAGGAGATGAAGGAGGAGGAGATGGAGGAGGAGGAGATGGAGGAGGAGGAGATGGAGGAGGAGGTGAAGAGGAGGTTAAGGAGGAGATGGAACTTTGTGGTCTGGGGACATCAGGAATTAGAGAGGCTAGCTCTCATCTGCCTGGAGCTCTGGGACACAACGTCAGTACAGCCTTGTCTGGATTGCAAAGTTGCAGGCCGGGTGACTGTTGTATGTAGACTCACCCTTTCCTCATGATTGCTGTCAGTCATGGGCGATCCCTTGAAGGATGACAATCCAGGATGAACAAACATTAGGTGCAGGGGTGAGTAGAGGCGGGGTGGAGAGAACGGAGTCATGGCCTTGCCAGGGATGTTGGAAATAACAAGATGTTTGGGCTTTCTGTTGAGGGCACAGGGGAGTCATAGAAAGATGTAGGGGAAAGGAGAAGGTTGGGATTTACTCCAGATGGATCGATCCTTCTGGCTGCTGCTGTGTGGACACAGGGAGGGTGTCAGGAGGCTGCTGAAAAGGCTGTTTGTCTGAGCTGTAGATCAACCCTAGAGATGCAGTGTGGTGGAACCCGGGGAACGCGGGTGGGGGGGGCAGGCTGGGGGAGGAGAGGAGACTGGAAGCTTCTGATCACTGGGCCACAACGGGGTGAAGTCACAAACAGGAGCTGGGGGAGAAGGGCTGCCCTGGCGTCAGGTCCACGGCACCCGGGGGACACTCAAAGGAGACCGCAGGAGGGCTGGAGGGAGGGTTGTGTACACACAGGGGCAGAGGCGGAGGCATTCTCCTGATATTAGAGGCCAGCCTCTGAGCGTGGACATCCAAGAGCCAACTTAAAGGCAGATTACCAGTAAATAAAGGAGGAGGAAGGAGAGGAAGATGAGGAGGAGGGGGGAGGAAGGGGAGCAGAAGGAGGAAGGAGAAGCAGAAGAGGAGGAGGAGGAGGAAGAGGAGGAGGAAGAGGCAGAGGTTGTACTCCTCTCCGGCCTCAGCAGTCCTCAACAAGGCTGGACCTTTGAAACTCATCAAATATCTCTCCATCAGAATCCTTCCAGGTCACGTGACCCAGGCCAGTCAGGCCTCCAGGAACCAAGCAAGAATCTAAGAGCAATAGCCGTCAGCGAGGGAGGCCCTCCTCCATCTTCAGACTGAAGCTTTGGGAAAGCTGGAAGCGACAGCTCCATCGTCTCCTCCAGAATTTGCTCAGTTAGCGGGTTGACTGGCTGTGTGCCCTGCTAGGATGGAGGCTGAGAAGTCTCTTGCTGGGCTGTGTTGGAAGGTCACCCGGTAACTGCAGTGGGTGTTCGATGGGGCTGGATAGATGGGAGGGTAGATGGATGGATGGACAAATGGATTGATGGATAGGTGGACGGTTGGGTAAATGGATGGGTTGGTGTTTGGGTGAGTGAATGGGTAGGCAGAAGGAGGATGGGTGGGTGGGTGCATGAGTGGACAAATGGGTGGAGAGATGGATGGGTCAACAGGTGGATGGTTGAGTGGATGGACGCATGGGTGGGTGGACAGATCAATGGACAGATGGATAGGTGGGTAGTTGTGTGGATGGCTGGGTGAATGGATGGATGGATGAGTGGGGGGGGATGGGCATGTGATCTGCAGTCAGTTTTCAGGGTTACTGACAGTGTACGATCCTGATGTCTTCTTTTTTGTCTCTGTAGGTGTTGGCACCGGCTCCCACCATCAGGTAGATAGACCTGAGTGCACTGAGCAGGTGTTTTGGATGATACATCAGGGTGCCTTTGCTGCTGGCGGATCTTACAGCAAATCAGCTGTTTCCCTTTCTTTCTTTCTTTCTTTCTTTCTTTCTTTCTTTTTTTCTTTCTTTCTTTCTTTCTTTCTCAAATACAGACATCTTTTTTTTTTGTTTGTTGGTTTGTTTTTTGTTTTTCAAGACAGAGTCTCTTTGTGTAGCCTTGGCTGTCCTGGACTCGCTTTGTAGACCAGGCTGGCCTCGAACTCACAGCGATCCACCTGCCTCTGCCTTCCGAGTGCTGGGATTAAAGGCGTGCGCCACCACACCCGGCTCAAATAGAGACATCTTAATGGCCAGATCAGCCGTTTGTTCTTCCTCTAACAACTGGACTCACGGAGTGAGTGAGTCCCAGCAGTGTGTGGTGTCGTACACATGTGATTCCCACCCTTTCGGGGGCTGAGGCTGGTGAGTCCCTCATTTCAGCACCAGTCTGGGCCGCTTAAGGAGAACCCACATCAATAATATTAACGAATCGAGCCTCCTCGTGTTGGGATTGCCAGCATTTGTGTGGCCCGCCAGCACACAGTGTTTCTTGCCTTTGGGTTCATTTCTGCTTCCGTCTGTGAGTTCAGCTTTTCTTCACAGCCACAGGCAACAATATCCTCTGTAAACAGGTTCCAGGGTCCAGGAAGAGGGAACGTTTGAAGGAAGGTATCCAGGAAGTCCTGGTTGGGCTGAGTGCAGGTTGCTGTATGACCTGAGGAAAAGCCACTCAGCCTCCCAGACCTTGCGTCTTCATCTCTGAAAACACTTTCAGGAACATTTGTGCCATCAAATAGTTGCTTGTTTGTCTGTCAAGGGCTTACTACATAGCCCAAGGAGGACTGAGTCTCACTTCTCTGTCTCCCAAGTTCAGAGATCACAGGCCGTGTGCCCCCAACCCTGGCTAGGGGGACCAAGGTGGCTGGGGCTTTCGGAGGCTGAGCCTTCCTCCTCCCCCAAGCCGAGTCCACCTGGGGACGGCTGCCATGTGCAGGTGTTGGTGTGTCTGTGGGATGCCCGTGGTCCAACCTCAGACCTCTCGACCTTCCTCCACCTTCTCATTCTACTCTCTCCCCCCCATCCCCCACCCCCATCAGCCAGGACCCGGTGTGTTTTCCCTCGATGACATTTGGAGTCTTTTAATAGTTGTCACATTAGCATAAATTTGCATACATTATGGTAATCAGGCGATTTATTTTTGATGGAGCGTTTTTTTCCCCCTCCGTGGGGCCTTCAGTCACCTGGGAGGTCTCACTTAGTTTTGCTTCAAGAAATGTCTACTCTCCTGAGGGGGCTGCACAGTCATGCCACAGCTCAGGCCGGCCTCAGGTGCCTCACCAGTCACCAAGACGTTTTCGGACAATTGGACCACATCCGAACCGTCATTCATTTATTCCTTTATTTAGGCTTGTTGCCCATTTGGGGAACTATGTCACCCAGCCTGGATTTGAACACTTCCTGCCTCCACCTCCCAAGGCATGGTAGGTGTGCACTCTGCCTTTACGAAGTGAAGGGCTAAGTGGTTGGGGGGACAGCACATGCCTTTGAAGTAAAGAATAAAGAAGAAAAAAAAAGATAAGATTCCAATTTTTGCAGCAATGCACACTGGACATGCTAGCTAGCACTCGGGAGGTAGAGGCAGGGGGATGGTAGAGTCCCAGGAAGCAAGAGAAAACAGAACAAAACGCTGTCCAGCTTCAATTCTGTGTGACCCCAGACAAACAGGAGCCTTACTCTGATCCTCCATTTCTTCCTTTAGGGACTGACACCACACACCCAGGAAAACCTCTGCAGATCCATCCCTGTGATGTCACGGAAAGACTTAAGGCCAGTCCTGGGGGGGGGTCTATATTTGTAAAACACGAAGTTTAAGCATTTTCAATAAAGGATGCGAAGGCGCTATGATTTATAGTAATCGAGAAGAGGCAGTAGCTTCGAGTAATTGTCCAGCGGCGGGGGCGGCGGGGGCGGCGGGGGCGGCGGAGGGAGGGGGCTTCACGCGGGGCCAATCAGCCCCAGGTGGGCTGCGGGGCCCCAGGCAGGTTAAGCAAATGCATCACTTTAATAACTCGGAGGCGGCTGGAGCCATTAGTGAGAGGGGAGGATAAATATCACTGGAAGACGCTCCGGAATCGCCGGTTTTATCACCGAAAATTGTCCCTGTGCTATTTACTTTCAATTTAGATTTTCAGGAAAGTGGCTTTGGGTACAGTTATGTATGAAGGAGGGGCGACTGGAACTGAAAAATGACCTGATTTCCCCATCCGAGACCCAAAGGAGCCTCATGGTTGCTTTTGAGTCATGTATCTAGTGGGGACTCTGGGTACTGAGGCTTGAAAAACCGCTTGACTTCGTCTGGCCTCGGCTGGTTTACTGATGGGGAAACTGAGGCTCCTCGTGGAGAGTGTATGGCTCTGTTTTCCAACCTGCTCTCACTCACGAACTTACGTGGGCCTCCCCATGGTCACTCCCGCTAAGGTCACTCTTTACACCCCGGGTGTGACCAGTGCACGCCTGTCACCCCAGCACCTGAGGCTGAGGCAGGAGAACAGTGAGTTCCAGGACTGCCTGGGCTATATACTGGGATCCTAAGTCAAAAATGTTTAAAAGCAAGCGACAACAAAACAAGCAAGCAAACAGAAAACACCGAAAAAACAAGAACCGAGAGGTGGCCCCCATGCCCAAAGGCGCTTGTCACTGAGCGTAAAGCCCAGGTTTGATCTCCAGGCTGAACATGGTGGAAAGAGAGAACACATCTGCCACAAGGAAGTGCCTGAAAACCACCAGGGGAGGTTAGAAACACTCACAGAAAGCAGACAGAGTTGTGAGCTGCGCGTTGCAGTGACCGGGAGTGGCGGGAAAGGTCAGTTGTTGGGGAAAATGGGAATGGAGAGGCCACCAGGAGGGATCGCTATGCACCCATCAAAAAGCTCGAAGGCAAAACAGGGCAAACAGAAACCATGGTCAAGAGGAAAGAAAGGTTTGTTCATACGCCGGTTAGGAGGCGCCGCCCACAGAAGGGAGCTAGGGCAGTGCCCAGGCGTGCTGCAGGCGGGCTCTCATCATAAAACATGGGCAAGCTCAGACCCCATCTAGGCTCCCAGCCCCTCATTGGGGGGGTCTGTACAATGGGATAACCCCAGAATAGCACCTGATGCTCCTGGTTTTACAAGAGCAGCTCACCTTGTCTGGCCAGGGTGGCCCTGAACTCACAACTGTTCTTCCTCCACACTCCACGTGCCATAGGGCAGGTGTGCACAACTGCGCTTGCTGGCTTGCACGAGGGCAGGGAAATTTGTTTGTTTGTGTCCGTGAAGTTTGCTTCTGGGTCTCCCAACCTGGCACTGACTAGACGCTCACAAGTTTTCCATTGCTGTGACAGAACACGTGAGCTGATCAGTTTGGAAAGAGGGAAGTTCATCTTGGCTCACCGTTTTGGGGGTTTTACCCGATGGTCAGACAGTCATGTGGCTTTGAACCAGGCGTCATTACAGAAGAAGGTGGAAAGGGAGAGTTGATTACTTCACAGGAGCAGGGTGTGGGGGTAAAGGGAAGAGAAAGAGATACAGGGGCTGGAGAGATGGCTCAGAGGTTAAGAGCACTGGCTGCTCACCCAGAGGTCCTGAGTTCAATTCCCAGCAACCAGGTGGTGGCTCACAACCATCTATAATGTGATCTGATGCCTTCTTCTGGTGTGCATGCAGACAGAGCGCTGTATACATAATAAATAAATAAATATTTAAAAAAAAGAAAGAAAGAGATACAGGACAGATGAAAAAAAAAGGAGAGTAAGACAGAGACAAGAATGGGACTCCATAACACTCTTCAAGGGCAGTGACCCAACTTTCTGCCACTTGTCTCCACTTTACAATAACGCTACAGGGTAAACATTAAGCCGACAACATTTGTGCCCTTGGGTCATGTTCAACATCTCAACTACAGTACTGAATAGTGGGCCAGGACCACGGGTTCCACCCTCCACCGTCACCTCCTTCTATCCTGTGGCTCGATCACCTCTAATAGCAGGCGTGAAATGGGACAGCCCTCCCCTACCTCACGATGTTAACAGTCCCATGGCAGCTGAATTGTGGTCCCTCACAGCTGTTCACATCTTGACCCCCCCTGACTCAACGTGACAATGTCACTTCACGGGGAAGGAGGAATTTCTCACCGTTTCTTGGACAAGAAGCCATACCCAGTGACATCACAAGGAGGCAGGAAGACTAGAGAGCAGCCAGATGGGACTGAGTCTACCTGACAAGTCAGGAGACTGTGGTTTCCCACCACAGAATAAAACATCCCGGAAATCAGTCTGCTTTGGGACTCTAAACCAAGTGCCATAGGCAGTACCTCGAAGTTGGGAAATACAAGGAACATTACTCCCTTGGAGCCTCAGAAAACATCCCTCCCAACACATTTTAAAGTTCCAGCCTCCAGAAGTCTAAGATAAGAAATGTGTTATTCAAAGCGACTATGTTTGTGAGAATTGGCCTCAGCCGCTGCAGAAGATGAAGACAGAGCCCACGTGGGGGGGAAAAAACCCCGCCTATGACTCTCACCCAGATCCTATTGGCCAGATTGTATCACATGATCACACCCACAACTAGGGGATCTTGGGACTGCGTTCCATGGCTGGCCAGCCGCATCCCAGGCGATTCGGCACTATGAGATGTCTGGGGGAGGGTTATTGGTGGGTGTCCGGCCTTCGTATTCAAGGCCAGTCAGGGCTGTGTGGTGGGGTGTGAGCTGTCAGAAGATCCTCAGGTGGGAAAAAAAATTGGGTCGTGAGCATAGAGGGGACATGGGAAATCCAGCCACGTGGAGTTAGCTATGTCAGGAGAGGTGAAACGCAGTTCGGCCACACAGGAGCATAGGGAATGGGCCTGTGCCCTTTTTCCCAGGGAGGTGCCCAAATCACTCATCCCGGATTTCTGAGACCTCCGAGCCCAGTCTTTTCCTGTAGCCTCTCTCCTTTCTCCCTGCTACCCTCTCTCCACTTACTGTTTCTCTCAACCCCGCCCACCCCTCCACCTGCTCATCCTGGAATTTAGCTGATTCAGTCTCCAGCTCTTGGCACCAAACCCTTACCCACATGGTGCTCCCTGCCGAGCACAGCCTCCCACTGGTCACCTTCTCTTCATCTTCCACTGTGATAAGAAACGGAGGTGGGATGTGACTCAACGGCTTGTCACAGAAGGAGCCTGGGTTAGGGGGGACGCCGGGAGGAGGGTGCTTCAAGTGCACAGGTCCCAGGGCAGGACAAACCTGTGCCTCGGAGGACGGGAGGGCAGCTTGTGGTATTGGAGGGTAGGAAAGTTTGTGTTTCGCATTTCATTCGTAGTTTTCAAAAGCCCAGAATGGCTTTGATGGACGCTGAACTCCTGATATTTCTGCCTTCAACTCCCAAGTGCTGGGATGACAGGTGAACACCAGGTCTGGTGACACTTTGAAGATAAGGATGGAATCCGGAGCCTTGTGGGTGCCAGAAAAAGGGGGCCTATCTCTGGACTGTGCCCCTGCCCTAGAAGTTGAGGCTTAATTTACACGGAACAAGAGCCACTGGACAGTGAACGAGTAGATGGACACAGATGGGTTTGACCCGCCCTAGCACCTAGCACAGCGTTGCTTTTACCGGTTCCCTGGCCCCAAGTGTGTCCTGGTCACATTCGACAGACTAAGTCTTTCTCTGTCTACCTCTCTCTGTCTCTCCTCTCCTTCTTTCCCTTTCTCCCTCTCTTCCTTTTCCCTCACCCGCCCCCCACCAATGGCCCAAACTCTCACTTCTGTGTTCTTTCTGAGAAACCTGTTGCCTAAGCCAATCAGCGGCTGCGGTGGTGGCTCTGTCTTAACACCACTCACACAGGCCCACAACCGAACGGGCTCAGCACAGTTATTATAAAATATTAAAATTACTCACAAAATAAATTATTCACACGCCTCATGTTCCTGCTTGCAGGTGTTTAGGGGCTAATGAGGTTTTTATTTCAGTGCAGAATGGAGCTAGGCCCTCAGGAATCAAAGGCACGGGAAAGCCACATCTCACACCGTGGGGACACAGGGGCATGGAGGAAATCGGACAGGCGTCTGGCTGTATGACCTTCTGTGACCTAGTGACCCCGCTAATCTTAGCGGACTGGTGTGTGGTGGGTGTGTGAGCTGCAAGCTTGAGCTTTCCCCTTCCCTGTGGTTGTATCTGGGAGAGTATGAGGCTTTGGAGGCGAGGAAAGAACAGACAGACACACAGACACACAGACACACAGACAGACACAGTGAGAAAGACTCAAGCAGAGAGGAAGATGCTGATCTGGAATAAGTTGCAAAGGCTGAGTGGCCAGACCGTGTCTGTTAACCCAAGGAATTCTCCTGCAATAGCTGGGAGCTGACTTTGGGCAGGGAAAGCCCTTTCCAAGGCCCACCAGTAAGTGGGGGGTCAAACTGAGCTTTCTTTTTTTTTTTTTTTTTTTTTTTTTGGTTTTTCGAGACAGGGTTTCTCTCTGTAGCCTTGACTGTCCTGGACTCACTTTGTAGACCAGGCTGGCCTCGAACTCACAGCGATCCGCCTGCCTCTGCCTCCTGAGTGGTGGGATTAAAGGCGTGCGCCACCACGCCCGGCGTAAACTGAGCTTTCTTGAACCCCCAGATGCACTGCAAACTCCAGAGGCACTCGACTGGATGGACATCTGTGTCCCAGGGGCTCCACGGACAGCACAAACATGCGGGTCAAGCACAGCCCTTGGCATGTGGCCCCAGCCCTTAAGCATCCTGGGCAGCTCTTTCTGTCACCCCCACCAGGAAGCACAGCCCCTTCCCTTACTGTTGGGTCAATTGAGGCTGGCACAGGCCTCACTGCAGAACCCTGGTGCCACCAGGTTGAGCTTGGTCACATGACACACCTGCCTGTGAGGCCCTGGGGCAGCCATTGCTTCCCCTCTGATGAGGAGGGTGTGCCAGGGTGAGACTTCCACACACGACTTTGTTGTCCTTTGGCTGAGGCCACAGACCAAGGGGTTTTGAGCAACCTGGAGTCCAGGCCTCTCTGCTTGGGAAGCCCCGGCCCCTGCTGGCCTGACTTGTCCTCCGCAGAAACATATTCACCTGGCCACCCCGGTCACCGTCATACACCTCATGCGACCATGTGCATGGTGTATGTCCGCAGCTTCGGGTGTCAGCCCTACACAGGGGACGGATGAGGAGCTGACTCAGTGTCCCTCTGGCTCAGGCGTGCCCCCCCCCCTGTGTGACAGCATCCTCACGCCCACAGACAGCAAGCCATCCCATCCAGTTTTGACCAGAACTCAAGTTCGAGAAAATCCTGTCACACTCTCCTCACTCAGCTCAGACTTTCCCTATGCACTGGGCAGCCCGGCTCATCACTGTGGGCAGAAGTGAGTGGGGCAAGAACCCAGCCCGACTCCAGTCCTTCTGCCCTTCCAGCCGCCACCCCCAGGTCCCCTCCAACTCCTCCAGGCCCTCTCTGGCCCCTTCAGCCCCCTCCAGCCTGCCTCAAGCCCCCTCCATCTCTGGGGAGAGGTGAGGGCAATGATGAGGTATTTTTTTTTAATTTTTTTATTAATTTATTCAGATTACAGCTCAATTGTTATCCCGTCACTTGTATCCTCCCGCTCCTCCCTTCCTCCCGCTTTCACCCTATTCCCCTTCCGTAGGTCTATGACCGAGGGAGACCTCCTCCCCCACTATATGGTCACAGGCTATCAAGTCTCTTCTTGGTAGCCTGCTTATTCTTTCTTTGAGTGCCACCAGGCCTCCCCACCAAGGGGAGGTAGTCAAATATGGGGCACCAGAGTTCATGTCAGAGTCAGTTCTCGCTCTCCACATAGCTGTGGAGGATGTCCTGAGTAGGGGTTCGATGTTTACTATTGTATTGTCCTTGGTTAGTGCAATAGTTTGAGCAGACCCCCGTGGGCCCCGATCCACCCGTCATGATGTTCTTCTTGTAGATTGATGAAGTGTTTGTATGATGGTGAAAGTGAACTAACTGGTCATGGGTCTTGCTACTTCCTGAGAAGCTGGCAGTGGCTAGCAAGGAAGCATTTCCCACAATCCCCTTGCCCTCCTTTCCTTTTTTTTTCTTTCCTTCCTAAGCATTTATCTCGCACGCTCTGTGTACCACTCAAGGCACACAGTAGGTGCTGTGAAGTGCACCCAAGGCAGTCTCTCCTCCAGGGCCCATCTGTCTCAGAAATCCCACCACATGATGAGGTCGCCCTCGTGGACAGTGCCCCCCGCTTCTCCCTCCCTCCTTCAGGCGTGGGTGGCGAGGAACTTCATCTGGTCCCCATGGCTGTCACTCAGCCCTAGTCAGAAAGGCAACAACGTGGTTGCCATGGAAATTAATAACTAACCCCCCCCCCCAATAGATGGAACAGATGTGTGAACCAGGCTCAGAGTGACCCAGGCCGGTGAGTCAGAACTAGGGGGCTGCTGGCTCCCCCCCCCCCACCGTCCTCCCTGCCCACCTCCGGATCCAGGGGAGAGACAGCTTTATGGTGGACAAGCCCAGCTCTTCACCCACACAACCTGGCCTCTCCGTGCCTCAGTTTCTTCATCTGGAAAGTGGACGTGAGGACCACACCTATTTGTTCATTTATTCACACATTGGAGAAGCTGGGCTAACCAGAAGGCAGCATTGTGGGCTCGGACACTGGGCCAAATTCCAGCTCAGACAGGCCAGGAAACAGGTCCTCTCCAGCTCTCGGCCAAGGCTGGGTGGACCAGTGCCTCAGAGACACGTGGGAAGCACAGTGCCGGAAAGAGAGCAGCAAAGAATGTGACCGGAGAGAAATAACGCTGCTGCGCCAGGCCAGGCCTGAGGGGAAGGACGATGGAGGGCAGGGGTGGGGGCGGGGGCAGGGCTGCAGCTGCCAGGAGGCCTTGGGCTGTGACCCTGGGGCAAGTGAGAGCCATGGAGGCCATGGGCAGAGGGACCTGACTCTTCTCAGGGAGTCCCCTGGCGGCTGTGTTCTGTCAGATGGATCTAAAGGGTGTGGCCCTGTGGTCACCTTTGATTTGCCCCCCCCCCCCCCCCCGTTGTAACCAAAGCCCAGGTTCTGGGATAGGCTCAGGGGGAGGCAACAACCTCCACTGGTCTCCAAACACCATGTCTCATCCTACTCAAATTCTCTCTGCTCTGTCCATGGAGAAGCAGAGAGGGCAAGACACCTTCTGAATGTCACACAGCCTTCCATACTGAGCTGAAGCTCCAGGCAGGCTCTGGTTATGTATGCCAGTGACAAATACTGCCTGGCTCTCCTGTGGGAGAACTTCTGTCCCCTCCAAATCCTGCTCTGATTAGCAGGAATATCGCTGTGATGGGTTGAGGGGGTGGGTGGTCAAGTGACCGGGGCCAAGCTGACTAGAATAAGCTGTAAACAGTCAAAAGATCCATTTCTGCTTCTCAGTGCTGGGGAATCTGAGGCAGGAGGATTACCACTACCCGGAGGGCAGTCTGGGGTACACGGAGATCTCTCCTCCAACACCCACTCCATACGCAAGGAGGGGCGCACGGTGTCGGCCCTTGTTGGAGACTCCTTAGTGGGAAAAAAAATGAGAATTATCACCCTGGTTTCTTTTACTTGGCTTTATTTTTACTTGTCTGTGAAGCCCGGGGACCCCAGAACTCCAATCTCAGGTAGTTGTAAGCAGCCCAGCGCGAGTGTTGGGACTCAAATTCGGGGCCTCTGCGAGAGCCTCGCACACTCTTGACCACGGAGCCTCTGCCTCTCCAGCACCTTGATTTTCATGTCATTGTCACCCTGGGTCAGGCTTGGGTCACAGCCCAAGGAGACAGAGGCGAGGACGCAGGAGGGGAAGACACCAATGTGGCTTTAGAACAAAATGTGACTCTGAGGGAGAGGATGGGGGGGGAACGTCCAGACGAGTCTGAACACAAGAGTAGAGTGTCCCCTCCATTGCCTGTGTGCTACCACTGTGCATGTAAGTCCCGCCTTGCGTCCCACCGGGTTTTCAGAGCCTTTCCCACCGCCTCGCCAGGCCGGGGCCTGCGGCTCTAGCCGCTGTGTGGACGGGAGAGGACAGTTGACACAGTCAGGAAGATTCAAGTGAAATGACCCCTCCAATTGGCCACCCTCCGTCCATACGTGGGACTAGAGTAACAGTTTGCAAGGTTTAGTAGTTAGTGTAAGGCAGGGTCTCACTCTGTAGACCAGGCTAGCCTAGAACTCACAGAGATCCCCCTGCCTCTGTCTCCCAAGTGCTGGGATTAAAGGAGTGCACTACCACAGCCTTGCCAGAGAGTCCTTGGGGAGGAATCGGTGGGTGTCAAGGTAGCCCCAGCTGAGATATCACAGCCCCCGGGAAGGTTTATGGAGGTACCTTCACCATGAAGCCCTCCGGGGTAGCCCCAGTTAATCCCCAAGGGCCCAGCTCCGTTCCCTAAATGCCCCCGGGAACTTCCTAATGTTGCCACACACCAAGTGTGGTTTGTTTGTTGGTGTGTGTGTGTGTGTGTGTGTGTGTGTGTGTGTGTGAGAGAGAGAGAGAGAGAGAGAGAGAGAGAGAGAGAGAGAGAGAGAGAGAGAGAGAGAGGGTTTCTCTGTGTAGCCTTGGCTGATCTGGACACGCTTTGTAGACCAGGCTGGCCTCGAACCCACAGCGATCCACCAGCCTCTGCGTCCCAAGTGCTGGGATTAAAGGCATGTGCCACCACTGCCCGGCAAAGTGTGGGATTTTTTTTTTTTTTTTTTTTTTTTTTTTTTTTTTTTTTTTTGGTTTTTCGAGACAGGGTTTCTCTGTGTAGCCTTGGCCATCCTGGACTCACTTTGTAGACCAGGCTGGCCTCGAACTCACAGCGATCCACCTGCCTCTGCCTCCCGAGTGCTGGGATTAAAGGCGTGCGCCACCACGCCCGGCTTAAAGTGTGGGATTTTTATCCCAGGACTGTAACCCACAGCAGGTAGCAAGAGATGACAGGTGTCCTTGAGCCACAGTTTCCTTGAGTGAAGGCAGAACATGGGGTATTCTGCAGGGAATGGGTGTAAGCTCCTGATGGCCCCATGGCTGCAGAGTTGCCATGGTTACCCAGTAAGCAATTCTCCCCCGGCCCCCCCCCCCCCGCCCCTTCCTCAGCCCCTCACCCTCAGACCAAGCCTTTCCAGGGACCAGCGGCTCCCGGCGTCATGGCAACCGTTTCCTCGGCACCCGCTGCGCTTCCTCATTGGCTGAACTGCATGCTAGCAAAGGTCAGGCAAGGAGTCACGGCTAGGGCCTGGGCAGCTTTCTCCAGGTCTGGATGGGAGCCCCGGTTTTAACTCCTTGGCTCTCAGGAGGCCCAGGGACCGGACAAAACCGCCCCCGGAGGATTCATCTGGGGGACCCTCAGCTGTGTTCTCCAACACTGCAAAACCTCAGTCACGTGCTAAGGAAGAGTCTGGGCCTCCAGGTGGCCCCTTCTGCTTCTCTTTTATCTGGCTCAGGAGTCTGAAGTGAACTAGGGTCATAGCTAGTCTGGGCTACTCAGCCAGACTCTGTCCCCCCCCTCCCCTCGCCCCTAAAACGATGTCAAGTGGCTCAGCCGTGAGGCTGTGCAAAGGCCCGGAGCTGCATCTGATGCATCCACACCAGGGCCGTGGAGCAGGAATCGTGGGGTGACACAGATCCAGGCCGAGCTGTCCACCACAGTGGCCACGTGTCCAGGGATAGGGGGTCAGTGTAGAATGGGGGTGTCTGCGTGATCGTGGGAGGGGGTGTCACGGTGGAGACGTCATCGCTGGGTCGCCTGCCGCTCTGGCTCCCGCCAGCTGCCAGCCACCTGCAGCCCAGATGTTCCATCCCCGGGACATCTGTCAGGCTTTGCCAGCTCAGCGGCTGCGGCAGGAGGTTGTCTCAGCCCAGTGGGTGCCACCCACACCAGACAGGAAGGAGGGGGTGGGGAGCGAGACCTGGCCCCAGAACCTCAGCAACCCGCAACCCTTCTCCCTCTGCCTTTTATTCATTCATGTATTGAGCACCGTCTGTATATGAGACAGGGTCTCAGTGACCAAACAGTGAACAAAACAGAGCGGCACACTTCCCTGATGGTGGCTGTGAGGAGGATTCAGCTGCCTTGCAAAGGTCTTGCGGGGAGGCGCTCAAAGGCCCCAAGTTAGGGGATGAATGTCACCCTGGTCTCCCCAACTACATTTGCTCTTCCTCTTTCCCAGCAACCGCCAATGAGCCTACTGGAGCCTCTTATGGGGAGCAGCCGGGGGCCTCGTGGCTCCGTTCTGCCAGAGAGTTCTGCAGAGTCCACAGAACAGAGCACAACATGCTGAGAGAGTGTGGGTCTTATCCTCAGTGCCCTGTGGTGTGTGTGTGTGTGTGTGTGTGTGTGTGTGTGTGTGTGTGTGTGTGTGTGTTTTCCCTGCTTTGAGGTTCTTGGGGCTTTGCTACTGCACGTAGCAAGAGGAGACCAACTTCTGGGGGTGCATGGGCTGTTTGTTGTGATGTGTATCTGTCAGGGAGGCCATGATAGTCTGTGTAACAAAACCGCTTTCAGATCCTGGCAGCCAGCCGCAGCATTGGTTGTCTGCATCCTTCTCACGGGTGTTTGTACTCCCTCACCTCCAAAGACATATCTAGAAAATGAATTTCTCAGATTCCTTCGTGGATTCCCAGGACGCACAACCTTGACGCTAGGGAGATGGATCAGTGGATAAAGAGCCAGCAGTGAAAGCATGAGGAACTGAGTTCAAATCCCCAGAACCTGCGTAAGAAGCCGAGCACAGAGGTGGTATCTGTAATCCCAGCACTGCGGAGGAGACAGGAAGATCCCTGGGCCTCACTGGCCTGATACATGAGAGAGCCAGCCTCAAAATAAACGAAGGCAGGCCGATCTCCGAGTTCAAGGCCAGCTTGGTCCACACAGTGAGCTCTGGGCTGCAGTGCCCAGCTTCCATGGCTCCATCACCAGCAGAGAGTGGTTGTCTATGAACAATGTTACACTCTGCGACCAGGATTTGCAGCTCTGGAGAACACATCCCTGCTTGACAGGGTCCCCTGAGAACAGGCTGTGACTTATAGCTTCTACTCTGCTCATGGCAGCCTGTGTGCTGCTTAGAAGCCGCCGGGACCTGGACCATCACTCAGCTGGGAGACCACAGCTGCCCGGCGGCCGTGGACCATATATAACTAGGTCCTGTGGGCAGGGTGACAGTTAGAATGCTTCCCCCCACCTCTGTGGGGGTTATAGACTCAGGACCATATATAAAGCGTGTGCTAATCACTGGGTTCGGACAATTAAGAGGCATCAGAGATTGATAAACTCAAATGTCACCAGCCTCGAGGCACAGGGCCAGGTAAGGCTGTGGGGGACCAACAGTCCGGTCTTAGTCCCATACATCACATGAGGACATCTGAGGTTCTGTGGAAAGAGAGGCTGGCTAGCAACGAAGATGTTTCTAGAAGCCCCCCCCCCATTCTCTATCTGTGAGAGTCTCTGAAAGACACTGGCTGCAAACAACAGCTGTGTGTAGATAAAACTTTATTAAAAAAAAAACAAGCCAGGGGCCAGATCCATCCATCTGTGGGCTATGGCCTGCTGGGTCCTAGGTGAAGGCAGGCCTGTCTGCTCTAAAGAGTTTCATCAAGTTGGCTCTGAAGCCATGGTACCCAGGGTGAGCATCCTGCCTCTAAGCAGCAAGTCCCGCAGTCTCCTTGGAGTTTTCTGGTGAGAAAATTCTAGAAATGGCTCTGCAGCACACAGGAGCGCTAGAGCTGATCTCTCTGCTACCTCCAAATAACCAGCATTGGTTGAGCACTAACTGTACGCCAGGGCATACAGATAGGAATTTTGTTTTTGTTTTTGTTTTTTTTTTCAATTCCATGGTGCTGCAGACAGCTCAGTGGTCAGAGCACTGGGCACCCTCACAGAGGACCTGGGCTCAGTCCCTAGTAACCACATAGTGGTTCACAGCCATCTAGCTGGGGTTCCAGGGGACCCAACGCCTTCATGAGCTCGCACCCAAACACAGACATACAATTAAAACCAAACGAATCCTAACAAAAGACAAACCCTCACTGTTCGGGGGGGGGGGTGCAGGGTTGACATCTGTGACCCCAGCACTGGGAGTGAGGAGGAGGTGAGTTCAAAGACAGCCTGGACTACAGAGGGACTCACAACTTGTTGGTTATTGAGACCAAACTATCTTTTGTCTTGAGGGGACTGGCTACTGGCCCAGCGCGGAGGAGGGAGAAGGGACCGGGAGAGGGTGGAGACAGACAGTAGGACGTAGGGCAGCAGACGGACATGTGGGCTGGCCCTGTGCTCAAGGCCGCCAGAAGACGATGGACCTGACTCAGTGAGCAAAAGAGGAAAAGGACCCCACCCATCCCTTTGGGCCTCTTCAAGGATGCCTCCATGGCCTCGTTCCCTCCTGCCAGGCCTCAAAGGTCCCACCATCTCTAAGGAGCAGCTCTCTGGGGACCAGGACCACTCCCGCAGTGCACATACTTGAACGACAGGGAACAGCATCCCCATGCCTCTGTTTCCCTATTTGCCAACCGGAGTTAACGGGGTTGTTTGCAGGCACTTTGTCTGGGTCTGTGTAGCTCAGGCTGGCCCACAACTCCTATATAGCTCAGGCTGGCCCAGAACCCCTGATGCTCCTGCTTCGGCTTCCCAGATGCCGATGGGGCATGAGCTAGCCCCCTAGGCTTCTGTGGAGCAGGGGAAGGCGCCTGGGGGCCTCGTGGGACTTCCCAAAACCCCACCAGGCTTCCCCCTCGCTCCTGCAGAAGCCCCCAGGTGCCCTTGTCCCTGAACAGCTCCGCCTTCCTTGGAGCCATTTAACCGATTACAAAGATTCTATTTATATCTCCAAGAAAATTCAATTATAGACCACGACCTTTACATTTCTTCCCAGGCTCACGTGGGCTGGGCCGGGGTGCGAAAGGCTTGCGCTTGCGCACTGAAGGTCAGTGCTCAGGCTGCAGTGGCAGGCAGGAGAGAGGGGGCTGGAGGGGAAGGGGGAGGGGGGGAGGGAGGGAACGGGGTGAGGCTGAGGCGGGTGGAGGCTGAGGCGGGTGGAGGCTGATGTGTGTGTGGGAGGTGAGGCCGGGTAGAGGCCAGTGTAGGATGCTGGATGGGGATGGGGAGGCCAGGCCACTGATGCCTTTAAGGGAAAAGTATTTTCTTTTCTTTTCTTTTTGTCTCTGATTATTACCATCTGTGTGCACAGGGATTCGCTCATAAGCCTGGGCTGCCATTCAACTCAGCATGTGACGTCTTTCTCCATCACCATCCCACCCCCCCAACCCCTTACCCCCCCCACCCCCTCTACCCCCCCACCCCCCTCCCCCCCCCACCCCACCCCCCATCTGCAGTGGGTCGTGTGGAGAGGCCTCTTTGTCGTGTGGAGAGGCCTCTTCATGGTCACAGGTGCTGACCAACCTCAAACCCATTTGCTGGACGGTGACCATAGTGGGTGTTCAACACCATATTGTGTCTTCTCCCTTAAAACAGGCTTATTTTATGGGTGGCAGTGTGTGCACCTGAGTGCAGGTCCCTGCAAGGCCAGAAGAGGGCTCTCCTGGAGCTGGCTTACCTGGAGACTTCCTGACCTACAACAGCACCAAGCGCTCTGACCACGGACGGAGCCACTGCCTCAGCCCCATCCATATATACAGACATTTTAACTCCAGCACATGCAGGTGGAAGCCACAGGATAAAGTGAGGTGTCCTCCATCGCCCTGTGCCTTGTCCTTTGAGGCAGGATCTCATAGAACATGGGGCTTGCTTATTGGGTGGGCTAGCCTCGGAGGCCGGGGGATCCTCCAGCATTTGACTCTTCAAGGCTGCAGCACAGGGCACCACGCCCTGATCTTTAATCGGTGCCTGGAATTCAGGATTTCAGGCTTGTGAGGCAAGCACCATGGCCTCTGAGCCACACCACAGCCTCCAACTTTGCTTCATTCATGAAGACTGTGTGAGAAGCCCACGGAGTGTGCTGCAGAAGGAAGCAAGGCACAGGAAAAACAAGCAGCATGAGGAAGCTGAGGGGAAATGACACAGAACAGTAGAGACCATCCATCCATCCATTCATCCATCCATCCATCTCTCCATCCATCCACCCATACACTAATTCCTCTATCTACCCACCAACCCATCCATCCATCCAGCTATCCATCTCTCCATTGGTCCATCTGTGCATCCATCCATCCATCTATCCATCCATCCATCCACCCTCCCACCCATCCTTCTATCCATTGTCCCATCCATCCACCCACCTACCCATTCAACTCTGTATCCTCCCGTCTGTCCACACAGGTCCTCTTTGGTCCATGGCCTGCAGCCCCGTCCTTTGCCCACATGCTATCTGCTTTCCTTCCTTTGCTCCTGCACTATCGTCTCCCCCTGGGCTGATGCCCTGCACTCTGTGGTCCTCTCCCACCTTCCATGTCGCTGGCTCCCCCCTCAACCTGGCGACTCCGAGGTGATGACATTAGTTGCTGTTTCAGAGGTACAGAATTCCAGATTTGGCCTCCTCTCCAGTCCCAGCACATTCATAGCTCCCTGTGTGCGATATCCAGCCCTTTCTGGACTCAGTTTCCCTCTCTGGACAATGGGGTTCCAGGTATCCCTCCTGAGAGTCACTCTGAGGTATAAGGGTGTGTATGTGTGTGTTTTAATTGAGTCTCACAGCCTTGTGTACAGATCTTTGTTGGTAACATCGGTCTGTCTGTCTGTCTGTCCTCTTTCTGTGTCACAGAAGCCTTCCATGGGTATCCATCCAAGTGCTGGAGGCGGAGACAGAGGAGCAGTCCATCTCTGCCCTGCCCTGCCCTGCCCTGCCTGGGACTTCCAGTCCTCAGAGAGGCTATTTAGGAAATAGGAGACACTTCCCTTCCCCCGAGTGCACAGTGCCCGGAGGGTGTGTCCTCCCTCCCTCCTCCCCTCTCCCAGGCCAGGTGTGGAGGGAGTACCCTTGACCTGAGGGACTTGGTTTCCCCAGGTTTCGTCACCTGCTCTGAGGCTGGTCCCTGAAGGCAGTGAGGAGTGGAAGGGGTGATGTCACCAGCTAGGAGCCTGCAGGTGCCTACCCAGACTGGGACCAGGATGGAAGAAGCCCGCTCTGTGCAAAGGCTGCAGTTGTGGAGAACTTCTGGTCTGGCAGGGTCAGGGCAGAAGAGCTCCGCAGAGTCTCGCTTCAGGGCTGTGCTCCCGGCCCTGTCCTGTCCTGTCCTGCTTCGTAGGTGAGGACACTGCATGGGGACACCCCAAAAGGGACTGACTCCAAAAAGATCACGCAGCACATTAAGACCGTAAAAGAGGTTTTAGTCATGCGTCTCTGATGTTGTGGATTCAAAAGGATTTACATGGTGCTAGCTGCCCAGTGCCCTGTGCCAGAGGCCACTGTCATAGTCCCTGCTCATCTGTGTGCTTCTGCGGGCGTATGGGTACCTCACTATGTTTTGCTGTTAATGTGTCTCCCTAAGTCCTTCTATTTTCTTTTCTTTTCTTTTTTTTCCATTTTTTCGAGACAGGGTCTCTCTGTGTTAGCCTTTGCTGTCCTGGACTTGCTTTTGTAGACCGGGCTGGCCTCGACCTCACGATGATCCGCCTGCCTCTGCCTCCCAAGTGCTGGGATTATAGGCGTGCGCCATCACACCTGGCTCCTAAGTCCCTCTATACAGTCACATCTTTTGTTGTTGTTTATTTGGGTTTTGGTTTGGTTTTTGAGACAGGGTTTCTCTGTGTAGCCCTGTCTGTCCAGGCACTCACCCTTTAAAGCAGGCTGGCCTTGAATTTACAGAAATCCTCCTGCCTCTGCCTCCCGAGTGCTGGAACTAGTGGAAGCACCACCATGCCCGGCCACGTTAGCATTTTAACTTAATATTCGCTCTTTGTTTTATTTTATTGAGAGGACTCACTCTATAGCTCTGGCTGACAGGAACCCACTATGTAGACTTGGCCAGCTGAACTTGCAGCTATCCCCCTGCCTCTGCCCCTTGAATGCTGGGGTCATAGGTGTGCAGCATCCCACTCACCATGCTGTTTTGCTGAGTTCCCCCAAGGCAGCTCCATTGTTTTTTTTCCTTTTCCTGTCACTTTGGCCAATACCTTGAGAAATTGTTCACAGAGCTGGAACAGGCTGGGTATGGTGGTTGTCAACCGTCATCCAGGCACTTGGGAAACAGAGGCAGGGGGTAGGCTTCGGTGAGTTCAAGGCCAGCCTAGGTTACAGAGACTCAAGACAACACCTAGGCAAGTCCTCTCTGTGCCCAGCCAAGTGATGTCTGCTCTCCCTCTGCCTCACCAAGGTCCCTGCCAAGTGCTGAAGCGGGTAAGGCTGTCCCAGCCACCTGCAGACATAAATGCTGCGGTGGGACACAGGGCCAAGCGCTGGAAGGTGGTCAGGCACAGGCAGCGGAGGTCCAGGAGAAGAGGGGGAGGCAGTGAGCGGAGGGCAGGTGTGTGGAGAGCCGGCCAGAAGGGGCTCAGGCCAAACTCTCCTTTCCACCCCCATCTTTACCCGCGCTTTCACTGAGTGTGGACATGGTGAGAGGAAGGCAAGACATAGGTGTGTGATGCAGCTGAGGGGCTTTGAGGTCTCCAGGGCAGAGTTGGCACCAGCCCTGGGGCTGAAGCTGCAAATGAATTGGATTTGGGCTCTGTACAGAAGCCTGGAGCAGCCAAGCAGCAGCCACAGCCAGGCCACCAATAACTCCAGGCTGGCGAGGCTTCCCTGTCTTTTCTTAAAAGAGAAAAGCGAGGGTTGGAGGCAGGAAACAACTTAACCCACATCCACTCGGTAACAAACCCTCCAGGCAAGCTCCATGCCTACCTGTGTACACAAGAACAGCCAACAACTCTCCTAATGCCTCCATTGTAGGTGGCAATGTAGTTTTTCTGAGCAGAAGCTGCCTATTGACCCCGGGAGCACCCACACATAACACACAGACCTCTATGTATTAGTCTGCTGCTGTGGCAGACATTACTAATCAACAACCAAACCTTTCCCAGGAGCTGATGAGCAGATAGCACTAGTAGACTCTAAAATTTCTTTCCCTGTAGCTAGCTATGAGACTGAATATTTTTGTCCTGTTTTGTTTTTGGAGACAGGGTTTCACTGTGTAGCCCTGGCTGTTCTGGAACTCACTCTGTAGATCATGTTGCTCTCTAACTCAGAGATTGACTTGCCTCTGCTTCCTGAGTGCCTGAAATAAAGGTGTGAGTCACCATCACCCGGCATATTTATTATTTTTTTTATTATTTTTTAAAAATTTATTTATTTATTATTTATACAGTGTTCTGCCTCCATGACAGAAGAGGGCATTAGATCACATTATAGATGGTTGAGAGCCACCATGTGGGTGCTGGGAATTGAACTCAGGACCTCTGGAAGAGCAGTATTATTATTTTTTAATGAGACATGGTCTTAGGTAGCCCAAGCTGGCCCTGGGTCTTCGAGAACTTTCTTTGTAAGGTACAAATAGTGTGCCCCCCTTTAAATAACAACAAAACTAAAAAGCCAGTCAACTCAGGGTAGAACCTATGGGGACCAAGCCTGACATTGACATAACCCTGGTGGACACAGGCCTCCTCTGGCCTGCATGGCCTCCACCCAGAGCTCACACAGAGCCTTGAACTTGCTCCAGCCCTGAGCAATCACTTGGTGGCCCTGGGGGACCCAGCATAGCTGCCCTGAGGACAGGACAGGAAGCATCTGTCTTTACACAGGGCACTCCCCAGCCTCCACTGTGTTGGAATGGCACATCCTTTTCTCCTCCTGAGGATCGAGGATTTAAAAATAATCTTCTTTTTAGTTCTTCCGCCGTCACTTGACTCTCAAGTCTGAATGTGAGGGCGCTGAGCGGCCGGCGTGTGCTGACTGGAGAGGAAATGGGAAAAGGTCTCTGACAGGAGAAGGGAGAACCCTTGCTGGCTCCGAAGCTGATCTTGTCAATGAAAGTCCAAGGATGGAGGGGGTGGTGTCTCGCCCCCCTCCCTTCACACCTCGGGCCCCATGGTCTCCAACCCCAGGGCCTTTGCACATTCTGTTCCAGAAACAGTCAGTGTTTGTCCTGCAACTTGTGTCCCAACAAGGCGCAGCGTGTGTGTGTGTGTGTGTGTGTGTGTGTGTGTGTGTGTGTGTGTGTGAGATGGACCCTGAGGTGACATGGGTGGGTAGGGTCATAGTGAGGAGGAACAACCAGGGGACAATGGCTGGGAAAGCTGCATGCTGGAGGCCTGGACCTCTTGTTTCCAGAGAAAGAATCAAAGCTGCACCTGGAGCAAGGTGCGGGTCCCTGAAGCGCGCAAATCTGGCCAGTTCCCGCCCCCTCCCCGCCTCTGTGTCCACCTGGTTGCTTCTTCTCAGGAGCTTTTGATGCCACGAAAGAGACCCCATCTGAGACCCAGCCCCCAGTCCTATCCCCCTCCCCCAGGATTACCTAAACTCCATCCAGTGTACAGAAAACGGGTTTCCACTCCTGTTTGTGCTGTGTGACGCCATGCTGGTGGTGGGCAGCCTCTCGGCGTCTGTTTTGTTGCACAAAGCACCAACCACAGCCTGGGCCCCGGGGCGGGGGCGGGGGGGGGGGGACTAACAGAGGACAGAAGAAGGCTGCGTTCACGGAGTCCAGATCTGGGGTTTGCAAGCAGCTCCTTCGGGTCCCGGCTCCTGTAGCCGCCACCAGGGGGCGCCGGTGAGCAGAGGGTCAGCTCCCTCTGCCCACTGGCCTCCATGGCTCCCCGACGTCCTTCATACCACAACCCAAGTCCTTCCTGCAGGCCACCGTGTCCCACCCCTCCTCTCTCTGCAGCAGCCACAAGGGTCTCTCTGCTCCTCCAACATGGGCTCTGTCCCACCCCGCCAACCCCTAACCCCCAGGCCTTTCTCTGACATCACAGGGGCAGTCGTCTGCGAATTCAGGAGGATGGAACAAGAGGGTGCGAAACTGGAGGCCACCTGCCTAGTGTCACTTTGTCTCAACAAACAAAACGAAAACAAACAAACAAACAAACAAAACCCAAACTTATCCCAGAGCCTGACAGTGCTTTTCCTGTGCTGCAGCTCCAATTTCTCCAGCTGTGACAGGCATTCCCGGGTCACAGATTGTGGCCTTCCTGACCCGGTCCAAGCCGCCCGAGACAGTAGAGACTTTGAATTGTGTTTGTAGATGTGGGCTGGAATGTCTGTCCTAGGATGGACCGGGAACCCTTTGCCCAGGCTAGACCCAAGCCCTGCCCACAGCCCTCCTGGTACTTTTGTTTCGACAAAAAGTGTCTGGACCTCAAGCTGAACTTAAGCCCCTAGTGCCCCCACCTCGGCCTCCAGGGGCGAGACCCCAATCACAGGATACTCATTTGGCCAAAAGAATCCTGTTTGTGGATGTAAGCCGCTTCCCTCGGACCTCAACAGAAAAGACACAGAGGAAATAATTACAAGGTTCTGGAAGTTGCCACGAGAAAGGTGGGCGTCTGGAGAGAGTCCCTCCCACTCCACGCGCAGGAGGGAAGGACTGTTCCAGAGCGAACTTTTCACCCAACAGTGAGTCACACCACCCTCCGTGTGCCAGGCGGGGCAAAAAACCAGAAGCCCAGAGCCCCCTGGGCGGAGCCCTGCTCTGGGCCCAACAGGCAGCAGACGTGGCGACTGCTCAGAACCTCCCCTCAGGGGACTGCAAGGCCTACAGTTAGAACTTGCTAAACTCAATATGCAAAGTTGAGCACTGACACCAGTGTTACCCAAGCCACGTCCTGTCCCAGCCCCTCACTACGGGATTCTAGGCAGGCATCCTACTCCTGAGGTGACTGACAGAATGCCTCCCCCTCACCCTTTCTACAGCCCGAAGTCACCAGCTGTTGCTGTGAGCCCCACAGAGACGGGATATCAAGGCACAGCCAGAGCAGGGACACTCACGGGAAACAAACCAACGGGTCATTCCTAACTAAGAAATTCATGGTCACTTCGGCACAGCATTGAAAACTATCTGTTGGAAAGATTGAGGGGTGGGAACGGCGGGCCAGGGCAGCGAGGGGAACAGCTCGCTGAGACAAGGACACCCCGTGTATGGCAGGGCCCGGGGCAGGCTCCAGCCTGCGTGGGAGGACCGCGTAGGATGCCGCTGTGGCTGGAGCAGAGGCAGCCGTGGCGCACGGATAACCCGCTTTGGGCTGATGTATTGTTGCCTGTCTGAGCCCTGTCAGCTGCAGGCTGATTGGCCTGTTTTGTTACTTCTGTGTACATCGCATTTAACACAGCTCGGCTCTGAGGGTGGATGAATGGCCACTGGAAGCTTCCAGACACTCAGACCAGCGCACGGTTTACATGTTCCCCTTCGCTGCTCACGAGGACCCGGGGGCGGAAGCGGTTACTCAGTTCGGACAGACAGGACGAGGCCTGGTTCTTTCCCTGATGGACGGCCGCTCTGCTCCGGCCTGGCCTATCAGGCCTTAGTTCCGCAGCATGTGCGTGCCTACTGTGTGCAACCAACAATACCCAACACCTGCAGGGACTGTGCAAGGTTTTGGCACCTATTGTATGCAACAAACCACACCAGGCAAATCCCACATAGTATGCAAACTTCAAGTGCCTCCTGTGCACAAGCAACCACACCAAGGGCCCCTGAACACTATGCAAAGCTCCGACAACCCTCTATGTGCAGCCAGTCCCACTGAGCGCTTGGTGTACGGACCACACAGGCCAGTCAGGGTCACCCCAGTCAGGCAAGAGGACAAAGCCTGCTCTGCAAACCTGGCCGCGCTGCCGGCGCTGGGAAGCCCTTGTTCTTAATTTAGGCTCCTCGTCAATTATTCATGGCGCTCCTTCCCCGTTTATGACCCAGTCCTTCCGCCCTGACTCCAGGCTCTTGCTGGTGTCTCCAGCTCTGGCCCCAGTGAATGAAATTCTGGAGGGGAAGAAAAACCCAAATTGTAAAACAAAATCCGCTTCCTTGTTTGAGGCGGGGTCTCCGCGTGTAGTCCATGCTGGACTCACACTTGCAGCAATCCCCCTGTTGCTGTCTGCAGGCATGCACCCGCACGCCCCGTGACCACTATTTTCTTTATGGTCTTCGTCAGCCTTTTGCTGTGTTTTCGTTAGTTTGGCATGTCTAGTCGCTCCGTGCATGTGTGCAGGCGTGTGGAGGGGAGCGGACAACTGTAGAAGTCGGGTCTCTCCTTCCATTGTGGGACCTTGGGGATCGAACTCAGGTTTTCAGGTTTGGCAGTAACCTCTACGTGCCAAACCATTTCGAACCCCCACCCTTTTTTTTTTTAAATGCCAGGGTCTCAAACTCATTGTTATCCTAGGCTGTCCAGAAACTTGACATCCTTCTGCCTCAGCTTTTTCAGTCAGTAAGGACATGTTGGCCAAAGGAAGCAGAGTAGGGAGGCGGGGACAAAAGAATCAAGTCCTCAGCTTCACAGTAAGTTCCAGCGTAGACTAGGCTACACCAGACCTTGAGTTTAAAGGGAGTCAAGAGGAGGCAGGCCGGGCCCACGTGTCCCGCGCCCCACGTGCTCCCGCGGCCCTGTAAAGGCTCCCGCAGCACGTGACCCAGCAGCGCCTCCTCACTGGGCAGGTCTCTGTGGGCATGCGCAGTGCCGTACTCGGCCGGGCCCCGCGGCCGCCGCGGCGGATGGGGTGACGTCACCGGCTGGGGGCGCGCGAGCCGCAGTGGGTTTTCGCCCCGCCCGCCAGGCAGCTCGGGCCGCGCGCGCACGCGGAGCCGCCGGAGCCCGGGCCGACCCGGTGCCGGGAGCAGCATGCAGAGCCCGCAGGTACCGGGGTGCACGGGGCGCACGGGGGTGCACAGAGGACACGGGGGCGGGGCGGACGGCGCCGGCTTTGTGCTTCCAAGCTTCTCAGCCTTTGTGCTCCGAAGGGGGTCCGGGCTGCAACCCCGATCGGATTCTGCAGGGAGGAGAGGCATGGGGGGAACGGGTGAGATGGGGATGGACGGAAACCGGGATCAGAAAGGATGTGGACCGGGAGGGACAGGGATCGGAAGGGATGTGGACCGGGAGAGACAGGGACAGGGAGGGATGGGGATGCGCGCCGACGACTTGGCGGGTGCCCAGGGTCGCGGACTGCACCAGCCGGGCGGGGATGCGGTGCGCGGTGTCGGTGTCGGGAGCTGCGGACCGGGCCGGGAGCCTCAGCTCACCTGGGGCTTCGGCCCCACCCTTCTGCAGCCCGCGCGTCCCCCGACCTCCCCCAGGTCTGGGATTGGGGCTCCGAATCCTCCGGTCCTCGTGGTGCAGGGAACCTTGGGGATCCCCGGAGAGCCAACCTGCGGCCCTGAGGCCCCCCGTACACCCCAGGAGCCCCCGAGCTGGCTGAGGGTGGTGACGTCACCGGGGGCGGGGCCTGGGGCGCAGGTGGAAAGGGGGTCCGAGTGAGGGGACCCCGGGTTGCAACGCGAGCTGGGTCGGGGCCAAGTTCCTGGCTCTTTGTAGAGCCTCCTCTCCCCCATACCCCGACACCACTACAAACTAGGATCTTTTTGATTGCCACACCCCCAAAATCCTGTTCCGTTAACCCCTTTCCCTGCTCTCAGATCTGCCTCCAGATGTACCCCAAAAACCTGCAGCAGGTGTGAGCGCCCGTCTTCCTGGTCACCCCACACACACACACACACCTCTTCCCTCCCTCCTGTCGAATCTCCTAACGGTCACTTCCCCGGGTGTCTCCTGGCCTGGCTGGGATTCCCTCACCCCCACTTTCCAACCTGAGTCAGGAGATTTCCCCCCAATTAAAAAGGGCCCTTGGTGCTCAGGAGGAGACCTCCGAGGTGTCCCAATCGTGGACCAGCACTATGGACCCAAAGACTCTGCTACAGAGCAAGGGGAACCCCGAGGTTGTTAGATTGGAGACACAGCTTCTGCACCAAGATCCTGGGTCCTGTGTTCTATGACCCGCCACCCCCACCCCCGGGCTGGTGCTACTATCTTTGGGGTTCAGAGAACCGGCTGTCTGCTTTGTCTGGGCTAGCCTGGGACCCTCCTCCTCGGGCTCCAGCCCCTCTCGCCAGCTGAGGCTCTTTTCCCTCATTAAAGGCTGGGGAGTCGGAGCTGCCATTTGCATAGACTCCCCTCCCCCTGCCCTGGTCCTTTCTCCTTTCTTTGTGTCCCTCCCCCTGTCAATCTCCAGCTGCCTTCTGTCCCTGCTCCTGCCTTCTGCCAGCTGATTTCTTGGCGGCGGCAGTCGGGCAGCTGGAGCTGGGGGCGGCTTCCCGCCCGGGCCAACCCCAGAGTCCCATGCTCGGGACAGTGGGGGGGGGGGGACACTTCGGTCCCAGACGATGTCAGTGTTAGGCAGCCTGTCCGACTCCCTGCCCATCACACCTCCGACGACGACGAGACCCACAAAGTCCAGTCCTGTCCCCTCTGGGGCCCCAGGGAGGATAAGAGGGACACACCCTCACCATGACATTGCATTTCTTCGTGGGGACGGCTCCCCCACCCCCAGTCCCCCGAGGGGAAGCAGCCACCCGCCACTGAGATCGCCCTGAGCCTCCTCCTAATTGGGCTCAGGGCGAAAGAACCGTCGCGGGAGCCCGGGCTGCCTGGCGAGCTCGGCAGCCGGCGTCCCGCCAGGGAGGGTGACATCGTGTCCCCAGGGCCGCGGGAGGCTGTGGCCAGGTGTCAGTCCCTGGAGGCCGCGTCCGCAGGGGACGGCGTTGCTGGCCGGGCCGGGTGTGGCCCGGAAGGCAGTGTGGTCTGTCCGCGGGGACTGTGAGATTGGGGGCTCTTCACAGAAGTGGACCCTGCACCCTTGGTCCGCACGCTTCAGCGTAGCTGTGACTCTCCGCAGACTTGACCCGACTCAGAGCCTCTGAGGCTCTTGTCTCCACCCCAGGGAGTCGGGGTGTCCCCGTGTCCCTCGTGGATTCAAAGGCAGCGGGAGTCCCTCTTGGTGACTCGGTTTCCCCTGTCGTGTTGACTCCCAGTCTCTGTTAGGCCACTCGATGTCCGCGGACCTGTGGCTTCGCTGATGTCCCACCTGCCGCGTGGCCCCGCAGGACGCCCGGTGGCCCGGTGCTCACATGTTCCCTGTGGTTGTGTCTCAGCCGCCGCGTGGGGGAAGGAAGGGGCGTCGAGAGAGTTCGGGGTGGGGGCAAGCCGGAGGAGATGCCTAAAAATAAAGATGGATATTTATAAACCCGCCGGGTCGGGGGACACATCGCCACGCGGAGTGTCTGCCGCCCTGAGCCCCACTCTGCTGCGTGTGACTTAGCGGGAGGGGAAGAGTCTTGGGGTCTGGTTGGGTTTGTAGAATATTCTGTGGCTGTAGCTTGCTTTTCGGGATGTCCCAGCCTCCAGGAGGAAGCCCTCAGCCTAGGGTCCCACATCAGGGAGGCATGTGCACCTAGGATAGTCTGTTTCCCGTTTGCTGTGCATCCCCAGACTGGCTCTAGCTTTCTCTGGTCCAGCGTTTGCAAGAGGAAGGGTAACCAAGTGCCCGCCGCTTCCTCTCTCGTGCACCTGACATTCCAGAATCTGGAAGTCGCGGGAGGAGGAGGCCGCCCTTCCTCTGTCCTCTGTGGCGACGGTGGATCAGCCTGTGCTGACGGGCGGGGGGCGGAGGGCGGAGGGGGGGAGTTTGTCTGTGCTTGGCCGGCAGCCACACCAGGACCCGCCAGAGAGTCCCCAAACAAAGGCCCGGTCGCAGGGACGCGGTCTGAGTCGCCCCTGAAATCAGGACGGTGGGGCTGTGGGGAAGGATGGGCCTGGGGCCCTGGGGGGAGGATGGAGCTGCTGAGGAGAGAGGGTCAGGGATGCGGGGCTGTGTGTGAGGTGGATCATGGGGGGAGGGGGGGCAGGGGCACTTTGACCTTAGGGATTAGGAGCTGTGGTTTGCAAAGGGTGACCAGAGAGGGTGCCCAGATCTGAGGTTGCACAGCACGCAGGTGATGTCAGCGGTTGCCCCTTCTTGATCTCCGGATAATCAAATATCAAAGGACACAAATGGGGGTGTGTCTCGATGTCAGGCAAAGGCCATGGGTCTCACCCGCCGGTCAGCGCTCCCGCCTTGGCTCTGGCACCCCGAGGTGTCGGGGTCCTGTCGTCTTCCACGCGCTCAGGAGACAGCTGACTCCACCTCGCTCTAATTTCCTATTTTATTTTATTCCTTCTGCGCTGCCCCGGCCCCCCCTCTACCTGCGGCCGGGGGTTGACGCAGTTCTTTATGGGACCTGTAACTGAGAACAAACCTGGGGTTCGGCCTCCTTGCTCCTTGTCCCGCGCCACCACCCCCACCCCTTATTCGCTTCTTTGGAGCTGGATCGAACATCCCCGTTTTTGGCCCATGACCCCCTTTGCTTTGGGGTGACCTCACTGCTCCCCGGTGCTCATGGCTGTGCAACCTGGGCTGGGTTTCTTTCCCTCTCTGCGTCCCAAGCTGCCCAGGGGCGGAAAGCCGCTCCGTGACCTTGCGCGCGCAGGGCCGGATGTCGCCTCCGTGGGGTTCTCTCCCTGTGCGGCCCACGCTTGTGTGTGTTTAATCGAATTCAGCTTATAATTAACCCCGTGATTAGCAAATAAAGGGATGTGGGTAGACGGTGGCGCCGCTGTGACTTGAGTGGCGGCGCCGGCACGGCCCAGAGAGGGTCTTCCGTGTCCGCGTCACGCAGTCGGTGAGGGCACTCTGGGAGTCAGAGAAAGGACGGGACAGAGGTGCAAATCCCACATCTGCGACTTGCTGGCTGTGTGGCCTGGGGACAGCAGCTCAACCTCTCGGTGCTGCTGTGCTTTCCCCTTGCCCGAGGAACAGAGGGGACAGTACCCACCCCAGCGGTGCCAGGGATGTATACAGTGGGCGCTCAGTGGTGTTAGGACCACGCGTGTCCGTCTGCGATGACACTTATTATATTTATTTATTTATTTATTTATTTATTTATTTATTTTACTTGAGACTTCTTGGCGAGTCCGTGGCTTCTGGCTTCGGTGTGGTGGCGGCTCCCTGGCATCCCCCTGCCTCATCCGCAGCCCCTCCAGAGCGATAGATGACTCAGCGCTGCAAACTGGGGCGTTCCCCGCCGCTGGCTGCCTAACGAGGCCGCCCCACTTCTGCCTGACGGTGTGGACCGAGCCTTGGGGGACCTAGAGTGGGTGGAAATGTCCGACGTGGGCTTTGGGGTCCCCAGGTGGCTCCTTAGAAGGAAGGCTCAGAGGTTCAAGGTCATCGTTGGCGGTACTGAGGCTGTGAGGCTAGCCTGGAACTACCACATCCAGAAAGGGGGTTCAGGGGTAAAGCACATGCGGCCAAGCCAGCTACCCCCCACCCACATGGTAAAAGCAAGACCTGCCACATCGTTCATGGGCTCGCAGACAAAATGGATAAAATAAACACAATTTATTTTATAAACACAATTTTTAAAAAAGGTTCAAAGAGGAAGCTCGCAGCTAGTTTCCCGGAATTCTCTACGGTTGAGCAGGGACATCGGCTCTGAGGAAAGACCTAGGATGGCCCAGAAAGGTGGAAGACATCCCGGAGGCCACACAGCACAGTTCGAACACAGCTGGGCTAGTGTGGTAGAGCAGGCTAGGAACCTCCCAGCAGTACAGCCAAAAGGGGAAACCGAGGCAGGAAACCTCAGAAAGAACAGCTTCTCAGTGGCCAACTGTCACCCAGCACTCAAGAGGGGAAGGAACAGGAGTTCAAGGTCATCCTGGGCTAAGTGTGTGGGAAGTTTGAGGCTAGCCTGGGCTACAAGGGTCAAACAATAAAAGGCCACCATTTTTTAACCCTGCTGGTGTCACCCCTGAGTCTGCTGCATCACCTGTCACAGCCCAGTCCGTATAAAATTGGCCATTTTACTCCTGCCCGTAGGTCTCTGGCTTTCAGAAAACCTAATGAAGCTGAACACAACAACTTTGCATCTGGGGGGACGCCACACCCTAGCTCCGCCCTCCACAGGCCGTGGCTCCGCACACACTCCAGAATCGTGCACGTGCCTCAGTTTCCCCAGCTGGCAGTGGGTGGGGGTGCCAGGGGGCTGGGCTACCGCGCGCCCCACATTCCCATGAACCCTAGACAGGCAGCGGGCGCGAAGAGAGGAAGTCTTGCCCAGAGAGGGTGAGCGACTTTCCGCGGTCTTACAGCTGGCGGAGCCATCAACCCTGTGACCGAGGATTAGCGCCCCACGGCAGGGAGCCAAGCACTCAGTTCCAGGGCCCCTTGAGTGGCGCCTGTGCCATGCGGATGGAGAAACTGAGGCACGAGGAAGGGAAGGTAATTAGAAGGCTGGGGCCTCAAGCGCGAGGTGGTTTTCGGAGGCGCCACGGAGCCCACGGAATCCTTCCTCTTTGGACAAGAGTCTCGCGGTTTGGTTTTGTTCCCTGCGGGCTGTGTGATCTTGGGACAGTTGCTAAGCGTCTCTGGTCAGCATGCTTTCCCGCGTGGCCAGCAGCCGGGGTTCCCACGGCTTCTTCCTCGTCTCTCTGGCCATGCAGCTTCATGACCTTTCCCTCCGCGTGGGGCCGCGGTCCCCGTCTTCATGCCAAGGGCCACGAAAGCGGGTGCAGGGGGATTGCCGTGTGGTCTTAGGTTGGTCACGTGTTGTCCCCTCTGAGCTGCACTCGGTAGCATCTGGCCCAGAGCAAAGCCATCCAGCGCGGGTCTGGGTGGTCAACACCAGAAAAGCCAAATGCGGTGCTGCCCTGGGACTCCGTGACCCGGGCGCTGGCCAATCAGCGAGCTCCAGGTTCGAGGGCGGGGCATGTTCTGCGAGCCTAGGCCTCAGTATCCCCAGTGGGAGGAGGAGGGAGGGCGTCGGGGTCCCGAGACATCAGGCATCATGGGCATCCCCTCCCACCCCTTCCCGTATCCCCTTCTATGCCCCTCTTCCGGCCCCCCCCCCCCCGTCTTCCCTCACCGTATCACTCCGCCTCCCCATGTCGCCCCCCTCCCCCTCCGGTGTCCCCCTCCTCCGTATCACCCCGCCCCCCGTGTCCCCTTCCGACCCCCTTTATCCTCCTTGCTCCTTCCTTCCCCCCCGACCCCCCCCCCCGTCCCCCTCCGGTGTTCCACCCCTCCCGTCGCGCCGCCTGCACCGCCGGAGTCTGGGGGAGGGGCCTCTTTCCTGAACTCAATTAATGAGCCTGTTAAAAACTATTTATTTTCCCTGACATTTGTTTACGGAGGAGAGAGAGACAAATTGTCGGCAGCGCCTGAGGGGGCCGGGACGCGGCGGGTGGCTTCGGTGACCCCGCGGGCGTGGACGGGGTGACACGGGGCGCGTGCTCTGGAAATGTGCGGGAAGGGAAGGAGGTGCTGGAGGCTCCTGCAGCCACCTCTGAGCCACAAGGCGTCTTGGGCAGCGAGGCTTCTAGAGGAGCCTGAGGGTGGGAAGAATCACCCGAAACCTGGGGTTCTCGTGGCTGCCAAGAACTTGGGCCCAGTGCTGTCTGGGAACGAGGTTCTCATGAGGATGAGGTGGACTAAGCCTGGCAAGTACTGGCTCTGTCCCAGGCTCCCCGCTGGGTGCTTCAAGCGCAGTACTCTCTTAAATCCATCTACTCACTTTGCTATGAGAAAACTACGGACTTTTCTGTCGAGGCTCAGAGAGGGCATTGGGGTGTCCAGGGTCACACAGCGAGTAGCCCTCCCTGTTCCTCAGTACCCACATCCTGCCGGTCAGCACCATCAGGTCTGGCTCTAGGCCTGTCAGTCTCTTGTGGCCTGGGACTTGCCAGGAGAAAAGCAGTTTCCAGTGTCCTCCGGCCCTGCGATGCCCCCTCCCATCATGCTTCGCAGTCCCAGCCCCCACCCGCACCCCTCAGCCAGCTCCCTCCTCCCTTCCCTCCTCCTCTTCCCCCCTTTCTCTTCCCCTCTCCCCTCTCTGCCCTCCCTCCTTCCATCCCTCACTGGCTCAGGCCTCAGCCTCCTGCCAACTCCTCCAGCACCGGCTCCACCTGCCCTGGGGCCTTTGCTCCGCTGCCTTGTCTCCCCCTTACCCAAGCCTGCACACAATAGGGCCCCTCTCCACAGGACCCCCCCCCCCCGAGGACTGGGACAGCAGCGCATGCAGCTCCGTGTTCTAATCCCTCTCTAGTCCTGGCCAGTCCCCGGCCTCAGCTCCTCCTCCCGCCCTCGTTTCTCACCTCGGCCTCCAGAAATAGCCGCATCTCGAGTTCCGGGCGCTGCCCACGGATGTGACGGATGTGACGCGCCGACCTGCGGCTGCAGAAATAGCTGCTGTTGGGATCCCCCCCCCCTTTTGATGTCTGTGGAAGCCCGGCCACCCACGGGACCACGTGTCGCCGAGGACGTGGCCACCGGCTGGTCCAGCTGTGGGGGAGGGATGTGTGACCCGCATCTGGCCTGGTGCGGGGGCGGGGTGGGGGAGCAGGCTCTGTGCTGTGTGACCTCGGACTAGCATTGAGACCTCTCTGTGCTTGGACGTTAGTGGTCTGGTACCTCTAAGGCTGGGGTGAGGACAGGGAACCACCAACCCTGCTCGGAGGATCGGACAGCAGGTGCTGCAGCCTGGTGCAGAGTGAGCAGGATGCTTCCGTCACATCCTGTGGGTTTGGTCATGTGAGAGGTCATGGGCACCCAGTGTTCTCTGGACTGTGCTGGGGTGGGGATTCGAACAGCAGGAGAAACACAGGTCGCTTTTCAGTCAGGGAAGGGAGAGGGGACAAGGTGGCCAGGAGTAGAAGTCCCTGCTCAGCTCTGGGGACTGACGCCCCCTGCTGTCCCCTTCAGGCGCTGCATGCACATGGACAGACACATAAAGTAAATAATGTTTCTTTTATGAACGTTTCTTCAGGAGGATTGTGAGTTTGTAGCGAGAGCCTCAAAGCTGACTTACCACTGTTTGTGTAAACACATCCGCTAGTGAGCAAGGTGGAGAGATGTGGCCGAAAAATTTACAGGCAATTGGGAAATCCAGAGAAACCTCTTCAGTTGCCTCTAGGGGGCGGAGAAGGCCAGATTGTTATACAGTAACCATACACTGCCCAGAGAGGCCAGGCTGCTTGTCTGAGGCTGCACAGCAAGGCACAGGCCTGGATTCGAACCCAGAGTTTAAGTGTTCAGCAAAGTGCTTCTGAGGGGCAGGAGGCACCAGTAGGGGAAACTGAGGTCCACAGAGGAAGGTGGGAGCCGTGGAGTGGTGCTCATGGGGAGGACAGACTGTGGTGTGAGGGACAGGGGTCAGTTCAGAGACCAGGGCAAAGTCCCAGAGACTCCAGCAGCAAGGTGTTGGCCAAAGGCCGCATAGCACAGCCCTCTGCTCAGCCTGTTCCCACCTCCAGGGCTGCCAATTCAGGCTTGGTGGTTTCCAGACTCCCCTGGCTCCTAGCCTGCACTCGCGCATCCCACCTCCCTCGGTCTGCCTGCACCCAGGCCCATGCCAGCTGGCCCCGCTGGTCAGGGCCCCACGGTGGGCGTCCCCCTGCCTCCACTCAGGGTTCCTTCTGCCGCCCCCCCCCCCACGCCTCCCTCTGTATTCCCTGCTAATGAGGGGGAAGAGGAGGGAGGCAGGGAGGGAAATTATATACACACACGAACATGTAGAAATTAGTTTAGGATCCGGGCCAAGAGCCACTTGCGCTTGGCTGGGCATTGTGGGTAATTCATTGCTCATTACCATACGGGCTGGAGCTGGGCTGACAGGCTGAGGGGCTTTTGTTTCAGATTCTGATGAATATATGATCTCACTCCAGACCCCCACCCCACCCTCATCCCGCAGCACCCCCACCCCCTTCCTCAGACCCCCCAGGGTTCCCCCCTGTCCTCATCCCTAAGGGCCCCCACTCTCCTCCTCAGACCCCCAGGACCCACCCCCCACGACAGGGCCAGTTCACCACCCCAGAGAAACTGGCCCCTATGTCCAAACGCTGCCCCTCACCCAGTGGGTCCCGAGTCTGGCGTTGCCCTCAGCCCTTCCCATTTTGGTAGGTTTTGGGGTTTGTCTCTTTACCCAGTTTTATTATTATTATTTTTTGACATCATAGTATAATGACCTCATTTCTCCCCTCCCTCGTGCCTCATCAGCAAGTGCCAGCCATCCCCCTGTCTCAGCCTCACCCACCTTAGGGCCACGCCTGACTTCTTTGGTGTGTGCTGGGGTTTCTTGTGCTTGTCTGGCAGATGCTTTACCACATGCAGTCTCCCAGCCCCCACGTCCTCTGTCTCCCCTCAGTGTGGCTTTGGGGGTTTTGACCACGTGACTCCTAAGCGCTGGGGGCCCCAGACAGAGGGAAATGAGTGTTTTCTGTGGCCATGGAGGTGTCATTAGAGTTTGTGTTGGCTTTCCTTCCTTCCTTCCTTCCTTCCTTCCTTCCTTGCTTTTTTTATGGCCTTGCCCTGTATCCCAGGCTGACCTCCAACTCCTGGCAGTCGTCCTGCCTCAGCTTCCTGAGTGCCGGGATGACGGGCATGCATCACCACAGTCACAGTCACAGATTCTCTCCTTCCCTTTCCAGTGGCCGCCCTGATGTTTGTAGTGTGGCCGTGGCAACCTGGCAACCGGATGAACTTGCCTGTCCTATCTTCCATGCTGTGGCGATGCAGTGCCTATGACCGCAAACCGCTGCACAGGCCCCGCCCCCGTCCCTCCCACCCCCATCGCCCGCTCTGGTCGCCCAACATTGTGTGTGACCAGCCACCTCCTCACCGGTCCCGACGACATCTCCCCCCCCACACACACACACACAGCGACTCCACCTGGGCCAACTCCCCTCCCCTTACTGCCTTGCGCTGATTTCCTCGTCGTCGCCTTTAAATGCTGCACTCAGGAGGCAGAGACAAGAGCATCTCCGCCTCGTGAGTTGGAGGCCAGGCTGGGTTCCGTGGTGAGACTTAGTACACACAGAGAGAAACAGCTCCTCGAGAGGCTGACTGTGGCCTGGCGACTGCCCACTCATCCTCTCTGCCCTCATCCATTCGCTGTTCGCCACAAACCGCGTCTGATGGGGGCGTCGCCCTCCACTTCCTGTGCGGGGGGGGGGGGGCCACGGGACACTGCCCTGTGTTGCTCCATGTCAGCTGACTGCCAGATGAGCCTCAGTGGGCCTGAGGGAGCATTCCTTACGTCGGTCTGTGCCGGTAGCATTCAACATAGAGCCTGGTATACAGCAAGCAATCTATAAATACTCATGATGGGGTGAAAGGGGACTGTGCCCCTCCCCCGTCCTCTTCTGATTGGCTGTTCCCACTTCAGGGCCTTTGCAGGATGTCTCCACGACATCCTTTACCATACCTCCTTCTCCACAGGGGACATTCCCTGTGATGTCTGTCACTCCTGCCTCAGTTTCCCCAATCTTCAAAGACCCTGAAGACACAAAATCCAATCCTAGCCACCAAATAACCGATGCCCCCACACTGTGTACAAGGTGGGGAAACTGAGGCAGAGGCTTGTTCAAGGCCCCAGAGACTTCCAGAGTCTCTTTGCCTTTTGTGGTTTGTGATTTTACAGAGTGGAGCACACTTGGAGATGGTGATTCACAGTGACAGCTCAGAGCCACCAGCCTAGAGGAGCTTTGGGTGCACTGCTCCCCCGCCACCATCCCAGGCACCCGGGACTGCTGGGCCCGCATCAGTAGTCAGTGGGGACCCCAGCTGCAGTGTTAATGTTGGGGGACTTTCCACGCCCTGAAAGCCTGGAGGTCTGACACCCTGGTGTATGCATTTGGTGTCTAATGTGAGCCTTTTTAAGGCAGAGTCATGAGACACGGGACAGAAGAGTCTGTAAGCGAGGGTGAGGGGGCTCTGTCTGGGCAACTCCACCCACCCTGTGGCCCCAGAATGGGTGTTCTGTGTGTGACATGGCCCAGCTCTGTGGCCTTGGTTCTTATTTCTTAGCTAATGGGGAATTTTGTGACCCTGTGTGGGGAGAGCGAGGCCAATGGGAGCTGTAGCCAAGGTGCTCAGCCAAAGCTCAACCCCAAGATGTTTCTGCCTCAGCTTAGCTGTATCGCACAGCTAGGTTAGGCTGAGGACGCTGAGAATCCTGAAACGGCACAAAAGAAATTAAATCCGGGGATACATGAGGGATGGTTAGGAGGTGGGGCAGCCCCAGGGCAGAGGACATAGCCTTGCAGAGACCCTGGGATCCAAAGACCCTGGCATATTAGGGGGGGGGAGAGGAGAGAGGCATGGATGGAGGAGCAGAGAAGGAGGAGGGAGGAGCAGGGAGGGAGGAGGGAGAGGCAGGGAGGAGCAGAGAGGGAGGAGGGAGGAACAGAGGGAGGAGAAAGGCAGGGAGGAGCAGAGAAGGAGGAGGGAGGAGCAGGGAGGGAGGAGGGAGAGGCAGGGAGGAGCAGAGAGGGAGGAGGGAGGAACAGAGGGAGGAGAAAGGCAGGGAGGAGCAGAGAAGGAGGAGGGAGGAGCAGAGGGAGGAGAAAGGCAGGGAGGAGCAGAGAAGGAGGAGGGAGGAGCAGAGGGAGGAGAAAGGCAGGGAGGAGCAGAGAAGGAGGAGGGAGGAGCAGAGGGAGGAGAAAGGCAGGGAGGAGCAGAGAAGGAGGAGGGAGGAGCAGAGGGAGGAGAAAGGCAGGGAGGAGCAGAGAAGGAGGAGGGAGGAGCAGAGGGAGGAGAAAGGCAGGGAGGAGCAGAGAAGGTGGAAGGAGGCAGAGAGGAGGGAGGGCTGGGAGGATCAGTGTCACTGAATCTAATCACACCTGAGAGCCGTTTGGATTTATTCCAAAGGAAAGGAAGACGGCAGTGCCCGAGGGTGGGGTGGACCTGGTGGGTAACAATTGCTGGCAATCAGCAGGATGTGCCAGGGGTGGGCAGCATGCCCTCGGAGGCTGTGAGCATGGGCGGGGTGAGTGCTTCTGCTGGTCCGCACATGCTCCTGCCCCAGGTCACACATTCTGTGCTGGGCCTGGCAGTTGGGAGGAAACCACTCAACAGACCGGTTCCTCGGAAGTGGAAGCGGATGCCCCAGGCGTGGCATCAGGTGCTGATGGGATTGGGGTCCTTTTCGCTGCACGAGGCAGCACTTTGGGCACACCCCACTGTAGCAGATTCAGAAGCGGGAGAATGCGTGTGTCACCCCCCTATCCATCGTGAATGAGGTCACCCTATCCTCAGACGCGTCCAGCCTGAGCCACAGGAGGCAGGAACTCCTAGCGCCCCTGGCTCTGTTTAGCACAAAGCATGAGTGGCAGATGACTATGCTCAGGGACACAGTGGCATGTAGCTGCAGGATGGTAAACTCTGGTGTCGAAAGTAAGGTGTTACCAAGCATGGTGGGTGAAGCCTGTCATCCCAGCACTTGGAAAGCTGAGGCAGGAGGATTGCTGTAAATTCAGGGCCAGCCTGGGCTACATAGTGGGTAGAACAGAAAGCAGTGCAGACACAGAAGGACTGGAAGAGGCTGGTTGCTCTCGGGGCCTTCATAGGGGCTGTTCCTCCTATGGGATGTTTGTGCCTGACTGAATGTTTTCACCCAGGCTTAGCTGCGGATGTCACCCGGCTCCAGAGCATCTGGGCGCGTGTTCTGACACCTTGTGCCTATGGCGGGGCTGCTCCTGGCCCAGCCTCCTCCTCATCCCCAGCAGTCCTGCACATAGTAGATGCTCATTGTGTGTTCCATAGAAAGACTGAGTGCTCACGGCCGGGCACGCTGTTTCTGCCCTGGCCCTTTGGATTCTGGGTAACTTTTATTTTCCCCCTTTCTGCTGACATCTGCGAGTTTTCTCCTGCACGGGACTGTTTCATAATTAGAAGAAAAGTTATTTTGAAGAAAACAAAAATTACACCCTAACATCCCAGCTGCAGGAGCCGCTGACGCGTTCTGTCCCTGTGTCCGTCCCCAAGGGTGGCAGCGTCCTGGTGGGGATGAAGGACGTAGTGACAGCAGGTTCCTGAGCCCCTTGGGTTGGTCTCAAGGACACCCCTCTAGTGCCGAACATCCTATAATAACAACCAGCCCCTGGGAAAACTCACTGGGGCTTTAAAATTCTACCACAAATGCACCCGCTCTGCCTGGACCAGCCCTGTGTCCTCCATCCTGGGCACCTGACCCTTCCTGCCCACAGCTCTGTGGCTCCCACCTCCCTCAGAGTTAAGGCCCACGGGGCCCCACCCTGCACCCTCCTATGCCTCTACTTGAAATACTCTTTTCCCTGGCGGCCAGCCCTCCTTTCAGTATGGATCGCATTCCCACATGGCCCCTCATTGGTCTACAGCACCCCCCCCCCTTTCCTGTCCAACCCTTGGTCTCTGCTATGCCTAGAACAGGGCTCTGCAGCAGACTCAGTACCATTGTTGTGACAAAGGCAAAGAGTGGTGTGGCTGTCTGCTGAGACCTTCCTGGGCATCCTGGCCCTGTGCTGATGTGGAGGAGGGCAGGGTCATGGTGGCAGATCCCAGCTGCTCCACCGGAGGATGCCTGATTGTGGAGGCAGGCCCTGTGACCAACTGTTAACATGTGGCCTGACAGTGCTGTGACAGGGTGTTTGGGGCTCCACAGGTTAGGTTGCCCCGTGGAGAAGAAGACCTGGCCTAGATTTCCCTGACTGCCATGGGAATGGCTGTGTCCCAGCAGTGTGGTTACTGTAGTGAAAAGGGGGCTGGATGTCAGTTCCATACCCTTGGTGAAGAGAAGGCCGGGCTGGCAGGGAGCAAGCCGCTAGCCCTTGGCTACCCTCCCTAGTGTGTTGGGCAGCTCAGGGTATTCCCCTCTGGACAATACAGCCCAAGGGGCTTGGGCAGGTATACATCCTAGCGTGTACTGTGGGTTGCCTGGGCCTTTGCATGCCTGGGCCCAGCCAGACAGGCATTTTGTTATTTGATTTTGGGGACAGGCCAGCCTCATACTTGCTACATGGCCGACAGGCATCTAGCCCGGGGTTGTTGTTTATAGGTCATTGTGTCCTGTTGTACTAACTGGGTGGCAGGGGACTCCAGCCTTGCTCTAGTCCCAGATGTCGCAGAGGGTCTTTAAGTTCGTGGTGAGCCGTCCTGTTGTGAACAGGTCACCCTACTCTTTTGAACACGGGATGGTAAGAGTGTCGAGCCCCCTGCGCGGGCCCCTGAGCATCCGGCTGAGTTTGAAGCCGCCTAGGAGGTGCACAGAGGGAGTTGGAGGCAGCATCTGTTTCCAATCTGGCTCGCTGCTGGGAGAGAGCCTTGGCCACCAGGTCCCCACGTTGCAGCCCTTAAGACCCAAAGGGGAGCCCAGGATGCGGGAGCCAGAGGTCTGGGCTGGCCCGGGCGCATGGGTCATCCGGGTCCTGCCTGCATCTATCGCTATGGCGACTGCCCCGCTGCGAACCGGGTCCGGGGTGCTGTGCTACAGCCATCCCACCCCCCTCCTCTGACACTCTGACACCCGGCCTCACTTCCGGCGGTGTTTCTCCCCTCCCCACCCTTTTCCACTAGCTTACTACGGCCTCAGGAGCTGGGGCGTGTCCTCCAGCTGAGCCAGGCCTCCCGGAGCCACGCCTCTATCTGGCTTCGTGCCAGAAAGCCACGCCCACCTTAAAAGCTCCTCTCCTTACATCTCTACAATCCACGCCCCAAGTCCTGGAGAAGGTTAGTCCCTAAAGCCCCCCTAAAAGGCCACGCCTCCAGCCTGCCCCTTCTCTTTTCCAAACCCCAACTCCATCGGAATCTCCGCCCCTGAGAGGCCTTGGAGCATCTGCCCCGCCCCAGACGCTCACCAGAAGCCCCGCCCCCAGTTCCTTTCCTCCCATGTCTTCCATCGCCTGAAGCTGCGAAGCTTTCTTCAGAAGCTCCGCCCCAACCAGCCTTCCGTAGAAGCCCCGCCCCTAAACCCCTCAACCCGAATCTACCCTCAGCCTGCCCCCTCTAAGCTCCGCCCCCGGCTAGTCTTCCTTACAAGCTCCGCCCTCAGCCGGCCTGCCACCCAAGGAGCCCCTCCCCCAGCTCCCTTTGCCTCCTGAATCTGCCTTCACTCCACCGCTGCGAGGTCCCGCCCCCTAGCCCGGCTTCCCCAGAAGCCCCGCCTTCTGCCCCTCCCCTCGGAATCTCCGGACTCCGCCCCCGCAGGCCAGGCTCCGCCCCCGGTCCGACTGCTGCTCCGCTGCCTGCGCCAAGTCTGCGCTGCGCTGGGCGGGCGCTGACAGACCGACGGACCGACGGACGGTGCAGCCAGCGGTGCAGCCCGGACCTCGCAGACGCGGTGAGTGGTTCGGGCCGGCCGTGTCCCCGCCCGGCCTTTGTCACCATCCTGGCGTTCCCCCACAGAGCCAGGGGACCCCCCGCGTCCCTGCGCGCTCGACCTCGGGGACGCTCGGGCGCGATCGGGGATACTCGGGCGCGATCGGAGCCGCTCGGGTTCCCCTCGGCACCGCGAGCGCGTCCTGCACTTGGCTGAGCTCGGGACCGTTATGCTCCGCCGACCCCTCCCCCACCCGGGGGCGGAGCCCTTGGGCCGCGGAGGGATCGAGCGGGGGAGGGGCAGCCGGAGCACAGAAACTTTCCCGCTCGCTGCGCCTCGGGGCCGCCTGCACCCCTGCGCACCCCTAAGGTCCTGGGGCTCAAGGGGGCCGGAGCCACGCCCACTGTGCACCCCAGGGCTTCACGCGATCCCTGTCTGGGCCTCTCCTGCCCCCAGGTTCCTGCAAACGTGCAGCCCACTCTGGCTCCTCCTGTCTGCAGAGCTCGGCTCTGCCAGCCTCAGTTTCCCCTTCAAGAACGGAGGAAAGGGGTGTTGTGGATAAAGCGCCCATCCAGTGAGGTCCAGTATTAAGTAGGTGCCCTCTCATGTTGCGACTTGAGTTTCCTTCTAGTTTTGCTGGGGTTGGGGGGCGGCCTGGGGGTAGGGCTGGGAAGGTGTATTTGGGACGGTGCCCCCGACAGTGGATTTGGCATTCCACCAGGGGTGTCCAGGGTGGCGACTTTGACGGATGCAGGGCTGAGGTTTGTTGGGAAAGAGGGAAGGGTGTGCAACTTGCAAGGACGTGCATGGAACAGTATGACGACTCAGAGGCAGGGATGGGAGACTGGGTTATTATGGTGGGTGTCTATGGGCACTCCGAGGATTCTAGAGAGGAATTGAGACCCAGCTGGGATGGGGGGGCGGGTGTCTTGGCACTTGAAGGATGTGTACTTGGGGCCATATGTGAGAAGGGGGCATCTGGTGGGGGCCCAAAGCACTGAACTATGGGAGAGACTGCAGGCCAAACCCAGCAGCCCAGAAAAGACGACGTGGGCTGCCAGGGAGAGTGGGCTACTCTATCCCAGCCCTTTGGGGACAGGCACCGCGTCTCTGAGCCTTGGTTCCCTTTGTGTGATTGCCTTCTCGGTGTGGCAGAGTTTGGCAGAGCTCAGGCCGCACCCACCCACTCCTGACCCTCAAGTCTACTCAGTAGTAGTTAAAGTGGGTTCTGGGTGGGTTCTGGGTGGGGCTAGCTTGAGAGCATTTCCTCCCAGAGGGTGCAGGCCTCAAGGACTAGTTGGCTGCAGAAGTGTGCCCTGTGGGGACTTTGCCTCCTGGCCAAGCGGGTTTTGCTGCGTGTCCCTCTTGGCTGACACCCCAATGAGCTCGGGACACTGTCTGGGGCTCCAGGAGGTGCCCCTTGTACGGGTGACCCAGAGCCTCTGTGTCACCCAGCCTGGGTTATAATCACCCTTTTATGCTCCTGGGCTGTGTGGGCACACAAAGCCAGCTCCAGGTCCATGTGACCTGTGGCCTGGCACTCTCTCGTTCCCCCGTGAGTGCAGCGTGGGAGCTCCCAGAGGGGGCTGGCTTGCAGAACTCATCCTGCTTCTCCCAGGCTCACGCCCGAGCCCATGCAGCCTTAATGCCGCCCCGAGCCTCAGTTTCCCCTCTTGCAAAGCAGGCTGGACCTGCCTCCAGCCAGCTTTTGAGAACAATGGAGTTCTTGACTAATGGCTGGAACTCAGTTTCTCCACCTAAGAAAAGGTGGCATTACATCCAGCTGTGTGTGCAAAGGCCCTGGGGAAGACAGACCAGCTTAGGGTGGCACATGGGTCCTGTCCCCCTCCTGGGAAAGCCCTTTGAGGAGCACTGGGGTGTGACAGACCCTGGGATGTTCTATCTGCATAGGCATAGTGTGTGAACTTTCCCTCAGTTGCTCTTTCTGCCTCTACCCCACATCCCATCAGGCCTTGGGGTGGATGTGGGGATGCCCTCCCATTCCCTCAGCCTGTGTCTGTCAGCTGCCACTCCACCCCCCAAGTGGCACAAATCTGGGACCCTGAGAGGTCAGAGTGGTGAGCCACCTTAGGGACATCTCACACACATGCCTCATCTGGGGTATTACCTTGGAAACCCCCTCCCAAGCCTCCCAGGCTGTGGGCCTGCTTTGTTCCTCAGTTTCCCCAGTGGCTCTCCCAAGGCTTGTACGAGTGGCCTGGACCTAGCCACTCCTGTCCTCATTGTAGCCTCCCACAGGCGCCTTGGGTGGGGCTGGCGTGGTCGCCTGGTCCCTGGCTAGCATGGCTCTCCTTCCTCTGAGTATTCGGGGCTGCAGGGTGAGTCCCAGGTGAGAGGCTGACCCAGGGCTTTGTCTGTCTACCTGGCTGCTGGTAGATCGGGCCCGTATTATGTACAGTCTGACTGTGTGGGCCTGTGGGTGTTGTGTGCAGTCTGACTGTGTGGGCCTGTGGGTATTGTGTGCAGTCTGACTGTGTGGGCCTGTGGGTGTTGTGTGCAGTCTGACTGTGTGGGCCTGTGGGTGTTGTGTGCAGTCTGACTGTGTGGGCCTGTGGGTGTTGTGTGCAGTCTGACTGTGTGGGCCTGTGGGTGTTATGTGCAGTCTGACTGTGTGGCCCTGTGGGTGGACCGCCACCACCTTGGGGAAAGAGGCATGGCTTTGCAGGTCCGTGTTTGGTGTGAAGGGGCCTAGCGGAGGACACTCAGTGAGCCACATCCCAGCACCCTTGAAGGGTGTATTGTGTGCATACTGCCTGCTTGACCCTGACCGTGTGTGTATGACAGCTGCAGTACATCCCACTGTGGGTACGAATCCTGCCCGTGTACCTCTGAGGTCTGGCTTTGTATATTGGGCTTGTGGCCTGACTGTGTACAGAATCAGGCTGGGTACAGAAGTGGGGGTGTCCCCATCTTGGCAGTCTGACTATGTGAATATCTGATGTCTTTGTGTCTGCGGCCTGACTATGCCCATGTCCGCCTGCCTGCTGTCTATGTTCCCCGCATCTGCTTCCAGCCTGATTGTGTGCCTGGGTCCATCTACCGTCTGACTAGCTCTGTGACTGTGGTCTGACTGTGTGTGTATTGAGCCCCCCTCTTCTCTCTCCCATCCGTGCCCTCCTGGTTCACACACTGGGCCATGAACTGGCCACCGCAGTCCCTGCTCTCCCTTGGGGCTGGGTGAGGAGACCACAGCTGGGTATTTTGGGAGACAGAATCACAGGGTCACCAGTCATTATGTGCCTCTCTCCTCCCTGTGGCCACAGCCTGGGCCCTTCCGGGGTGTGGTGCTCACACTATCAGGCCTCTCCTTGGGCTTCCACCCACTGTCCTGGCTTGAGGCAGGGTGAGCTCCAGAGTGCCAAGACATGGCTGGTCCTGGGTTCGAGGCACACCTGAGGGATGCTGCGCCTGGGAACTTAGGTGTTTGTGGGCAGGGTGGGGACTGGTGCCCTTGTGGGAAGCTGGGTAAATGCCACAGAACCATGCCTGTCGTTTCCAGGCCACACTGTGGGGCGGCTCTATGAGCAAAGACTCACCCAGCAGGGGATGGGCAGCATCAGCTGTTCTGGGGGTCCTGGGTGCTACAGCGGTTGTCAGGGTGGAGAGCATTGGGGCAGGAAGCAGGCATCGGGGTTCAGCTTCGGGATGGGGGTGTGGCCCACACTTGCTTCTAGGGCCCAGGATGTCAAAGTGGGGTTCAGTGTGCGGGCAGAGGCAGGAGGATCAGGAGTTGGAGGTCTTCGGCTGCTTAGCAAATTGGAGGCCATCCTGGGCTAACAGGAGGTGCCATCTCAGGAAACTGCTTTGTCCACCCAAGACAGGGCAGTGGGCTCTGGGGTGTCCCTGTAACCTCCTAGTCCCACCTGCACCCCACATGTGGGTCCCTCCCATAGCGCCACCTCAGGGAAGACCCTAGTTTCCTACTACCCACTCACTACTGCTCCGTTGTCTCCACAGACGCTGCCCCTCTGGACACCTCAGCTTGAGGCCTCTCCGTGAGGCACGGGGGCACCGTCCCCCGCCAGGGTGGAGGCCAGAGGCCACTGCCAAGTATGGCGCCCACCTGGAGTCCCAGCGTGGCGTCTGTGGTGGGTCCTATGGGGCTCTTCCTGGTACTGCTGGCCAGAGGGTGCACGGCTGAAGGTAAGAGGCCAGGCTGGGGTGGGTGGACCTGGTTGTGTGTCTGTTCCCACTGTGGTCCAAACAGAGCTTGCATGCTTGAGGAAGAGGGTTGGTGTCCAGTTTTGTGAACAGCTGGGGCTGGACAAGAAAGGTGACGCTGGTCAGACAGTAGCAGTGCTGTGAGTTGTCAGTGTCCACTGCACCAGTGCTAGGTCAGATGCCACCAGGAGCCGAGATGGGCTTTTAGGAGAGAGAACGTTGGGGCCAGGGTTTTGTAGGTATATAGGAGTTTGCTGCCATTCCTGGTGGGGTTGACTGACCATAGAAAAATCCAGAAATAAAAAATGTTAGTGGTGCACACCTTTAATCCCAGCACTCAAGAGAGGCAGAGGCAGGTGGATATCTGTGAGTTCAAAGACAGCTTGGGCTAATGAGTGAGAACCTTGACTAAAACAAACAAACAAACAAACAAACAAACAAACCCAAAGGGAAAGGGGCTGGAGATATGGGTCAGCAGTTAACAGCACTAACTATTCTTCCAGAGGACCCAGGTTCAATTCTCAGCACCCATCCACCAGGGGATTTGACATACTCCTTTGGCTTCCGAGGGCTCTGCGTGCACATACAGAAATAAAAATAAAATAAATAAAAAATTAAAACGAATCTATTAAAAGGAGATTGGTGTAGTTTGGAGCTCAGGGTTGTGTTTTGCTCATTGCTAAGATGTATGTAGGGCCTCAGTTTCCCTCTGACACCAAGATCCATCATTGCATTAGGGACCTTGGAGGATAAGGGTACAGAAAACCCCTCTCCTTGTAGGAAGTCAGGAGGGGCAGAGTTGGCCCTGCTGGACCACAGGGAAGACTCCCTGGTGACGCAGTGTGGTTGTGGAGGATGGGCACTGAGGTGTTGAGTGGGCCAGGATGTCTGCGGAGGGCCCTGGCTGGAGTGGCATGCCGAACCCAGGGCCGGAGCCTCTGTCAGAGCCAAACTCCATTCTGGACCTTGGTCTCTTCTAAGGAACGGAGCTGGGGGACCTAGGAAGGTTATGTGTCCTCTCTGGGCCTCTGTACAAATGAGTGTGAGGGTCATGGTAACCCTGTCAGGGCCTGGTGCCGAGGCGACTTGGTCCCTTGCAGGCCCATGGTGGTTTTCCTTTTTGGACAGTATGGAGGAGGAGGGGGCCATGCCAAGCAGAGATGGCAGGAGCCCACAAGATCCTGTCTACCGCAGCGGGCGGAGCAGGCTCTGCGGGGTTGGCTCCGGGCCCAGGGCCCAGCAGACAGATGGATGTCGGCCCAGCACCAGGGGCCAGTGGGCAGAGGGGCAGGGACAAATGTTCTTAGGGGTCACCTGGCACAGAAGCGGAGAGCAGTGCTGTGGGGACTCCGGGGCTCCCTGGAAGAGGACAGCAGGAGGGGACAGTGTCACAGGGCTGGCTGGATTGGAGGGCAGGAGGGGTGTGTCCCACTTCTGAGGGGCAGTTCCACCTGGCCAGGGTTTCTCTCCCCATGTCCTTGGCTGAGGACGCGTAATCCCAGGTGTCATCCCGGTGAGTAACAGAGGAGGGTCCCCAGTCTGTCTCCATTACCTCAGAGCCTGGACCTGTCGTGGGCTGAAGGGAAAGATACCCCCATATACCGCATTAATACCCTCAAATGTGTAGCGGGGGGTGGGGACACGGGCGGCTAAAGAGGCTATGAGGCTGCGTGTGCCTGGACATGGAGCTGTGAGTTCAGAAGCAGGCTTTGCAGAGGAGGCTGGCCAGTCCCTGGCAGCAACTCCTGTTGATAATCAATATGACCCATGACCAGAAGAAACCGGGGTTCTGTGCGGACCCAGACTTGTAGCAGTCAGAGCCCTCCAGTGTACCCCCTTTGCCTCCTGCTGGCTCACTCTGAAGCTCAGCACCCAGTGTTGAGAGGTCTGAGTGCTGGTGCTGCTTCCCAGTTCCCCTTTGGCTGGGTGCTTAAGCTGCGTCTCCCCAGCTGTGAGGGACAGCTCTGGGTCCCGGTATCCGGGGAGGACATTGCAGGGGAGCTAGGATTGGTGCATCCATCCAGTACTGGGATGACGGGCTGCTACCAAACAGCCAATGGGAAGGAAGCATGGCGTATCTACCCACCTTAAAGCCCCAGGCGGGCATTTAGGGTGGGTTCATGTGAGGCCTGATGGATCGAGGGCCAAGCCCCTCCTCAGGCCTGCATCGCTGGCTCATGCCACTCTCAGGAGCTCTGGGTTCAAATACCGACTTTGGTCATTTTGAACACTTTTGTTTGGATAGTCACTTAGCATATTGTGTGTGCGTGCATGTGCTTGCCTGGGCATGTGTGACGGTCAGAACATAACATGTGAAAGTCACATACTCCCTTCACCTTGTGGACCCCAGGATCACACATGATTCTGAGAGTTTGGTGGCAGGCGCCTGTCCCTGCTAGGCCCTCTCGCTAGCCCTCCACTTTCATCTGTGGTCACCTCTGTCCTCCCTGCTTGGTGCCGTAGTTTCCCCACAGGTCCCATTAAAGAATTAGAGCATGTTTTGTTTCTTTTGGGTGTAATCTGGGTGTATCAGGTCATTGCTGATGTGTCTCTAGAGGCTCAGTGTGGGGACCCCTAGTCTCTGTGGGGTACCATGTGATTGTGTGAGCCTGTGGGGAGGTCCTCTGTTGACACTGAGGGAGCTCTCTGGCCAGGACCTGAGACCTCCCCTCTCCTTGCTGAATCCCCAGAGCCACCCAGATTTATCAAAGAGCCCAAGGACCAGATTGGTGTGTCGGGAGGCGTGGCCTCCTTCGTGTGCCAGGCCACGGGCGATCCTAAGCCACGGGTGACCTGGAACAAGAAGGGCAAGAAAGTGAACTCGCAGCGTTTCGAGGTGAGCTGGAGCCAGGTTGGGGGTGCCCTCAAGCCAACACACCCCTTCCTGGTAGGACAGTGGCTGAGCCTCGGGATGCCACTAGGTGGCCACAGGAAGCCACTATGTGGCCAGGACACCCATCCTGCACTGCCCCCATCCCAGCACTGCAGTCTTTCCTGGGTCTACCACTCTGTGCTGTGTGTCCTCAGGCAAGGCCCTGCCTTCTCTGAGTCTTAACTCACACCCCACATCTGAACACATGGGTGATCAGATGCCCACGTGCCCACGCCCTATAATCAGTGTGGAATGCGTGGGCTGAGTTCCATCCATCCAGTCTGTGTGGTCATGATGTGTCTCCTGGCTTCTTTTATTTCACCGTGACTGGTCCTGGGTGGTCTCCTGAGTGCATACCCGTGTCCCCTCCCGCACACACATGACACCCTTGGCTTAGGGTCACCATGTGCCTGGAGCAGCTATCGTCCCCATCCCAGCACACTCCCTAGGCTGGCCTCACGCTCTTACCCCCACCCCCACCCCTACTCCCAGACCATCGACTTTGACGAGAGCTCTGGGGCGGTGCTGAGGATCCAGCCACTGCGGACGCCTCGGGATGAAAATGTGTACGAGTGCGTGGCCCAGAACTCCGTGGGGGAAATCACAGTTCACGCGAAGCTGACCGTCCTCAGAGGTGTGTGTCCCGGGGTCCGGGAGGAGGGACCAGAGTGCAGAACTTGCCCCCAAGCCTTCCTGCGTCGGTCTTGCTGATTTATCTAAGGATGTCTTCACTCCCACACTGCCTAGGCTCCTCGCTTTGTGTGGTTTGAATGTCTGTGCAGCGTGTAGACAGCAGGCTCAGCTTGATCCAGGCTCTCAGTCAGTGCTTTCCGGACTCTGTCCCTTGGTCTCTTGTGACCCTTTGTCACCAGTCAGCTTGGGTCACCACTGCCCTCCCCAGCTGATGCCAGCCACTCAGGAACAGAACAGATAGCCATGGCTAGTCTCCTGCCTACCTGGGGTGACCGCTCACCCAGCCCCCACAGAAGAACTTAGCAAAGGGTGGGTTCCCCCAAAGGCAGCAGCATGGGCACAAGCCTGCCAGCCTGAGTCCTGTGCCCTAGCTCACTATAAGGGGCACAGAACACTGGGACCAGACAATTGAATTCAAGTCCCAAAGCAGCAGCCTTGGAGCTGTGTGGCCTGGGCAGGGGTCATGAACCTAGGGAGCTGGGTGTCCTGTCCCTTGGGGACATTGCATTTGTGGCTGTGAGCAGCTGCCCTGGGCATCACAGGTCCCTGGGAGCTCCCCCCTGAAGCCTGGGACACAGGGCCAGTGGAACTCGTGGGCGTTCCAAGCCACCCCAGGGTCCACAGTCCAGGAATTCTGTCATCTCGAACAAGGGGCCCCACAGTGAGCTCTGCGCTCCATGACTGCCAGAGCCTGGAAGGGGTGGAGCTGGGCAGAATCCACACACCCCAGGGCCCCTCCTCTCTCTCCTCTCTCTGGGATATTTTTTGCCTTGACCTTTCCCATCACAGACTCGGCAGCAGCCTCCTGCTGCCCTGTGCCAGCATCATTGTCAACACTCCGCAGAGTTGGGACTCACTCTGCATCCATCATGCAGTGATCACTGGGAGTCTGGAAAGATTCCCCCCCTCCTTCCAGCCCCCCCCACCTCTCTTTGTTCTTTGACCACTGTGGGCTCCTCCCACTGAAGCCTCAGAACAGACGCCCTTGCCCAGGCCCCACCCACACCCACCCCTTGCCCCGCCCACTCAGCCTTTGCCCCACCTCCACCCCTAGGCAAGCTCAAACTATGCCAGAGCCCTTGCCACTCCCGCCTCTCTTTTTCCTTCTCTCCATCTGATTGTGACCAGGTGAACTCCGAGGACTTGGGCACAGTGTGGCATGAAGGGACACCAGGCAGCCTTGCCCCTCCCACTTCTGCCACCCCAGCTGACTGCTGCACACACACGTGCACAGCACCCTTGGAGGCTGCCTGTACATGTGTGAGAGCCTGCTGTGTCTTGGGCTGCATTCTCTACCAGGACGGGTTCTTGTCCACTTGTGTCCCCAGCTACCTTCATGATGCCTGCTGTCCCTTCTGCCATGGGATCTTAAGCACGTGACTGTTAGTTCTCCCCTGCACCCACAGCAGCCAGAGTGCTCCCGAGATGTCAGGTGTTCTCCCCCAAACACCTTCGGCCACAAGCCAAGTGGTTCCAGTGGCAAACACTGTCAGGGGACCTGCCCCTATGCACAAGGCTGTGCCTGCCATACCCTTAGCAGGGCAAGCATTGACCGAGCTCTGGGCCCTGGGTTAGCCCATCCCTTTTGAATACAAGCAGTTAGGCATGTGTCTGGTGACCCCCTTGCTGGCTCCAGTGTCCTGTTCTCCTGAGTGTTGCCTGGGCCTCTTGCTGTATCTCATTTCCACTGGGCATCCTTGGGGAGTACCGCTGGGGCTGGGGTGGCTCCGTGTGGTCCCCTCCTTCCTGATCTCAGACTCATGCTGCTCCTGCATCTCGGTCCCTGGTGGTGGGTGTCAGGCTGGGTTGTCCCAGCAAACAGACCTGATGTTCTCTAGAAGGCTTGGGTTCTGAGTTCTGGAAGGGTCTAGCACGAGGATGTTTGGATGGAGGCAGAGGCAGGAGGGAGCAGGGGGCTGAGGGAGGGAGGAGGAAGACTGTAGAATCAGGCAGCCTGGTCCTGGGGAAGGGTTGATGGCTGCTCCTGCTGGGGTGCTAGGGGGCCGTGAAGGGGTCACCACTAGATGGCACCCAGTGTCCCCATCTCTAGCTGTAGATACCAACATGCACAGCACTGCAGCCACTGAGGATGCCTGTCCCATTTTCTCCCTGTCTCTACACCTCCAGAGGACCAGCTACCCCCGGGCTTCCCCAACATTGACATGGGCCCCCAGCTGAAGGTCGTGGAGCGCACACGCACGGCCACTATGCTCTGCGCTGCCAGTGGCAACCCTGACCCCGAGATCACCTGGTTCAAGGACTTCCTGCCTGTGGATCCCAGTGCCAGCAATGGGCGCATCAAGCAGCTTCGATCAGGTGGGCACAGGTGGCCGACGGATGAAAGCATCACTGAGGGTGGCAGATACCTGCACCTCAGGCCTGGTGGTTGGTAGGCCGCTACCTGGTGTGGATGGCGGTGACCCACGGGTGGTACATGATGCATGTGGAGCCAGCTAGGCCATAGAGAGCCGCAGAGGCCCACGGTGGGAGCCCGGCTCTAGGACTTCACAGTGTGCGTTGTGGGGTTGTGGGTGAGGGTGGCTGTAGTTGAGATAGGTAACTGCGGAGCACTGGCCCTGACAGCAGGTAGGCACGGTGACGGGCACCCCAGCTCCACAGTGTGTTATAGGACGTGGTTGCTCGAGGGTATTGGGGAGCCATAGAAGGTGAGAGAGAAAGAAGCACAGTGTCAGAACAGTCAGCCAGGCTCAGGTGCAGGGAGCCTCGGACAGCTGAGTGTGGTGTGGCTGAGGATTTGCAGTTCCAGGGGAGGTGGTGGGTCACCGGCAGTCGAGGTGACAGGGCTATGGAGGCTCCTGGGACACTGTCCTCAGTGCTGAAGGTGCCAGAACCAAGCAGTGTTGATGAGTGGCTGTCCTGGTTCCAGCTGCTCTGGGAAGGCCCGGGATGGAGGCCAGGCCCTGAGACCAGTGAGGCTCGGTGTTTTACAGTGGTGTCTGGGCAGAGACCGCATTCGGCCCAATTGACCAATCTGTGTGTCCTCCTGGGGCACCATGTTTGTGTTCTCTGTCACTTGTCCGTGTCCATGTGCGTGTGTGTGGCTCCCTGAGTGGCTCGCCCTGCCTCCTGTTTGCTGGCAAAATGCTGGGACTGGGCTCTCAGCCACATTTGTACCTGCTTGCCTCTTGTCCCTCCCACGCCCAAGTGCACATGGCTCCACCCGCCCTTCCCTGGGGACAAGCATGTGCAAGCTGGACCCTCAGTGTCTGTCACTCATGTCCCACGTGTCTTTCCTGGTTTCCGAGGCACCCCTATACCAACCTCTTCACATGCTACCCCCTTCCCCTCCCTTAGTCTCTCCCTCGCTACCAAAGTCCTTCGAGGCCACCCCTTGCTGTCCTTGGGGTCTCCTTCACACCCCTCCCCCAAGCCCCCTGAGACACAGCTCAGTGCAGTTTCAGGTGATCTGCGCAGCACACAGGGCAGGCCCCAACCACACAGGGGAACGCTCCAGCTCTGAGGCACCTCCTGGCCATCCCATGGCCAAGGTCCAGGGGTTGATGACTAAGCATTGTAGGGGGCCGCCCTGCACCCCATGGTCCTCCTCCTCCTTCTCCCTCATACCCACGAGCAGCCGGATGCCCAGTGGCTGACCTTTAACCTTCTTCTCTCTTCTCCTCCCTCTGTGTAACGCTCAGAAAGCTTTGGTAAGTCCTCACTTCTTTGCCACACCAACCACTAACGGTCCTGCCACCCCTCTGCCCCAACACTAACAGCCACCGTGACAGTAACTGACCCACTGCGTGTGGCATGTGTACTAATGCTCTCTCACCTGCAGACAGACCTCACCCACGAGGAAAAGAGGAAAAATGCCATTGACCCCAGGCTGGGGGACCTTCCACCTCACAATCCCCTCACCCCGATCCCCCACTACTCTGAACTTCCTCCTGGGCTTCAGTGAGTGGAGACAGGATTTAATGGCGAAGACACTGTGCCTAACTCAGGCATTCTGAAACATGCTGCTGGGGTAGTTCTGCTAAAGTGATAGTGACTGATACAGACATACTCACGAGGCCCTGGCCTTCATCCCCAGCATCACCAAAATAAAGGTGGAAAGGGATGAGGGGGGCGGGGTCTTTCCCCTTGCCGTAGTGTGAGCAACAGCCTGAGGTGGGGTGGGCTCCTGCCACTGTAATCTGAACAGAGTTAAAGCTCCCACCACACAGATGACAAGTTCCCACTGGCTCCCACTGACAGTGTGCAGAGCAGCCTCAAGGGGGTGGGATCTCTCTGCTGGGCGCAAGGGCTGTGCCTTTAACCCTAATGCTCAGAAGGCCGAGGCAGGAGGTTGCTATGAGTTGGAGGCCAGTTTAAGTCTACACAGTGAGTTCCAGGCAGCTAGGCCCACATAGACGCTGGGGCTGGGCCACAGACACAGAGCAAGGAGGAGGTGCAGGCCGCAGTGAGTGCACAAGACGTGAGACCTGGTGTCACAGCCCCATGGCTCTCTGTCTAGAAGCTGCTTGAGACGCGCTCTGCCTGCCTTTGCCTCAGTTTACCCAACTGTGCAGCAGTCCTGGGCTAGTGGTTATAGCTGCGGCTGGCTTTGGCCCCAGCAGATGAACAGCATCACAGACCGCATAGGCACCCCCAGCCTGGAACTTTCTCTCCCTTAGACATGGCTGACCCACAGAAGGCCTTTTTCCTCTTTTCCTTTGGAGCTGAAGGAGGCCACGAGGTCCCCTCCGCCTCTGGCTCCTTCCCCAAGTCTCCATCCCAACCTTGGTGACACCTGACCCCTGCCACACCAGTGCCCAGCTCTCCAGCGCTAACTCCTGTCCCTCCCTGGTCACTAACAAGACCCCTAGGACCTTGCTACTACCCGCCCCTCCTGGTCTGGATTTCAAAGCACCCTCTTGCTGGAACTCCAAAAATAATCAGAGGGAGGAGGCGCAGTCTCCCTGGGGCTCAAGCCAGACCCAGGGGGGCCACTTGCAGGAAGCACCAGCCCCAAAGGCCTGGAACTCTCATGAGGCTGGCTGCAGCTCCACTGCCCGGCAAAGGGACAAGCGTGGCTCGTGGCCCCGCAGCCCCTCTCCTGTGACGTTCACCTGTGTCTCTGTTTCCCTTACAGAAAGCACCCCCATCCGAGGTAAGAGGTCTGCCCCTCACCAGCTGCCCCTCAGCTCTCACTAGAAACCCTCCTCCACCTGCCACAAGACTCCCCCATCCCCAACCCCTTTGGTGTTTGTGTCTCTTGTCTGTGGCTTGGGCCGAGTGTGGCTGCAGGGGACAGTGTGGGCATCCACCTGTGGATCAGGCACCACTTACCATGCCTACCCAAACCCCTGCCCCCTGCACTCACAGCCATCTACAGGAAGCTGCAAAAGGACCTTTTGAGATTTAGGGGTGTTCAGCCTGGAATGATCAGAGACAGGAGTTCTCCAAAGCCAGGCCTGATACACCCACTTCCGCAGGTCACGTGAAAGCAGAACCAGTGCCCCACATACTGTGCAGCCACAAACGGCTCTCCTACCCTTCCTGGTCGCTGCAGTCATCTTGTTTGAAGTCAATGGTCAGATTCTGTGGTGGCCGGCCTTCACTGCCACCCAAGAGGGAGAGCACAGGGGTCTCTGTGCCCTGTCACTGCTGGGGTAGAGCCATCAAAAAACAGAGAATGTGGACAAAAAGTCTGGACCAATGAGGTCGGGGAGCCCAGGGTTTCTGCACATGGCTGTCACTGTGTCGCACTTAGCCGATGCAGGCCCGATATCTGATATACTGAGCCAGGCTCTCTTGCCTTTGAGCTGCTGCTGTAAGTCAAGGTTGTATATAGTAGGCCCATGGTGGCAGGCGTGGCGACACATACCTCACTTTTTGTTTTTAAGTTGCAAACACTAAGCTGTTTCAAGGGCTGAGGTCTCAAGTATCTCTGCTTTTGCAGCGAAGCGGGGAACACCTAGCTTGTAGCTTGTCGAAATGTCCATGGGGGAAGAGTGACGTCCTCTGGGGCTCCAAGGGTCTCGGGTGGTGCTGCTCCCTCTTCGTATCCTCTGTGTTTGAGTTCTGTGTTTTGTTGGATGGATTTGGACAAGGTCTCCTGTAGCCCAGGCTGGCCTGGTGAGCACCCTCAGAGAGCTGTGACCTCAAATGCAGGTCACCCTGGTCCCCAGGATCTGGCATGAGGTATCTAGGTCCTAACACCAATGTGCAGGGGCTTGTTAAGGTCCCCACGCTCTGCCCTGGGTTTCAGACATGGGATCTGTCTGTGCATGTGGCCCCCAAGTCCTCACCCAGCAGCTGTCAACCTCCGCCTCTGAGGAAGGGCTGTCCCTTCCCGCTGACTGGCAGCTGCCCTGGGGGCAAAGCCCGGGCTCACTGCCACCACCCACAAGTCTGGGCTGGCCTGGTCCACAAGAGGCTGGGGTGGCCCCTCTACCTCCTCCTTGTAACCTCTAGGAGTGACAGCCTCTTGGGCACCCCACTATGCTGTGCCCCATGGTTCCCCCTTTGTGAGTGGGCAGTACAGATGTGACAGTGGGGGTGCCTGTCAGGCCCAGCCCCATCCTGGTGCTGGCCATCTTGGCAAGGTCCCATCCCTGTTCCCGCAGGTGCCCTGCAGATTGAGAGCAGCGAGGAGACAGACCAGGGCAAGTACGAGTGTGTGGCCACCAACAGCGCTGGTGTGCGCTACTCGTCACCCGCCAACCTCTACGTGCGAGGTAGGGAACTCCGCCAGGCAGAGGCAGGGACCCACTGTCCCACCCTGTCCCATCCTGTCCCTGGGCTCATGGCCTCCCGGCTCCCCTGTCCTGTGCAGTCCTGAGCAGGAAGGCCCTGACCCCATCCATGGGGTCATTGGAATGACAGTCACCACACTGTGGGCCGTGGGACTCAGGGGGCCGCACTGATGGCAGGGTGGGTGGGAAAAGAGCAGAGGTGGGGGGGGCCGGTCTTGGGCCTACAGGGCCGGGGGAGCCTGAGGGCCACCGCCCTTCCTGCCACGTCCCCACCCCCAAGTTGGCTTGTGTGGTGTCTGTGTCTCCTGTGTCCTGCTGGCTTCGCTTCTCTGAACCTGTGGCCTCGTGGCTCCCTGCTTCCCCACCCCGTCCAGTGTCTCTAGCAAAGACTGTGGGGAACGGGGTTTCCGAGCTGTACCCCCACCCAGCATCCCAGAACCCAGTGCTCGCTCTAGAAGGACTATATCAAGGCTGTGGGAGGCCAGGGCCATGGCCCCTACGTGTGCTGGTGGCTTGCTGGCCAGACATGCCGCCCGGCCAGCCCTTGGGACCCCAAGTGGGTCTCAGAATCCCAGGCTCCCTCCATTGTGGCTGGAAGCCTGGGTTCCTTGCCGGCTGCTGCCTCATGCCTCCACCGCAGGAGGCTCCCTGCGGGACCCTTGGTGCACCCTCCTCCTCCATGTCCCAGGGACACACTGGGGACCCCCGTCTGCTTGTATCAGTCGGCCTGCTCACCTTCCTCCCCCAGCCTCAGTTTCCCCCGCAGCGCCTCTGGCCTTCATCCCTCTCCACTCAGGGAGGCCGGCAGGCTGTCCCTCCCCCTCTAGCCCTCACCTTCCTCAGCCCCTAGTTAACTCCTTTGGGTCCTGGGCTGTGGGTTTTACATCTTGGCTCCAAGCAGGAGGCCGTGTGGAGGGAGGGCACGAGTGGGTGGGAGGGGGCCAGTGTGATCTTCTGCCGCCACGGCACCCTGGTGAGTTGCAGTCCCTGCAGGACTCCAGTGACGGCCTTCATCTAACCTGCGTGTTTCTTCTTGGACACTGGGGACTGGGGGTTGTGAGTCTGGCAGGGTTCAGGAGAGAGGGGACGGCAGGGATGGAGTGGGGAGGGTGGAGCACTTAGTAAGGGTGTGAGGAGGGAGGAGGGCCCTGTGTGTCCTGGCCACGCCCCTCCCTGGGGGCAGGTGAGGGTCGGAAGAGCGTTGGCGCTGCTGGTTGTGCTCAGCGCTGAACGAGGAAAGGGCAGGAGGTTTATGTTCTTTTTCTTTTTTGATTTTATTTATTTTTTTATTTTTTTGGTTTAAAGAAAAAAAAAGCAAACGATTGCAGCTTTAGCCGTGGGAAGTCCTCTTTTTACTCTCTGTATCTCCCCTATTTTTTCTCTTCTCCCCATGTCATTGTGCGCATCAAACCCCCTTACATCCCTCAGAGCTTCGAGAAGGTTGGTGTGGCTTTTTTCTTTTTTACTTTCTTTACCCACATTTTTACATTCTGAAAAAAAAAATAAAAATAAAAAATAAAAACACTGACACATGCTCACACACACACAAGAAACGCACAGACACTGCGCAGGACACACGCACACATGCATACGGAAAATGAATAGCAAACCAGACGTAAAGTGGAATCAGGTACTGAGCCTTAAGCAGACAACCCAGAAAGACACACAGAACCTAATGTCAGCCGCCGCCGGCGCGGCGGGCACACGCGATGCTTGCATTGTGGTCGCCTCTGCATCCCTTGGTAATGTTGTTGCTAAGTTTTTTGCACTCGTCGTCATGGTAACTTGGGCCTGATGCATGCTGGGAGAATGTAAAAAAAAAAAATTCTCTGCATGCCACTCTTGTCAGTTTGGTGGATTCCCAACCTTTTGTTGGAGTGTTTGTCTCCTGTTTCTTTTTTTTTTTTTAGTTTCTTTTTTCTTGTTTTTTTTTCTTATTTTTTTTATAATTTTAAAAATAAGTTTCGTTTTGGGAGGATTGATTGGTTGTCCCCCTACCCCGCTCTGCCTCCCTTCACTGGACGCCCCTCTCCTCCAAAGCGATGTCTTTGGTTCTGTCTTGTTCTGTGCTGTTTGGGTTTCGGTTTTCTTGGGCTGAGCTGTTGTGGTTGTTACCAAACGCATTGTGAGTTTAAAGCCAGTGTTCCTGTCCCAGCTGTCACCCAGAGGGCGGAAGGGGTCCCACAGCCAGGATGCTTTGACACAAAGTGACCACTTAGGTATTGTAGGACAAGGGGCGTGAGCTGGGGAATGCCCCGGTTAGCTGTGGTTCCTAGTCCACGTTCTCCAGCCCGCCCTGGACACCTGGCAGGAGAGGCTCCCAGCCTCCTGCCTCAGCATATTTAATACCCTGACCTCCCACAGAATCCAGCCAGGGGCTGCCAGTGCCCGGAGTTCCTGTTCAGTATTGGCCAATCTAAAAAAGAGTGGGTGCCACAGCGCGAGAATCTCGAGCGCTTGGCAGAAAGAGTGACAGCCGGCAGTGGCTACGTGCATGCCAGCTTGGCTTATCTAGAACTGCCCACCCAGGGAGAAAGAAATAATGTGACAGACTTTAGGAGAATACCTGGCCAGCAAGCTTGTCTGCAGCAGTGCGCCTCTGCCTCCCAGGCAACATTAGCTGCTGCGTTGCTCCGTCCTCACCAGCCCTGGGTGCAACCACAGCTGTGTTGCCCCTCAGAGTGGTCACTTTCAGAGTCACCAGAGCATCAGGGCTGTGGAATTCCAGAGAAAACCAGGGGCACTTGGGGTGTGGCCTCTCCCTGACTCTCTGTCTCCCCAACTCTCTTCTCCCTGACTCCCTCCCCCTCTTTGCCTGCCCCTCCCTTCTAAACTCTTGTTTCCTCTCTCTCTTAGCTATCTGTCACTCTCTCTTCTGAGATTCACACGTTCACCTTTGCCCTACCCACAAGAATAAAACCCCTTAAGTGGCCCGTGTGCTCTCCCTCGCTGCTCCCCTCGGCTGCTGAGGTCCCCAGACTCTTGTGTCACCCCTGCTCTCAGTCAGGATAAAACCCACCAGCCCGAGCCCTAGGAAAACTCTCTCGTGCCTCCTCCCCTCCCCACAAAGCAGGTCCTGGGGAACAGGGACCCCCCACCAAGGACCACCTGGGGTTGGAGAGCAGTGCTGTCCAGGCCTGTGCCCAAAGGCTCACCCTAGGCAGGTGCTGGTCCCCACGTGCGACTGTGGGCTTCTCTTTTTGATCTCTTAGGGTGCTCAGTCCTCAAGTGAACCATGGAGTTACCTAGTATTTGCAGCCATTATGAGCCTACAGCGTCATGTGCCCTAGGTGGAGAGGGTCCTAAAGGGGAGGGAGGGAGGAGCTGGTGGCCCTAGGCAGTCGTGTGCCTCCCATGTCCTCTGTTTAAATGCGACAGTTTAAGAGACAGCGGAGAGACTTGCCTGGCATGCTCTACGCCCTGAGTTCAGATCCAGCACCCCATAAAAAAGGTGGCCTGTGGGGGCTGCCTGAGAGCACTGCGGTGCAGGACTGAATCTGCAAGCCAGCTTGGCCCGCCTGGTCTTTACTACTGTTTTTCTGAGCCCTGTCCACTGGGGGCAGGTGGCTCCTTTGGGGCCAGTGATGTCACTCTCCCCCTTGGGGTTTTCTCTGAGGAAGTCCTGGGACCCAAGAGAGGCAGAAGAGGGTAGCCTGGAGCTTAGCTAAGGCCCCTGGCACACAAGTAGCCACCAGGAGAGCAGGGCTGGCCTGTGAGGCCTGCAGAGTGACAAGGAACCTCCAGCATTGCAAAGTCAGCAGCCCCAGAGTCAGCCGGACAACCCCAGCCGCCTCCCCTAACTGGCAGGCTCAGCTGATGGAGCCCCAGGAGCTGCCTGCCCTTGATCTCTGGGGATTAAATGGCAAGAGCCCATCTTTACGGCTGTTTTAAAATACACATTCTGAGCCTCTCTGGGGTTTCCCTGAGGGAAGACAGTGCCAAGAGACAGTCAGATGGCGTCATCGCAGGCTCTTCACGTTTTCCTCCTCAGTAGTTTAAAGCTGTGAGCCTTTAACGGGTTGCAGGGTAGCCACAAAAGACAGCGCTTATCTGCACCCACTGGAACAGAGTGATTTCACCACAGTGCACTCCCCAGCCTGCTGTGGAGGCACAACCTCCCACCTACAAAGGACAAAGGACCCGTTGGGGACCCAGGCTCCCCAATGCTGGCTTCCTATAACGTCCACTGCCAGCAAAGCCGAGGAGGCCCAGTCCCTGCGTGGTTTCTGAGCTTGGCTCAGCCCTAGGCCCTTGCAGTGAGACTTCTACACCCAAGTCCTGGAATTTGTCACCTGACTTCTGGGGCGGGGCATTCTCATGTCTCCTAAATGGGAATTGAGAGAGACGTGGGGCCTGGAACTGCTCTCACCTCTCAGGTCCCCAGCTGCTATGTAGGGGTCTGCTGATCAGCTGCCTATTCCTATTGACTACGCCCTGCATCCTAGGCCCCTGATGGTACACCAACCCCCACCACCCTGTCCTGTGCTGAGGGAGAGGGGTCTCAGGGCGGGGAGACTCCAGCGGGGTGGGGTGGGGGGGTGTCACAGGGGCCGTCCCACAGGAACACTGAGCACTGACTGACACGTCGCCTGCTGCCTGCCTCACCCTCTGCATCTGTGTCCCCCCTGTGGGCGGGGTCGGACGGGACATTAGATTACACCTGGTCCTTGGGAGAAGCCACAGTGGCAGGTGGAGGTGGAGAAGGTCAATTGGCAAGACTGTGGGGGCAATCAAAGAAGGAGACAGGGCACCCACACACACACACACACACACACACACACACACACACACAGTCACACATCGAACAATTGGAAAATGACTAGTTGAAGTACAACCCCGCAGCCTGCCAAGGCCACTGCTCAGCAGCCCAAGCCAGGGCCCGGGGTCTCTGGGCCTTTATGTGGCAGCTTCGTGACCAAGAGAGCCAGTGGTGGGACAGGGAGGCAGGTGGGGAGGGGTCTCCAGGATGCTGGGGACCAAGGGGGAGGGATGGGAAATAGGCTTTGAACTTGGGCCTCTACCCCAGTCCCCCTTCCGTGACAGGTGTAATCTAAGCTTAACTCGCCCTCCACCCCAGCGGAAGCTGCACAAGTCCTTGGCACACACCCCCCATCTACATACTCATTTTGGAGTTTAGAGAACCAGCCACATTTTTCTCTCACCCCAAAATGCCCCCACAGAACCCCCCTCCCTCATCTGCAGCTTGCTTGATCGTTAATCGTATGACACTGTCGGACCTACCTAGCGCTTCAGCCAGGTCACCTCACTGGTTTGAGTTTTCTTCCCCACTCACCCTTCCAGTCCCTGCCCACCCACCCCTCATCCTCAAACCCCCACTTTTGAGTTTTGGTTTCTGCCTCTTCCTGCCTGGGGGAGGGGCTGTCTCCTGGTTGCTTTGACGGTTTTCAGTTGGTTTGATTTGATTTGATTTTTTTTTTTGCCATGTGAATCGGGGTTTGAAGCGACCATCCCCTCCCGACCTGCCACCACCATCCCCCACCCCTGCCACCCAACCCTCCTGACCCCACTCGCCCACTCGGGTTCCCCCTGCTGGGACCCTCCCCGGCTACTCGGTGACCAGAAGCGCTGGGGACCAGAGCCAGCTGGAGCGTGCCGAGGACCAAGGCTGGTGTTGCCCCTTATAACCCGCCTGGACCCTCCTTTCAGGTCGGTAATTTGGGGCGGGGGTCCCTCGGGGGCCCGTCCGTCCTGTGGGCTCTGCGCTCACCTTATTTCCTAATGCACCTCAAGCCTGCAGCCAAGGGGTGGAGGAACAAAGCGGGTGGGCGACTGCCCAGAACTGGGCAGAACACAGCATCAGCCATGACGCCCACTGGCTGGGAGGGTGCACGGAGGGGATGAGAGCCACTTCCGGCCGCTAGCACCGGCCGTCCACTGCGGACTCCGGCAAACCAACCCACTTCCTGCAGGACGTAGAAAGTGGAGCCCAGCAGCAGCGTTTCTCAGATGCCTCAGACACCTCCGCAGCTGACTGGCTTGTCCATTTAGTGATGGGAGCAGTTATTTAACTGACAGTCACTGGCCGTTTAAACGGTAGTGGCTGGCCATATCAGGATCCCATCTAGCGTTTAGGCCACAATCAGCCCTGGGTGGAAACAGCATATTCAGGTCATCTGTGGCTTTTATGTTCTGAAAACCACGGTCCCTTCTGCACAGCAGCGCCCTCGATGTAAACTGAGGCTGGGTCAGACGTGAGCAAGGCCACTAGAACCAGAAACCTGGTCCTCGGTGAGCTGTGTGAGCCCTGGGCTCCACCCCTTTGGGGTTCCGCATGTTTGCCTAAGCGACTGCTCCACCGGCTGCCTCTGGGTGTGAGGGCCCTCAGTGAGGCTCAGGGGGGCCCATGGCTCACTTGACTGAGTGTTTTCACCCTCTGTGTCCCCCAGCAATGATGCACACATTTGTAGGAACCCGCATAGCAAGAGAGAGACATTCAGCTAAGCACGGCTGCTCCAGGGCAAGTGGTGGAGGGCGGCAGGCATGGCTTTGAGGTTGACAGCTCCTCATTCTCCTTAGCTTTGTCACCTCTCTGACTGGCTGTCTCCTCCTCTGATGTAGACCAGGCTTGTTGAGTGGCATCAAAGAAAGCAGCTGTGCAGCCCAGACCTCCAATCCCAGTGTCCAGCTCACGACAGCTTGAGTATAGCGCGTGTGAACCATTGGGCACACAGGCTCAGGCCTGCCACCCCAGCCTTCAGGGGGCTGAGGCTAACCCATTGCCGTGAGCTAGAGGCCAGCCTGGGCTACAGAGCAAGACCCTGTTTCAACAGATAGCTGTTGGTTGACTGATGGAGATAGAGGATTAGTAGTGGCTGCTGTGACTGAGGTGGCAGAGATGGGTGGCTGAGAGGTAACCAGTTGAATCCTTTGTCACTGGGGGTTTGGTTAACAGTTTTGGCAGCTCTATGCCTGGGCTGAACATGGACCTCTGCTCTGTCCACTCATAGCCCGATCCCTGCAGGTGGGGGGCCTCAGCCTCTGCAGAGGTCCTACTGTGCCCGAGGAAGGTTCAGGGGAGTCTAGAGAGATGGAGGTCTGGGTCTGGGTTGGTCTGTCCCGAGGATGCCTTCTCTGGGGGTTCTTGCCCGTCGGGCGCCACACTGTCCAGCCAAGGCCTCTGGGTGCTGGGTGGCGAGGCCAGATGCTGTGTTCTGTTGGCGGGGAGGGGCCCGGGCATCTCCTTGGGGCAGCCACAGCCCTCCTCTGTTCAGACCCCGATTTTCAACCCCACACCCATTCCATGTTTCTCTTCCTGCTTTGAGTGTTGTTACCTTTCAGGGCGCTTTTGTTTGGTCTTTAATTTTCTGTTCTTGCCTTTTTATTTTTTTAATTTGTTGCCTACCCCCTTCGCCCCCCCCCCCATCCCCTCCTGGTTTTGGTTTGGACGTCAAATGCCGTCTTCTGTCCTGGATTAATTAGCCTCTCCACACTCATTCCCACTCATTCCGTTTCCATGACAACGCAGCCTCAGCACCTCCCACCCTGAGCCTCGCTGTGGATGCTGGCAGCAGGTGGCCACCCCTGCTCCTCACCCTCCACCCAGCCCTGTCGGAACTGTGCCCCCATCCCTGTCCCACCTCTCCTCCAGCCTGCACGCCCTACCCCCCCCCACCCCCACTCCCCACCCCGTCTTCCCTAACCCTCCCCTCCATCCCGTGTCCTCCATGACTCTGGACTTTTTGTGGGGCTACGTTTTCGGAAGGGTTCCAGCCTGCAGACCTTCGCCCCCATCTCAGTGGCACCCCATCCCCCTCTCCTTTGACGTCCACCTGGATTCAGAAAACAACTTGGGGAGCCTGCCTAGAGAATCAGACTGGAGGGACCTGGCAAGGGCTGTGCTCTCTCCTTCTTCGAGGCCCCCTCAATAGAGCAGATGAGCTTTTAACAGCAGTTAATGGGGCTGTGCTTGTAGCACCGTGCGACAGGTGCAGCCATGGGGCCTTCATGAGTCCTCCTGTCAGTCTTCACCCACACAAGGCCATGCCCCCCCCTTTGGCTTCTTTGGGCTCTGGTTGGGCATCACTCTGAGCCTCCTCACCCCTGGAGGCCTCTCTCCAAGGCTCAGTTCCCCATAAGTGTCCCACATTCACCCCAGAACCCACCCAGCTTCTGAAAACGGAGCCCTGGAAACGTCCTGCTGCCTTCCTAAGCCTGCAGGGCCTGCAGAAGGTGGCATCCATCCCCACCCACTAAGGAGCGCAGCGAACATGCCCCCGCCCCCAGCGTTCCAGCTCATCAGCTCCTTACTGTCAAGAGTTCTCAATTATGAGTTGTTATTAAATATCCTATATGATGGTTCTGCCAGGGCTGATGTGGCAATGTGTCCAGTTGCATTGCATCACATCTGCGGGAGTTCCATGCAGCACTGAAGAGGGTCCTCCCTCTCTGTCTCTCTCTGTCCCGGTCCCATCTCTCCTCTCTCCTCTCTTTCTCCTCATCTCTGCTTTCTCCCACCATCTGAGACCCACACTCCCCTTCCATCAGCACCTCTCTCTCTCTCTCCCTCCTCCCTCCTTCCCTCCCTCTCCCCCTCTCTCTTCCTCTCTCTCTCTCTCTCTCTCTCTCTCTCTCTCTCTCTCTCTCTCTTTTCTGCATGATGTTTGTGATTTTTGAGAGCTGCATCTATCGATGGAAACTTGTCCAATCCGACAGAAGCTTTTAGCAGGGTTTCTAACACCCTAACACCACAAAAATTTCATTAGCATTTCTCATCTTTCCCTTGAGGGATCAGATCCAGAGGCCATGGAGGTCCCTGGTCCTTCCACCTTCCCGGCCCCTATCTTTTATGATCTGTTCTGTCCTTATTTCTCAGGAGGGTGGCAAACTGCACCCCCACAACCCCTATGTGTGTTCCCAACCCCAGCCCGCGGCACCAGAACCTTCCATGATAGTTGCCCCTTCTCGGGAGCCCACGGAGGGAGCCGCCCACTGGAGCCATGTCTGTCCACAAAGATGAGAAACTGCCGATAAATTTTTGTGTGTACTTCCGTGCTGTGATCAGCAACTGCTGGTCGGGGAAACCCTGTTGCTATGAGATAACGCTTCGTGTCTCACTCTTGGTAGATCTATAGTGTTTGTGAAGTTCCTACCTTTGAAGTTTCCTTTGTGTTGGAATTTGTTTTTATAATTTGTTTGGTTTAATTATTTTTGTTGTTCTGTTTTCATTTGGGGGAATGAGTAACCGGGGCCTGTAATAGCCCTGTTTATATTTAAATGGCTTTTTACCCTTTCCCTCCCCCCTTTTTTTTTCTCTTTCCTCCTTCTCATCCTTTCCCTTCCCCCACTCTCCTGCCAAAACCGCCGCCTGCCCCCCTAGTCCGCCGTGTGGCCCCCCGCTTCTCTATCCTGCCCATGAGCCACGAGATCATGCCCGGTGGGAACGTGAATATCACTTGTGTGGCCGTGGGCTCACCCATGCCCTACGTGAAATGGATGCAGGGGGCCGAGGACCTGACACCCGAGGATGACATGCCCGTGGGTCGGAATGTTCTAGAACTCACGGATGTCAAGGACTCAGCCAACTATACTTGCGTGGCCATGTCCAGTCTGGGCGTGATCGAGGCCGTGGCTCAGATTACTGTAAAATGTAAGTTGGGTTCACAGTCGGGGAGGACATGACAGAAATCCTAGCTATCTCTATCACCATCAGAACAGTAGCAAAAGTTACAGTTATGAAGCAGCCATGACAATACTTTCTGTGGTCGGGGGTCACCACAACATGGGGAACTGAATAAAAGTGTTGCAGCCTTAGGAAGGTTGAGAACAGCTGAGCAGGAGGGTGTGAGTGAGATGCCAGGATGGCAAGAGGATCAGGAATCTGAGGCCAGGCTGGGCTACACAGCAAACTTTTGAGACCCCACGGTAAAGCTGTCAGTTTCCCAGAAGGTTCAGGTCCCGGGAGGGGTGGGCTTGGTGGGAAGTCTAAAAGTTAAACAGGTGATTCCGACACTGGGATGGAGGAGCCCTGGGGCTCCGGGGAGGGGAGTAAAGACTTCTGGTGGCTTGAGTTCTCAGTGGGAACCCAAGACTGAGCTTTAGGAGGAGGGCCCGTGAGCCCCGGCCCTCCACTTACTCAAATGAAATGAAGTATTTGGAAGTAGAGTTGAATCCAAACACTGGGCAAGCGCACAGTGAACATCAGCCGACGCCAGCTACCTTTGGTTGTGCTGAAGGTTGAATGTGTAACTGCCAGGCCTTACTGTGGGGCGGGGTGGAGGAGGTGGGGGTGGGCGGGAGGGGAAACAGGGAGGGTATAACAGCAGGGTATAAAACCCAGGCCTTCTGATGAGAAAAACAGATGGAGAGGAGAGGGGTCCAGGTGATACTGCCTGCTGTGGAGAACGTGGGAGCCACCTGTCTCTTCAGGGACAAAGTGTTTCAGGTGTGGAGAAAGCTAGTGTGGAGTGGGACAGATGGAAGCCCTGCGTGGCTTAAAGAGTGGACGCGGAGAGAGACAGACCGGGGCTGCACGGCAGCTCTAATGGCACACACTGCTGCTTTGTAAATGTCTTCTGTCTCACAGAGTAGGGTCAGGACAGGGCCTTACTGTGTAGCCCAGGATAATCTGGAGTTTGTCACCCTCCTACCTCAGCTCTCAAGTCCTCAGATGACAGGTGAGCTGCACCACCCCTGCCTGCAAATACTGTCCTGATGGCACATGCCCATTATCCCAGCATTTAGGAGGTAAGGCAGGAGGGTCAGCACAAGGCCATCGTCAGCTACATAGTGAGTTCAAGACTAGCCTGGGCTGCATGAGGCCCTGAATTTTTATTTTTTTTATTTATTTATTTATTTATTTATTTATTTTTGAGACAGGGTTTCTCTGTGTAATAGCCCTGGCTATCCTTGCTTACTTTGTAGACCAGGCTGGCCTTAAACTCACAGAGGTCCGCATGCCTCTGCCTTCCAAGTGCTGGGATCAAAGGTGTGCGCCATCACACCTGGCTCTGGATTTTTTTTAAGTAAATATTTTCAGGTTAAGCACTCCTCTCTGACAGTAGTGTACAAGTCAGCCATTAACAGTGTCGTAGTTGTGGTCTTTTGTTTTGTTTTGTTTTGTTTTGAGATGGTTTCCCTGGATAGCCTTGGCTGTCCTGGACTCGCTTTGTAAACCAGCCTGGCCTCTAACTCACAGAAATCCACCTGCCTCTGCCCTCCAAGTGCCGAGATTACCTGGCTAGGTGTTGTGTTCTAATAAAGCTTTATTTAATAACTTTGAAACTGTGAGTGATGGGCGTGGTGGCGCAAGCCTTTACTCCCAGCACTTGGGAGGCAGAGGCAGGTGGATCTCTGTGAGTTTGAGGCCAGCCTGGTCTACAAAGCGAGTCCAGGACAGCTAAGGCTACACAGAGAAACCCTGTCTCGAAAAACCAAAAAATAAAAAAATGTAAAATTAAATAAAAAATAAAATAAAATAAAATTTAGGAAACTGTGAGTGATGAGATGAATAGGGTTATTAGGCCTGAGTATTTACTGAGGAAACTGAGACTGAGGTGAGTGTGTGGTCCTGAGACACCCCACCTCCCTCCACAGCACTGCCCAAAGCCCCTGGGACTCCAGTGGTGACCGAGAACACCGCCACTAGCATCACCGTCACATGGGACTCAGGCAACCCTGACCCTGTGTCCTACTACGTGATTGAGTATAAGTCTAAGAGCCAGGACGGGCCGTACCAGATCAAAGAGGACATCACCACCACACGCTACAGCATCGGCGGCCTGAGCCCCAACTCTGAGTACGAGATCTGGGTGTCGGCTGTCAACTCCATTGGCCAGGGTCCCCCCAGCGAGTCAGTGGTGACCCGCACAGGTGAGCAGGCACCGGCCAGCGCTCCCAGGAACGTTCAGGCACGCATGCTCAGCGCCACCACCATGATCGTGCAGTGGGAGGAGCCCGTGGAGCCCAACGGCCTAATCCGCGGCTACCGCGTCTACTACACCATGGAGCCCGAGCACCCAGTGGGCAACTGGCAGAAACACAACGTGGACGACAGTCTCCTGACCACGGTGGGCAGCCTGCTGGAGGACGAGACCTACACCGTCCGAGTGCTGGCCTTTACTTCGGTGGGCGACGGGCCGCTGTCAGACCCCATCCAGGTCAAGACACAGCAGGGAGGTGAGGACTGGGGAGCAGGTCCCCCACATGCCTGCGGGGGGGGGGGTTGTGCTAGAGTCAAAAAGGACAGAGTTACCCCTGCACATCTGAGCCCCTGTCCTCCCATAGGCCAATTCACCTGTTCACCTCTTAACTGCCTGCAAGGCACACTATTCCCCCCCCCCCCCATAGTCACTGGGGTGGACACACACACACAGGTTGTCATTGCAGTGTCACTTTTTAGACAATAAATGTGCACACCTTCAACCCCAGCACTAGGGTAGGGGCCAGAGTCAGGCAGATCTGTGTGAGTTTGGGGCCAGCCTGGTTTACCCAGCCCCAGGCAAGTTCTATTGAAAGGGGCAGGCGCATCCACACAGTGTCCTTCCCTGATGGAAGAGACGGTGGCCGGGTGCTTGCAGGGTACAGTTGCCCAGGAGAATGGACGGAAGGACTCGAAGCGTCCTGAGCTGCGCAGACAGCAACGTTGCGAGCCTGGTTTGGGGCTGGAGCCCCCTGGGTGGGTTAGGTAGCCTGGGAGGACCGGTGTCCCCACCTTGGCCGCTTGTCCATCCCTCGTGTGTGCTTCTCCCCCAGTGCCTGGCCAGCCCATGAACCTGCGGGCCGAGGCCAAGTCGGAGACCAGCATAGGTCTCTCGTGGAGCGCACCAAGGCAGGAGAGTGTCATTAAGTATGAACTGCTCTTCCGGGAGGGCGAGCGAGGCCGAGAGGTACCTGGGCTGGGTGGGCGGGCGGGGATGAGCTTGGTGGGCCTGCTGGGCAGGCCTTCATGGCCTCCAGTCAGCGCTGGCTTCTCACTCAGACCCCTTCCGCCTCCCATCCCTCCACCCATTCTTTGTCCATCTCTGTCTCTCATGGATCTCTCTGTCTCTGCGGTGCCTGTCTCTCCATCGGTCACTGTGTCTCTGTCTCTGCCTCCTGCACTCTCCTTCTCTGTCGCTTTGTCCCTGTGCCCCTCCACCCGCCCCTGCCCTATCCGTTCTCAGGTGGGGCGCACCTTCGACCCGACCACAACCTTTGTGGTAGAGGACCTCAAGCCCAACACGGAATACGCGTTCCGGCTGGCGGCGCGCTCGCCGCAGGGCCTGGGCGCCTTCACCGCGGTCGTGCGCCAGCGCACGCTGCAGGCCAGTACGTGTCTCTCAGCGCCTTGTCCTTGGGGGAGGGGGGTGGTGCAGTGGCCAGCGACTTGGCCTGAGCTCCTGGGTGGGGGTACAAGGGGGGAGGTGCCTCCCGCCTGGCCTGCCTCAGCCTTGGCCATGTCTGCCTGCCGTGCCTCGGTTTCCCCAGAGCAGGGTGGGTCTCCCTATGGGGATGAGACTGGCACAGAAAGGCCCTCAGCCTTTCCTTCCTACTCTTCCTGGACACGGGACCACTCCTGTCCCCAGGATGTCCCTGCAGGGCCCAGGATGACAGCTTCTATCAGGTCCCCTTGAGCTCTTCTCACCTCACAAGGGCCATGGCTCTGGAAGCCTCAGGACAGGGTCCCCAGTGGCCCAGTTGCTCTGAGTGACATCAGTTTTGAGGGGCATGTGTGGCCCCTGATACAGGGTCCCTGGTCCCTAAAACAGTTTGCTGACCCTGCCCAGCCCCTTGGGAGCTGCCTCACACCCGGCCTGCCCTGCTCAGCTTGGCCAGCATACCCTCTGCCGTTATGGCTCCTTGCACCTCCCCTACCCCCTCAGTCGGTTACCATGTGGCCACCAAAGACGTTCCAGAAGCATCTGCACTGATTGGCCCTCACTCCCAATATGTGTACTCATATGTGTCTTGGGCCCCCAAGGGTGATGTAGACTCGGGCCAAGGTTTCTCTGAGGGCAAGGGCCACAGAGACCTGGTCCCCTGCCAGCCTGCCCCCCAACCAATGCTTCTCCCCACCCTGTCCCACCCTCGCGCTCAGCCCCAGGTGGCTCTGAGGTGGCAGTTGTCAGGTGGAGGTCAGTGAGGGTGGCCTGTGGCCTGGGGCCACCGAGCGGCCGTTAGAGGTGGCCCACAGGTGAGTATCAGCCGGTCTTAAGCGGCTCACAAACACGGCCCACCCTGCGTGTCCCCTGCCTGCCCTGGGCCAAACACATGGCCCAGAGGAACCTTCAAACGGCCCCGACTGGACACAGCGCATGCCTGTGCAGCTTCACGGCACACGTCCCACCCCAGACACCACGCAGGTTGGGCTGGATTGTGAAAGGTCGTGACCTCTGAGGTCACCCAGAAAGCGTCTTCGGCCCAGCCATGTGTGCTCCAGGGCGGCCCAGGACAGGGAGTGGGGGAGAGGGCTCCCCTTCTCACCCCAAGACCCAGGGCCAGGCGTGTCCCCGGGGCTGTGGGCTCATTAGGCCCTGTCAAGGGTAGGTGCAGGTCTACCCGCTGGCCACTGCGGGTGTCCACAGACCCCGCCACCCCAGCCACCTGGGAGCTGTGAGCGGCTCTCCCGGCCGTGAGCCACCAACCGCTCATAGCCTTGTAGCCGGCGCCGTTCCCTCTCGTAAGAAAGTCTGTTAAGTTAGCGCTTGAAGGAGTGGAAGGTAGGTAAAGACCAGGCGTCTCTGCGAGGCGTCTGTCTGTCTGTCTGTCTTTCTTTTATGATTTTTTTTCCATCATTGCCACCATTGCCCTCGCTTCTTGTTTTATTATTGTTTTGGTTTGGTTTTATGGCGTTATCTTCCTCCCGTTTCAGTGGAAGCACCCTTCCAGCACATTCCCCAGTGGCTTATTTTGTTTCCATCACCCCTGCCTGACTTCCCCCACCCCCGGGCACTTTGGATTGGGGTGACTGGTCAAGAAATGGGCCCCACACCCTCACGTGGCTGCTGTCCAGTTTTCAGGAATGGGAGCTGAGCGATGGATCACTCCCCAGGGCCACAGCAGCCACTGTCTTTGAGGACAAAGCTGTGCCTTAATTCTAGGCCCTAGTGTAGAAGGTCAGGGAATGCACACAGCAAACACTGACCTGATGCCAGACCCACAAAGGCATGGCACAGGGCTGGAGAGATGGCTCAGTGGTTAAGAGCACTATCTGCTCTTCCAGAGGTCCTGAGTTCAATTCCCAGCAACCACATTGTGGCTCATAACCATCTATAATGAGATCTGGTGCCCTCTTCTGGCAAGCAGGAGTACATGCAGGTAGAGCAACCACTCATGCATTAAATAAGTCCTGCCTAGGGCCGACTGCCAGCAGGTGATGGGTCCCTGCATGGCTTCTGTCTGCCACCTGCACAGGCCAAGTCTGTGGTCCCCAGCTCAAGCCCAGACCACCCCTAACTGAGAGCTGAGCCTGAGTCCAAACCCTGCTGCTGTATGTACCCAAGTGGGCACCTGCTCTTTCTGAGACCCTATCTCACAGTCTGCAAAATAGGATCTGCCCCTGGGCGGCCTAGGAGGCTCAGAGCTCATACATCAGGGTGCAGGGGGGGTCTGGCACCCAGCAGGTGCACAGCCGACTCCAGCAGTCAGACCAGTGGGCTTTGGAACTAAGTTTCCTTTCTGTAGCCTGAGGCAGGGGCTCAGGGGCAATGGCTGAGTGGCCGTGGGTCATGTGTTAGAGCCTCCCCCAGGCCAGCAGACAGGGTCACAGAGAGCCAGTGTTAGAATCCATTTCAAAAGCCGGGCGTGGTGGCGCACGCCTTTAATCCCAGCACTCGGGAGACAGGGGCAGACGGATCGCTGTGAGTTCGAGGCCAGCCTGGTCTACAAAGTGAGTCCAGGACAGTCAAGGCTACACAGAGAGACCCTGTCTGGAAAAACAAACAACAACAACAAAGAATCCATTTCAAGCCTGAAAAGAACATGGGGGGGGGGTGCTGCTGAGTACACAGCATATCAGCAATTTCCACAAGCTAGCCTCTGGTCCGTAGTAGGGCTACAAATATTTCCGTAGGCATGCCATTGTGAGGAAAATCCTGATGTTCAGCCCAGCACATAGTATGTGCTCCTTAAATCTTGTTTGAAGTTTAAATACAGATCAGGACATTGGTGATAAGGTAAATCTGATGCCGGTGCATAGTAGGTCCCTAGGCCACCCAGGGCTCTGACAGTTCAGCTAGCCTCTTCATACGCAGTAAGCGCTCAGTGCTGCTGGCTAGAAGGAAGTCGGCTTGGTGTTTGACACAGAGCAGTGCTCAGATCTACACCACTGCCGGTCTGTAAGGACTCCTCCCACTCGGGGTTAATCGAGCGCACAGTTCTTGCCAAGCCCCTGGCACCATGAACAGACAGTATGTTATCTGTAATAATCACTCCAGCCATCCTAGTGTCAGATCATGACACCTGACACATAGTAGGTGCTTCATATATGAAGGCTGGAACTCAGTCTGATAAAGGTCCTACCCCATGGGCTGGCACACCACAGGTGCTTAAGCTAAAGCTCCTGACGGTACCCGACTGTAGGTGCCTAATAGATGACAACTCTTGTTTCACAGCCCAGTGACTGACATACAGCAAGTAGTTAACACTTTTTTTTTTTTTCAGTAAATCCACTAACATAGTACTCAACACACAGTAGGTATTTAATGTGTGGTCACAATTAGCACAGACAGTGCCTGGCATGCACTATACGCTTAACATTCAAGGACTGTTGGTCCAGTGCCTGGCACACAGTAGGTATTTAATATATGTAGCCTATCAGCTCAATGCCCTGCACACAGTGGTTGTTTAATATGCAGGAGCTGTTAGCCTAGTGTCTGAAACATAGTGTGTGCTTAATATTTGAGGCCTGTTAGCTTAATGCCCAGCTCCCAGTAGGTACTTAATATGTGGGAGTTCTTGATGTTCTATAGAGTCCATAGTTCAGTGCTTGCCACACAGTGGGTGTTTAAAATGTGGACTCCTGTTTTTCAGTAGAGGCCCTAGCACAGTACTGGTGTAGGGCAGGTCATTGAGTTTCTGCAGTCTGACTTTCTGATACAGCAAGCAGCATAATGCACATGGTAAACACTACTATGTAAGCGCTGCTGGGCTGCTGCCCTGGCACACAGTAGATGTCTCTTAAGATATGGCCGGTCCCCGTCTGGCCTTGCTACAGCAGGTCTCGGATGAACCAGCACCTCTATTACTTTCTAAGTCACCTGGCCTGCCAACAGGCACACAGTAGGTACTCAAGACACCCATCTTATTTTGAGTAAGGCCTAGGGGACAGTGGTGTCTGGAGTTGGTTGTTGGGACAGCCGTAGAGTCCCCTGTGGCTCAAGTGTTCAGTAAATAGATGAACCCTCAGCATACTTTTTTTTACCCCAAATCTTCAGCACCATGCAAGGCACATAGTAGCTGTGCAGTGAAGAAGTAAACGCACTGTTGTCTGAGACACTTTGTGCATAGTCAGACCCCGTTTTCTGATTGCTAATCCCCTGGCAAATACCCAGCACATAGTAGGCCTTCGACTGCACATGTCTCTAGCGTACTCTGTGAAGCCCTTGTCAGGGAGCTTGCATATTGCATGTACCTGTACATAGGGCTTCTCTATTCCTCCTTGCTTGGCATGGTACCCAGCACATAGTAGGTGTGGAGGTGGCAGGTAATTTTGCCAGGCTCTTGTGTGGTGCCTGGCACATAGTAGGCACTCAGTTGATAGAGCCCCAGTTACAGTCCTTGCCATGGTGCCTGGTACATAGTAGGAGCTTAGAAAATGAGTTCCCTATTCTATGAAGTTTGTGGCAAGTAACTGGCACACAGTAGGTCCTTGGTATGTGGGGCTTCTATTGTGGTTTCCTTTGTCATCATGCCAGACACAGAGTAGGTGCTCAATTATTTTCTGTATTCCATAAAGCTTGTATCACAGTCATGACACACAGTAGGTATCTGATGACACAGAGTCAGTGGCAATAGCATTCATCACCAACCTTCTTCCAACACCTGAAGCACCACAACTGCCCCATGCTGGAGACCTACTGTGCACCTGGCAGTCACTGTCCCATAGCAAGCTTAGCAGTTCTTGGCCAGCCCTCCCGGCCCCGCCCACCCGCCCATCTCACCTTTGATTGACACCCGCTTCTTTTGGGTTCGACTTCTCTTTGGTTCGTTCTGTTTTGTTATCATCTTTTTATTTTCTCTTTCCCATCTTCTGTCCCTGCCCTCCCCGCCCATCCCACCTCCCCGCCCCCACGCTCTCCCCAATAGAACCGTCAGCCCCCCCTCAAGACGTTAAGTGCACCAGCTTGCGCTCCACGGCCATATTGGTAAGTTGGCGCCCGCCACCGCCAGAAACTCACAACGGGGCCCTGGTGGGCTACAGCGTCCGCTACCGACCGCTGGGCTCAGAGGACCCGGACCCCAAGGAGGTGAACAACATACCCCCGACCACCACTCAGATCCTTCTGGAAGCTTTGGAGAAATGGACGGAGTACCGTGTCACCGCCGTGGCTTACACAGAGGTGGGACCAGGGCCCGAGAGCTCGCCCGTGGTCGTCCGCACCGACGAAGACGGTAAGCACCAGGCCTGGCCGCGCCCGGGGCTGCGCCCGCCCCTGGCATCTTCGGCTCTGGGTCGGGGCTGGGGTCAGCGGGAGCCAGGAAGCCAGGTGGGAGCTGCGCCTGGGGTGCCTCGGCCACAGGTAGCCTGAGCCCGGGGCGCCCTCCATCCAGGTGTGCCTCTAAAGTGGCCTCCTGAACCCTAGACGCACGGTGGCAGGCAGCCACCTCCACCGACATACGCCCACGGTGGGTGGCCTGTTAAAGAGTCCAGAGAGCTTGAAGTGGGAAAACCATGTGACAGGCTAGTGTGAGCCGCACGCTGGGAGACGTGAATCGCGGGAACGAGTGAAGCGCAGCTAGTGCAGGGAGGGAGGGTCTGGACCTGACAAGCTGAGAAATCGATCCAGGGGACGATGGCATTTAGGAAGCTCTTATCTGATTGCCTAGTGTGTCCCAGCTTTGTAGTCACCTGGGATTACAGATTCCTCTTTCCAAGCCTTAGTTTGTAGGCCACAGGGATGTGATCAGTTGGGGGTGGGGTGTGCTAAGGATGGGACCTTGGAGAGGGGCCCAGGCTCTGGGGACTGCAGTGGTCACTGTGTGGTGCTGCAGGAGGTCCCGGGAACTAGGGGGTTGTAGGGGGCCATGCCCTCCCGGGCCAACAGCTGCCCAGCACCCTGGCCCGGGGCAGGGCCTGGCGCCCCGGTAACAGCCCCGCCGCCCCCCCTCCTGCCCGCCAGTGCCCAGCGCGCCCCCGCGGAAGGTGGAGGCGGAGGCGCTCAACGCCACGGCCATCCGAGTGCTGTGGCGCTCGCCCACGCCCGGCCGGCAGCACGGGCAGATCCGCGGCTACCAGGTCCACTATGTGCGCATGGAAGGCGCCGAGGCCCGCGGGCCACCGCGCATCAAGGACATCATGCTGGCTGATGCCCAGGTGGGCGGGCGTGGCTGGGGTGGCAGGGGCACCTGGGCACTGTCTCCTCTCTGTTCCCCACTCTGCTGCTGGCTACCCTCTCACGTCCTCCTCTTTCCCCTGCCACCGCCTCCCGCTCAGTGGGAGATGGACGACACTGCCGAATACGTAAGTAGTCTCCCAGGCCACCCTGCTGTCTTCACTGTGCAGTCTGCACGCCTGTGGTCCCGGGGTCCCCTCCCCTGTGTCCCCCATGTGCCCTCTGTAGCTTCTGATGGACCCAGGGTGGGCAAGGACAGCTGCCAGGCTGCTGGGAACCGAGTGGAATTACTGTGTGGCCTCAGACAAGGCACTGCCTGTCTCAGGCTGCCCTGGGTCTGTCTGACAGGAGATACGCACTCTGCATAAGGCCTAAAGTTGCCACTGACCCGGCCTGGCCCTGCAGAGGTCTCTCTCATGCCCCAGGGGGAGGCCCGCTGTCCTTCCTGCCTGTTTCTGTCCCCTCCTCCACTCGTGTGCTCCTGAGGACTTCTGCACTGCCAGGCATGCTGTGTATGTGTGTGCGTGCGTGTGCATGTGTGCAAGTGTGAGTGTTTTTGCATGAAGCTGCCTACAAGCAAGTGCATGCTGTGCATGTACACAGACTGTATGCAAGGTCTGAGAGTCACCACTGTACAGTTGGCAGACCCTGTGGGCTCAGGATAGGATCCTGGTCATGGCTGGCCAGAGTCCCCAGGAAGGGGGTGGGGTGTGTCAGCAGGGCAGCAGGACCCAGTGTGCTGGAACACATGAGGGATATGGTGTGAACAAACTACCCCAACATGGGGTCACAATGTCACCTGCCAGCACCTGGGAAGGCTGAGGCTTACTGCTCAGGGAGTTTGGTTTCCATTGCTGACGTCTGGGACAAGGTCTCACTATGTGGCCGGGGTTGGCTTCACGCTCCCAGTCGGCCAGAATCACAGGCTTGCACCCCCCACATCAGCCTCTCTTACTGTCTCTGTGTTACTTTGATGCCAAGTTTGCAGCTTGCGTCTTAGCATTGGACGGCAGTGTTTCATAACTGGCTCTCACAGTTCCAAATAGTGTGAACTGTGGACTTTCTCAAGCTGGTTGTGGGCACCAGCTCTGATAATCCAGTGGGCTCAGAGGGAGGCCAAGCCATGCCAAGGCCCCAAGGCAGGGTGTGGCCTGGGGAGTTGGAGGACCACCCAGGACTCCCCGTGGCTGGAAGGGAGTGAGAGGAAGAGGAGGAGGAAGGAGCATGAGCGGGCAGGCGGGTCACTTGACTGCCTCTACAGGCGCTCTCTACTGAGAATGGGAGCTGGGCACCTGGTGACTGTGGCCCAGGTCGCGTGTTTCTGACAGGAGTTTCTGACACTGCATGCCCCGGCCTGTGCATGAGCTCACCAGCATGTTGCCTGCGGACTGGAGGCATTATCTCTTGTCTTAGGGGAGAGGGTGGACAGGACTGCCCCCCCCCACACCATCCCTGACCAACCTCCCCCATTCCCCCCCACACAGGAAATGGTGATCACGAACCTACAGCCTGAGACCGCTTACTCTATCACAGTAGCCGCGTACACTATGAAAGGCGATGGCGCTCGCAGCAAGCCGAAGGTGGTGGTGACCAAGGGAGCAGGTACGAGGTCACCCTCTGCACAGCCTTTGGTTCCCATGGTGGGTGGATCCAAGGCAGGAAAGGCACGGGAGCTTCTCAGAGGTTCTAGAGCCCAGACACTGCTGACCACGGTGTCCATCTCTGTCCTGATCACTCCCCTCTACCTGGACACCATACTCATTTGGCTGTCTCCTCTCAACAGCAAAGTGAGAGTCAGGCTTCCAGTGCTCAGACACCCAAAACATGTCCTTGTGTCTCACCCAGGAACCCAAGCCTTTACTTAAAAGAAGTCCTTCCTAAAATGCACCTTTAAAAACTAGACCTTGCCAGGCGTGGTGGCACGCGGCTTTAATCCCAGCACTCGGGAGGCAGAGGCAGGAAGTTCGAAGCCAGGCTGGTCTATAAAGCGAGTACTGGATAGCCAAGGCTACACACAGAGAAACTGTCTCAAAAAACAAACAAACAAAAAAACTAGACCTTAAGGACCCGGGTTGTAGTCAGGGGTGGAGCCTTGCCCAGCAGTCCACAGTGAGGGGCTGAGGGGCTGGGGTTTTGAGAAACTGAGGCAGGAGGCTGGCTCTGGCTGGCTCTGGGGCAGCTGAATGTCTCTCCACAGTGCTGGGCCGCCCCACCCTGTCGGTGCAGCAGACCCCCGAGGGCAGCCTGCTGGCGCGCTGGGAGCCCCCCGAGGACGCTGCTGAGGACCCGGTGCTCGGCTACCGCCTGCAGTTTGGGCGTGAAGACGCAGCCCCAGCCACTCTGGAGCTGGCGGCGTGGGAGCGGAGGTTCGCGGCGCCTGCGCACAAGGGCGCCACCTACGTGTTTCGGCTAGCGGCGCGCGGTCGCGCGGGACTGGGCGAGGAGGCGGCGGCGGCGCTGAGCATCCCCGAGGACGCCCCGCGCGGCTTCCCGCAGATCCTGGGCGCCGCAGGCAACGCGTCCGCGGGCTCCGTGCTGCTGCGCTGGCTGCCGCCCGTGCCCGCCGAGCGCAACGGCGCCATCGTCAAGTACACGGTGTCCGTGCGGGAGGCCGGCGCCCCGGGGCCCGCAACCGAGACGGAGCTGGCGGCGGCGGCCGAGCCGGGGGCCGAGACTGCGCTCACGCTGCGGGGGCTGCGGCCGGAGACGGCCTACGAGCTGCGCGTGCGCGCGCACACGCGCCGCGGCCCCGGCCCCTTCTCACCCCCGCTGCGCTACAGGCTCGCGCGGGACCCAGGTAGGCGCCGCCCCGGGCCCCGGCCCGCCCCTCCCCGCAGGTAAGTCTCGGCCTCCGCGGTGAGACTCAGCCCAGGCACCCGAGGCTCCGGTCGGCACAGGTGGGAAGCGGCTCGGCGGCCACGCCCGGAGGCCACGCCCATGGCCACGCCCCTCCCGCTTTTCTCCACAGCAGCGCCGTCTCTACAGCAGCAGGCACTGGGGACAGGGCAGGCAGGGCCGGGCCAGGCAGGAAGGCCAAGGGCACTGCGGACCGCAGGGATGACAGGGGCCGCCCCACGCGCCCCTCGGCCCGCGCCTGGCGCTCACTCGGACCTGTTTTCTCTCTCTCTCCCCGCTTGCCGCCGCCTGCAGTCTCCCCCAAGAACTTCAAGGTGAAGATGATTATGAAGACATCGGTGCTGCTGAGCTGGGAGTTTCCGGATAACTACAACTCACCCACGCCCTATAAGGTAGGTGCTGTCACAAGTGGCAGGTGAGCAGAGATCCGGGCTCAGACCTGAGAAGGTGCCCCTGCTGGGAGCCTGGGAGAGAGCCAGGCTCTGGCAGTCCTCAGAGAACAGTCAAGGCCACCTGAGGTCAGGATTCAGTGGCGCTTGGGAATCACAGTTTAGTCTGAGATTGAGGCTCAGTCTGGGGGCCAGGCTGTGAGTTTGAGACTGAAGAGGGTCAAAGCTCGGTGGAGATTGGTAGTCAGGGTTGGGATTGAAGCTCAGTCAGATTGGGGCCTGAAACAGTTGGGCTGGTCCTGAGTCTGACTTGAGAGCTCTGTCATGAGTGAAGGTCAACCAGGGATCAAGGCTCAGTTGCACCTGAAGTTCAGTCTAGGACTGGGACTCAGTTAGCTCTACTGAATCAGCTTGGAAGCGTAGATGATTCACCGGGGAGTGGGGCTCAGTCAATCAAGATCGGTCCTCAGGACAAGCAGCCTAAGCCCATTGTGTAGTTGGGGCTCTGCTGGGGTCGGCCTGCCCTGCTGAGCCAGCCTCACCCACAGATTCAGTACAACGGGCTCACCCTGGATGTGGACAGCCGCACTACCAAGAAACTGATCACGCACCTCAAGCCTCACACCTTCTATAACTTTGTGCTCACCAACCGTGGCAGCAGCCTGGGCGGCCTGCAGCAGACGGTGACAGCCAGGACCGCCTTCAACATGCTCAGCGGCAAGCCTAGTGTGGCCCCGAAGCCGGATAACGATGGCTTCATCGTGGTCTACCTGCCTGATGGCCAGAGTCCCGTGACCGTGCAGTACGCGCACCCTTCTGTCCCTTAGCTGCCAGCCCACTGAGTGACTGTGGCCGTGCACGCACCCTCTCCCTCCCTCCAGCCCCCCCCATGGGACTGCCCCCACAAAGCCTGACCCTTCAGTGAGCAGCCTTAGGGCCCTGCAATGGCGTCTGTGCTTCCAGGCTAGCGGGGAGGCCTAGGGAGGAGTCCCCAGCAAGGAACTCGAGGTGCTGCCTGGGAGCCAGGGGGAAAGAGGTGTAAGATTATGTGGGTACTGACACCCAGGCTCTGGGGTGCGCAGGAGGTCGCACTGTGGCACAAGGCATGAGACATGGACTTGTGGGTGCTGCGTGGGGAGGGGGCACAAGTCCCACTGATGCTCCCTCCACAGGAACTACTTCATCGTGATGGTCCCCCTGCGCAAGGCTCGAGGCGGCCAATTCCCTGTCCTGCTGGGCAGTCCGGAGGACATGGATCTGGAGGAGGTGAGGCCACCATGTCCATGTCGTCCCCGTGGCCTGCACGCAGCCAGGCTGCGGGGCCCCTAGGAGCTCAGCCCCTGCGCCGCTCTCTCTGCAGCTCATCCAGGACGTCTCCCGGCTGCAGAGGCGCAGCCTGCGCCACTCACGGCAGCTGGAGGTGCCCCGGCCCTACATCGCCGCCCGCTTCTCCGTCCTGCCAGCTGTCTTCCATCCTGGGAACCAGAAGCAATATGGCGGCTTTGACAACCGGGGCTTGGAGCCGGGCCATCGCTACGTCCTATTTGTGCTTGCCGTGTTGCAGAGGAGCGAGCCTGTAAGTCCTCTGTGGTTGTCTGCCCATGGCCTGCCATGGCCCAGGTGGGCCTCTCCACCAGCCTGGAAATAGATGTACACACGGAGGTGTGGAGGACCGCTGCCTTGCCCCAGGCGCCCCACTAGGCCGATGGACACGGGGGCCTCTTAGGCTGAGAGCAGAAGAGGGAATAGCAGAGGAAAGGCATCGGACTAGTGGGGGGGGCGAGTCTGGGAGGGGTCAGGCGTTTGTCAGTGGCCAGCGCTGATGGCAGCCTCTCTTCTGCAGACGTTCGCGGCCAGTCCCTTCTCAGACCCCTTCCAGCTGGACAACCCTGACCCCCAGCCCATCGTGGACGGCGAGGAGGGCCTCATCTGGGTGATCGGGCCTGTGCTGGCTGTGGTCTTCATCATCTGCATTGTGATCGCCATTCTGCTGTATAAGAAGTGAGTGGGCCCCGAGGACAGGGCGGGGCTGTGTCTCTGCTTGGCTGTAAGGTGAGGGACTGTCACACCTTCCCCAGAGAAAGACAAGGGAGCCTCCTCGGAGTGGGGTCCAGACATGGAGGGCAAGCCCCACTTGCCAGAGACTGGGGGTCGATAGGGTTGAGAAGCTGCCGCATTCACTGGCCGGGTACCGCCTGACCTGCATGGTCTCACTTGATGTTCTTTTTGTTTTTCTCTCTCCTGCATCTGGCCTGGGGACAGCAAACCTGACAGGTGAGGACTGGCCCCGCCTGAGGCAGGAGGATGATGGGTGGGTGGGGCTGGGTTCATGGTGTGTGGCCACTTTGCTGCCCCCAAGGTAGCACATATACCTATACAAGGACCTGGGACCAAGGCCCAGTATGAGTTTGGAACTTAGGTGAGATTGAGGTTCAGTCAGTTTGGAACTTAATCTGGGATCAGGGCTGGTCTTGGATCAAGGCTCAGTTTGGGATTTGAGCCTTAGCATAGGGTGAAGGATTCATCAGGATTTGGGCTCAGCTAAACCAAGGACTCAATCTAAGGTTGGCTCAGTCTGGGATCAGGCTCTGTAAAATTAGGGTTCAGTGTAAATGGCCTGTTCCCACCTCCCAGTTTGTAGGCCCTGGGTCACGTGTCCCTGAGTGTGCACACGCACACTGCGGGGCGCATGCTGACACTGGTTACCTGTCCCATCTCTCCTCGAAGTAAACGCAAGGACTCAGAGCCCCGCACCAAATGCCTCCTAAACAATGCAGACCTCGCTCCTCATCACCCCAAAGACCCTGTGGAAATGCGACGCATCAACTTTCAGACACCAGGTATATGCTTGCACTGGGGCCAGAGGTGGCTGGGAATGGGGTGCTGTACTGAGGCCTCCTGCACCCGCTGAACAAGCCGGGCCCTGACCGCTGGACGAGGCTGCTTCTGTGGGAGCTGCCTTCTCTGAGAACCTAAAATGTCAAAACAAAATGGATCAGGCAGAAGGGCGCGCGCACACACACACACACACACACACACACACACACACACACACACACACGCTTCCCCCAACAGCCCTCACGAGGGGGGGGGGCAGGGGGGGGTGCAGGTTGAGGGTCATCCTGGCCATTCTTTTCCACGTTGGCCTTGGGAGGTGGTGTCAGCGTACCAGCCCCGCCCTCTAGCTGCAGACTGTCCTGTTCCCACCCATCAGGCCTTCAGGGCTGTCACTTGGGAAAAGGTCCTCAGAGCCCCCAGCGCCATGATTGGCTTCGGCTGCTTCTTACCGAGTAGCGGGCTTCATATTTAACCAACAGCCGCTGCCCTGTGAGGTTCCAGATGGCCCCGTACCCTCCTGTCCCCCACCCTCCCTTGGATTGCTCATGTCACTTAACTTCTGTCTCCTGACCAATCAGCGTTTCATGTCACCCTAAGTGCATCTTTGAACTAGCGCATGGCAGACCTTCACATTCTAGTGAGAATTTTCAGCATTGAACTGATAGCTCATTTTCATTAAAGTTCCTGGCATTCTTCCCTTATGTCACCCCCTTACCCCTCAGCGTCTGTCTCCCCCAGGTCCCTTAACCTTAGCCCTGGGAACAGTTTGTCTACTGTTTGCTCTCTACAGGTTCGGGCCTCAGCGGCCCCCAGGGCTGCCTTGGGTTGTCCCCATCTCTGTCCCCACTTCTCCTGCCTTGTCTGTTTCCCATTTCTGTTTTCCTCTGTTTCAACGCCTGTCCATGCACCTGCTCTCTGCCTGAGTTGGCTGGGTGCGGCCACGCCCAGCTGGCTGACAGGCAGCCAGGACCGAGCACTGTGTGCCATGAGGACTTGAGAGGTCTCTCTGGGTGGCTCAGCGCGGCTGGCTGGTACCCACCACTCTGCAGTCCCCTGGCTCACCCCTGCTGCCAGACCCCCAGCTACCTCAGGCCATGAGGCTCAGGACACACGGGAACTGGGGACAGTTGGGGAGAACCCGTCACACGTGCACACAGCATGCCCTGCACTGCACCCGTTTGGAGGGCTTCTCAGCCCCTCTGGTCTTGGAAGGGTGGCACCCTCACACCATGTTTCTAAGCCACACTGGCTACTTCTGCTTCTCCATCTTTGCCGCCAGACCCTGGGACCTTGAGCCCTGGGCAGCGTGGGGCGAGGGATGGCCCAGGTCTCACTTCCTCATCTCGTCACAGGCATGCTCAGCCATCCGCCGATCCCCATCGCAGATATGGCCGAGCACATGGAGAGGCTGAAAGCCAACGACAGCCTCAAGCTCTCCCAGGAGTATGAGGTGAGCTAAGGCCACCACAAGACCTTGCCTGCTGTGCCCACCCCGTTGACCCAGCACCCGGACCCTCCATGCCTGAGCCTGTCCTTTTCCCTGCAGTCCATCGACCCCGGGCAGCAGTTCACCTGGGAACACTCCAACCTGGAGGCCAACAAGCCGAAGAACCGTTATGCCAATGTCATTGCCTATGACCACTCCCGTGTCATCCTGCAGCCCCTTGAAGGTAGCAGGGGGCTGGGCTGGGCGTGTATGGGGGGCTCTGCCTGTCTGGGCAGCTCTGATCCCCAAGGGTCAGCTCTGGGTTGACGCAGTTTTGGGGAGTGGTGCCGTGGTGGCGGTGGCACGCATATGGCAAACAATAGTGGCTGACTGCCACAGTGGGCCCGGGAGAGACAGTGGCTGCCTGGCCAGTAGAACAGACCCATGGAGGGCTACCCCCCACAGTGGCTTTGGGGCGTGCATCAGGTGGTTGGAGGGTGAGTTGAATAGTCCCCACAAACTTGTCCCTGGCTTCCTGCCCGGCTGCAGGCATCGTGGGTAGTGATTACATCAACGCCAACTATGTGGACGGCTACCGGAGGCAGAATGCATACATCGCCACCCAGGGGCCCCTGCCTGAGACCTTCGGGGACTTCTGGCGGATGGTGTGGGAGCAGCGGTCAGCCACTGTGGTCATGATGACGCGGCTGGAGGAGAAATCCCGGGTGAGGCGCCACAGGCAAGGCCTGGCCCCGAGGCTCCCAAGGCGCAGCCCGACCCTCCTGAACTCATCTCTTACCTCATCTTGGCAGATCAAATGTGACCAGTATTGGCCTAACCGAGGCACTGAGACTTACGGCTTCATCCAGGTTACCCTGCTAGACACCATGGAGCTGGCCACCTTCTGTGTCAGGACCTTTTCCCTACACAAGGTGTGGCCTGGGTAGAAAGATGAGCATGCCCGAGCCTGCCATTTCTGAGAGCCACTTGAGGGGTGGGGAAACCAAAGCCCGTTCATAGTCAGCTTTGGCCTGAGCAGCCACAGCAGGCCCAAGACCAGCACGGGACACCCAGCTTGGCCCCGCACCACACTCTAAGCCACCACGTGCAGTGTCTCCTAGCCCTGCCAGGGAGTTAAGTAGACCTGTGGCAGGAGGGAGCTCGGTCACACATGTGAGCATCCTGACCTGGGTCTCCATCACACAACACCCTTCTGTGTAGTGAGTGGGTGATGGGGGTGGAGCACGGCAAGGAAATAGAGGAGGGGCCACGGAGGTCTGGGTGTCCTGGGCCTGACCCTGCATGGAGCCCAGCATTGGAGGAGCAAGTGGGAGGAGCCAGGCAGGCCTGGGCTCAGGCTTTGGCCCTAAGGGAGCAGGGAGCTGGGAGGGCCGTACTCAGAGGAGCTGCAGGTCCTGGGGTCAGGATGGGGTGACTCCTCCGGAAGGGGCGTAGGGAGAGAAGGTGGGAGAGGGGAAGCTGGTGTGTGACCCCAGGCTGTGGCCAGTGACCTTACAGAACAAAGACGACGTGGGGAGCAGTGTGGGCGCGGTGGGGGACGTCCCATAAAAGCCCCTAAATCAGGGTGGAGTCGGCTAAGGTGTCCTGGGGTGCACTCAGCCTACAGTGACAGACGCTATCTCTCTGGTCCTCAGAACGGCTCAAGCGAAAAGCGCGAGGTGCGCCATTTCCAGTTCACAGCATGGCCCGACCATGGGGTGCCCGAGTACCCCACACCCTTCCTAGCATTCCTGCGCAGGGTCAAGACCTGCAACCCACCCGATGCTGGCCCCATTGTGGTCCACTGCAGGTGCGCGCAGCCCTGTCCCATCCGGTGCTTGTCCCTCCCTGTCCCCATCCCTGTCCCCCTGACCACAGTGTCTGTCCCCACAGCGCGGGTGTGGGGCGCACTGGCTGCTTCATCGTCATTGATGCCATGCTGGAGCGCATCAAGACCGAGAAGACGGTGGACGTGTATGGGCATGTGACGCTCATGCGGTCGCAGCGAAACTACATGGTCCAGACTGAAGATCAGTACAGCTTCATCCACGAGGCGTTGCTGGAGGCCGTGGGCTGCGGCAACACCGAGGTCCCTGCGCGAAGCCTCTACACCTACATCCAGAAGCTGGCCCAGGTGGAGCCTGGCGAGCACGTCACCGGCATGGAGCTGGAGTTCAAGGTGACTGCTGGGCCACATGTAGGCCAAGCCTGGGTGTGAGCCCCAGGACCCACGGGGGAACTCCACATGTGCATAGTAGATAAAATGACCATGGTGGTGGCAGGGATCTTGCTGTGGCTGCCCCGCCCCATTTGCCCTGACCGGGTCCCCGTCTGTCATCCCCACAGAGGCTTGCCAGCTCCAAGGCGCACACTTCACGTTTCATCACCGCCAGCCTGCCTTGCAACAAGTTTAAGAACCGCCTGGTGAATATCCTGCCGTATGAAAGCTCACGTGTCTGCCTGCAGCCCATCCGTGGAGTTGAGGGCTCCGACTACATCAATGCCAGCTTCATCGATGGCTACAGGTGCCTTGGTCCTCTGGGATGTGGGCAGGGTTGGGTTTTTATGAACGAGTGCTCAGCCCTGCTGCACTCCCAGCCTTGGCTTCATGAGTTTTGAGTAGCCCAGTCTGGCTTTGAACTTGTAACCTCCTGCCCCTGTGGGCTGCCATGCCTGGCTCTTATTTTTTGTTCTGTTGTTGTTTGGTTGGGTGCTAGTATGTGCGTGCGTGCGTGCGTGCTCGTGTGTGCACGCGTGTGTGATGAAGCACCATGGCTAGAAGAGAGTTTAGTTGGGCTCACGGTTGGTTCCAGGTGGTCATGACCACCAGGCTGCAGTACTAGCCGAGAACTCGCATCTTATCTGCAAGTTAGAGACGGAGACCTGGGCCTGCTGTGGCCTTCGCGCCCTCAGCCCCTCAGTGACACGCCCCCTCCAACAAGGCCACACCTCCCGAACCCTCCCAAACAGTTCCACCAGCTGGGGACCAAGCACTCAGACAGAATAGCCTGTGGGGGGCTGCTCTCTCAGATGTCACACTGGCTGAGCAGGGACCCTTCCCCCAACCAGGACTGTTCCATCTCCACATCCCAAACGCTGAGGACTGAACTCACCCTCACACTTGCAGACCCAGCAAGCTGTCCCCTGAGCCTCCTCGGGGGCCCCATGCCTGGCCTTGTCACCATGGGCGTTGCGCGAGGAGTCTAGTTATAACTCGGTCATACTGAGTCTCTCTCGGGGTTCAGGACACAGCTCAGTGGTTACAGCACCAGCTGCTCTTGCAGAGGACCCCAGTTTGGTGCGCAGTATCCCCCCCGTCCCCCGACCTCCACAGAGCTTTTAAGTCTAGTTCCTGGGAGCCGATGCCGTCTCATGCCTCTGCACGTGTGTGCGTGGTCACACACTGGAGCCGCTGCACGTGTGTGCGTGGTCACACACTGGAGCCTCTGCACGTGTGTGCGTGGTCACACACTGGAGCGGCCTTTACCTACTTGTGGGTTCTTTCTTCCTCCCTTCTCTACCGTTGCCTTTTCTTCCACCCTTTCAAGCCCCTGACACTAGATATGAGAGAAAAACTGATAGGAAAAGAAAGAGATCCCTGAATAAAGTTGATCCAGAAAGGGGTCACGTTACCATTAGACTCCTTTTTACTGATTAGGGGTGTTGAGTTCCTTGGGGCAAGTTTTATCTTAGCCATCAAGATAGATGATTTCGCTGGGCGTGGTGGCACACGCCTTTAATCCCAGCACTTGGGAGGCAGAGGCAGGCGGATCGCTGTGAGTTCGAGGCCAGCCTGGTCTACAAAGTGAGTCTAGGACAGCCAAGGCTACACAGAGAAACCCTGTCTCAAAACAAAACAAAAGATACCTAATTTCTTCTTGTTTCTTCGTGACCAATGACAACCAACAAACAACCTGCCCACCTCTCTGGGGCCTTGCATTTCTATACCCTCTGAAAAGTCCCCAGAATTCCAAATGTCACACACTCTCAGAAATTATCAGCAGCTGGCAAAATTACACCCCTGCCAGAGCACGAGACAAATCATAGTCAGCTGCTGCGAAGCAGCCCATATCCCACCCTTGGGACTAAAACAAAAACATGTGCTCATAATGTTTCTGTGTTTTTTAAAGAAACCAAAATTCCAAAATTCTCCCTACGTGATTTCTCAGCGTGTGTGTGTGTGTGTGTGTGTGTGTGTGTGTGCGCATGTGTGTGCGTGCATGCGTGCGTGTGTTTCTGGCTGGGGCAGGTGTCTGGCCAAGGCTCTGGCGCAGTGAATGTGCTCTGATGGCTTTGGCGGCTGAGGGGCCTGGGCAGGGCTGTCTCGGGGGACTGTGGCCCTGAGCCTGTGCTACTCACCCCCCCCCCCAGACAGCAGAAAGCCTACATTGCGACGCAGGGGCCACTGGCAGAGACCACAGAGGACTTCTGGCGAGCGCTGTGGGAGAACAACTCCACCATCGTTGTGATGCTCACCAAGCTCCGAGAGATGGGCCGGGTGAGCGAGTGGACACCAGGCTGGACAGGGAGGCCATGCTCAGGGCCACGGTGCTGACCCCACCCTCTGCCCCGCAGGAAAAGTGCCACCAGTACTGGCCAGCCGAACGTTCTGCCCGCTACCAGTACTTTGTGGTGGACCCCATGGCAGAATACAACATGCCCCAGTACATTCTGCGCGAGTTCAAGGTCACGGATGCCCGGGTGAGTGGCGGCCACGGGAGGCGCTGCGGCTCCTGGGAGGGTAAAGTACCTGGTGACCTGGGTTCGAATCCACGGCAGCCAGGTTGGAAGTGGGGTTGTGGCTGCCGCATCTGTTCCCTGGCCGTGGGGCCCAGGAGGTGGGAGGATGGGTGACAGGGCTTGCTGGCTGCCTGCGCAGCCTAGGTGCAGTGTGACACTGTCAAGAGAGAAAGGCGTAGGGGAGGGGGCACAGCCACCAGTCAGTGCCAGGAAGACCAGGGCCTGGAGGAGATGGTGGGGGAAGGGATGAGCCTTGGGTGGCCGAGCATGCGTGCTCCCGGGAGCACTGTGTGGGTGAAGTGGGTGGGAAGGGCCTGCGTAGGTGGTAGGAGCAGCTTGGCACCCTCGGGAAGCTGTGGTGGGTTTCAGTGATGACAGGGACAAAACCGGCAGCCAGTTTGTGCCGTGGTCTGTTGGCCGACAGTCACGGAAGGTGGCATCTTGGATGGCAAAGGCCCCCATGGCTATGAGCGTGTTGTCTATGTGGAAGACACACTTAGATGGTGGATCAGGTTGGTGACCTGGCTGTCCTCTCCCAGGACGGCCAGTCCCGGACTGTCCGACAGTTCCAGTTCACGGATTGGCCGGAGCAGGGTGCTCCCAAGTCAGGCGAAGGCTTCATTGACTTCATTGGCCAAGTGCATAAGACCAAGGAGCAGTTCGGCCAGGACGGACCCATCTCGGTGCACTGCAGGTGAGCCGCACGCTGGAGCTAGTTCCGGATGGTGTGGGGGTTGGCACTGAGAGGCCGTCACCCATGTGTCCTCACGTCCCATGCCCTCACAGCGCTGGAGTGGGCAGGACAGGCGTGTTTATCACCCTGAGCATCGTGCTGGAGCGGATGCGCTACGAGGGGGTGGTGGACATTTTCCAGACAGTGAAGGTGCTTCGGACCCAGAGGCCCGCCATGGTGCAGACAGAGGTATGGGGGTGACGGGAGCGGGGAGGGGGGAGGGCCCTCTGTGCTGAGCCTCAGTTTCCCTCCTGGGAACCTGTGGTCGCGGAGCATGTGCCTCAGTGTCCCCTCTGCCCTGCAGGATGAGTACCAGTTCTGTTTCCAGGCGGCGCTGGAATACCTGGGCAGCTTTGATCATTATGCAACATAAGCCATGGGCCCCGCCCGACACCACGACCCTGCGCCACACGCCCCGGGATGTGAGCCCAGGCCCCGCAGTGGGGCGCGAGGAGGCCCACGGGCGTCTCGGGACAGGCGCCTGTCCCTGCTGCCTTCTGAAGGGCACGGTCCTCATTCCCTTCCGATTCCAAAACGAGGTTCCGGGGTGGGGGGTGGGGTGGAGAGCAAACGAGGGGTGTCGCCACTGCTCCCCACGGCCAGGGACACACAGGGACTGAACGCTGCTCCCGCGCTCCCCTGCCTGCCTGTCGGCGACATTTTCTTTTTCTTTCATTTTTTTTTTAAATAGTGTATTTTTTTTCTTTTTTCTTTTTTTTTTTTTTTTTTAAGAAGAAACAAAATCGTGCCGGTCAAAACTTTGAAAAACAAACAAGATCACTGTTTGCGCCTCTGTGGGAGGCCTATTTTTTCACAGTCAGCGTGTCGTGTGGCGGTTACGTGTGAGTGTGTGGGACTGACCCTGCAATGGCTTCTGTGCGTTTGTTCTTTCCCACGTCTGACACTATCCCTTGTCCCTGTGTGAGTGGCACACTCTTAGTTTTTCTTTTTTCCTTTTTCTTTTTTTTTTTTTTTTTAAATCAATCTTCAGACATATCAGATATGGAGGGTGAAGTTCTGGGGGCACCGGGCCAGACTACAGGGACACAGTGGTCCAGCCTCGCTGCCCCAGTCCCTGGCATACCAGGGAGGGTCCTTGTCCCCTCATGGCCTCTGCGCCCCACATGGAGGATCTAGTCCCCAGGACTATGGGATACTTGGGGGACATTTGACCCCCTGGAGCAAGTGAGGTCTTTCTCTTTGTACGACAGCGGGTCAGCACTCGTCCGCGCTGTTTTTTGGGCAGAAGCAGCGGGTGACGCCCCTGTATGTAGATAACCGACTTTGTATTAAAGAAAGATTCGTCCGACCTCAGTGAATGGACTGGTCCTTGATGCGGCCGCTGTTGGGGGAGGTGGTAGGATGGGATGCTGGTGACCACCGGGCCCAAATAAAAGGTGCTGCCCATGAGGTCACAGTGACTCGGGTAAAATGCCTGCCACGCAAGTCTGAGAACCCGAGTTCAAATCCTAGCACCCACGTAAAGAGAGAGCTGGGTAAGATGGCAAATGCTTGTCACTCCCCACTGGGGGCAGGTGTGTTTCTGGGGCTCACCATGGGAAAGGTGGCAGCGCTGGGTGGAGGCGGGATAGGAAGGGCAGTGAAGAAGGGAAAGTGAATTGGGCGAGTCTGCCATTCGTGACCTTAGCTCTGGATTGGAGGAAACCCTTTCTCAGGCTGCCTGAGCCTTGAGTCCGCCTCTCTGGAGAGATTGGGGCTGAAATTTCTGACTTGGGGTGGCAGGTGAGGAGCTACCCAGAATCCCTTGCTCCTCTCGTGTGATGTCAACCTGCTGTTGCTCAACCCCGAGCTCTATGAGAGCCTCATACAGAGGCTGGAATTATGGGATGTGCTCTGGTGTTGTATCTGATAGATGACATGCAGAGACTGAGCATGCGTCAGACCCTGGCCTGAATGACTGCGTCACTTAATTAACATCCTTGGGTTCATCCGGGGGGTTTATTCCCTAGTGGACTTTGAACTCACAACCCTGCTGCATCAGCCTCCCTGAGTTGGGGGTTATCACACACCACCACACCTGGCTAAATGAATTTTTTTTTTTTTTTTGGTTTTTCGAGACAGGGTTTCTCTGTGTAGCCTTGACTGTCCTGGACTCGCTTTGTAGACCAGGCTGGCCTCGAACTCACAGCGATCCGCCTGCCTCTGCCTCCCGAGTGCTGGGATTAAAGGCGTGCGCCACCACGCCCGGCGGTGCTAAATGAATTTTCAAGCGACAGTGGGTTTACTCGGATGTGACCTCATCCAAAGGCCTGTGGCTGGAATTAACCAGATTATCAGCAAAAGAGCCAACGCTTACTGACCATGCTTGTCTCCTCCGCTTTTGTTTGCTTTTGAGGGGGCTTTGTTTATTTGCTTTTCAAGACAGGGTTTCTCTGTGTAGCCTTGGCTGTCCTGGAACTCCCTTTGTAGACCAGGCTGGCCTCAAACTCTCAATGATCCACCTGCCTCTGCCTCCCGAGTGCTGGGATCAAAGGTGTGCACCACTGTGCCCGGCAACGTCTCCTCCATTTTTTATTTCAAAATTAATCTTTATTTTTTTTCATGTGTGTGACACTTAACGATGGCCAGAAGGAGGTGCTTATGAGCGGCAGGGCTCGCTGCCTGCTGCACCCAAAGTTCAGTCCACTGAGGCGAGTAGTTTCTGACCCTCAGAGTTGTCTTTTGTTAAGGTCACTCTACAAATCACAAAGAAAAGTCGATAGGGAGTCACCCCAAGGTTGGGGTTGGGGGCCTGAGGCTGAGGCCACAGCCAGGAGACATAGAACCAACCGGTTCTATTAACCCAGCTTCCACTAGGCCTGAAAATGGACAAATGGGTATATCTGACTTTTTTTTGTTTTTGTTATTTGTTTTTTTGGTTTTTGAGACAAGGTCTCTCTGTGTTAGCCTTGGCTGTCCTAGACTTGCTTTGTAGACTAGGCTGGCCTCGAACTCACAGCGATCCGCCTGCCTCTGCCTCCGGAGTGCTGGGATTAAAGGTATGCACCACCACGCCCAGTTTAGCAACAGTTTTGTAAACTAAACTTTCAAAAACAGAAAAGGATTCTCAGAAGGGCCCACCCTCCATCATCCTGAACTGGTTGACAGCAGCCCTTGCCCCCTTCCCCTCCCCCCCCCCCCCACCTACCCTGAGGACCAGCTGCACTGAGCCGCTCCCTAATAAACCTACCATTTTGTCTTTGGGGGGTAATTCACAGTTACCCAAATAGATGATAAACACAGATAACGGGATGTTCTGGAAGGAGTGTTTGCTTTCCATTAAAGACAAGGAGAGCGGTGTGGGGGCCAACCAGCTAAGGAAGGGATGGTAGGGAGGATTGCACACCCAGACACCAGCAGATGAAGCTCTCCCCTTCCCCCTCCCCCTCCCTCTCCCCTTCCCCTCCCCCTGCCTCTCCCTCTCCTCTTTCTCCCAGACCAGGCTGGCCTCAAACTCACAGCGACCTGCCCCTGCCTCTGCCCCTGCCCTCTGCCCCTGCCCTCTGCCTCTGCCTCTGCCTCTGCCTGAATTACAGGCATGGGCCACACCTGCCTAGGGAGGTGGAATTTCTACTTTAGGGAGGAGGCGAACAGGATATGCGGGTGTGTCCCTGTGGAGCTCCACCTAGAAACAGCCACCAACCCCCAGTGAGGAGCTGGGGGCACAGTCGGGGCTGGAGGATTGCTGGCCACATGACTGGGGTTGGAGGGGTAAATCACCCTCTCTCAAGCCTCCTTTCTGTATGACCTTGCCGACTTCCTGACCGCAGCAAGCACCTTTTCATTCTTGGCCAAACAGCACAGAGATGATTAGTTTTCTGTAATATTTTATTCAAATAATTAGTCCCCACATATCAGCCTCTGTAGTGAGGGAGGGAGACAGATAAATCCCCGCCAGCCTCTCTTAGTCTTTTAAAGGCAATTAACTCCTCATTATTAGCTTTTAATTAGGGTGATTATATCCTCATCAATACGTGTTATTGCAGTTGTTAGCACACAGCTGTTGAGCAGACCATACATCAGATGTCTGTCCTCGGCCCCTCCCTGCTGCTGGTCACCTCCTGTCCCTTCACCAAACAGCATGCCAGCCTGGCTCCTTACTGCACCCTGCTCACAGGACCCCACGCCCCCAGCCCTCTCTGTGCCGCGTGGTCGCCGCGTGCTCTGGGTGCAAGGCCTTACCTGGAAGAAGTCATGGTGAAGGCAGCTGTGGGAGTCTCTTTTAGAAAATCCTCATTTTGCTCACACCTTTAATCCTAGCACTTGGGAGGTAGAGGCAGGAGGATCTCTGTGAGTTCAAGGGCTACACAGAGAAAGCCTGTCTTGGGGGGGGGGGGAAGAAAGGAAGGAAGGGAAGAGAGGGAGTGAGGGAGGGAAAACTTCATGTTCACACTGTGGTGCTACAGACCTGTCACCCCAGCACTTGGCACCTTGGCTGGCTGAGGCAGGAAGATCAGGAATTACAGGGCCATCCTGGGCTACATAGCAAGACTGTATCTCCAATGGAGTGAGCTAGGACGGGGTGGAGGGTGGGAGAGGGGTCTGATCCCGAGCTGGGCTGGGGTAACAGGTGACTCCCGCTGCCCCAGGCCAGGGAGGTCAGCCTGTGTCTTCCCAGCTCTGTTAACCCAATGTGAAGCCCCTCACCGACACCCTCCTAGGTAATTCTAGGTCCTACCACATCAACCATTATGACAAGGAAATAAATAAAACATCCCAAAATAATCACAACAGCCTCACTCGCGTCAGTGATGCCCCCACCTGTCTTCTCATCACTTGGTGAATGTATCAAAGCTGTGGTTCCTTCTCGCGGTAGACTATCCCACAGGCAGAATAGAGGGTCACACCAGGAACACACCGGCTGGGGTCCCAGTGTGTCATCCTGAGGGACAAAGGCAGCTGTGAGCCAAGTCTGAAGTCTCCGCACCAACAACCATGGAAATGCTGCCAGGAAACACTGACCGCCGACGAAAAGTGCAGACTTCTGGGGAAAATGTTCTCTTCCTATTCGGTTGCACTCACTCAACAGCACGCATTAGTCAAACGAGACGGTATTAAATGTGGGACAAGGGTAATTAGTGACAAAAAAAAAATGTCCACAGTAACGCTCAAATGGAAAAGTTCACAACCTTTCTTTGTAAGAAAAATAACTGCAAGGAATTGGTTACCTAATGGTGGATAACAAATTATTTCAAAGCCTAGTGCTTTAAACGAATGTGTGGGTATTACCTCAGGACACTGGGTGTGAGTGGGATTCCTAGCCTCGCAATTTCTACACAGGGTTCAGTATCTAAGGGAGTGATTCAGTGGTAAAATCCTACCCAAAATACCCCAGTCGGGGGCTGGGGCGTGGTCAGGGGTGGAGCATCGCCTAGAATCCCCCAGTGAGGGGCTGGGGGCGTGGTCAGGGTGGAGCCCCGCCTAGAATCCCCCAGTGAAGGACTGGGGGTGTGGTCAGGGGTGGAGCATCGCCTAGAATCCCCCAGTGAAGGTCACCATGCTCAGTTTATATGCAGTGCTGTGTATGGAAGTCTGGCCTTAAGGAAGAGCCATTTTACAGCCCACAAATATAGTTGTATTTTTGTTGTTGGGTTTTGTTTAAGTTTTTCGAGACAGGGTTTCTCTGTGTAGCCTTGGCCGTCCTGGAACTCACTCTGTAGACCAGGCTGGCCTCAAACTCAGAGATCCTCCTGCCTCTGCCTCCCAAGTGCTGGAAGTAAAGTCACGGCCAGCAAGCCCTCCAGCCTGTGATGCAGAGTGTTCTCTGAGATACCAGCACCCAGGCAGAAGGGTGAGGCCTCACCGCAGCCAGCCCGCTGGTCTCAGGGCTGAGAGGCCTCTGCCTGCTCTGTCAGCGTGTACTGGTGTCTGTGCATGCGGAGGTCACCGTTGGGCATCACCCTCAATCGCTCCCCACCTTGGGTTTCACTGAGCCCAGTGCTGGTCACTTCGGTCAGGCTGTCTCTCCTGTGTCTCCAGAATGGGGCTGTAGTGTACAGTGCCACGTGAGTGCCTTTCCTGTGTGGGCCACGCCCTCAGGTCCCAGATTTGCACCCCTGTAGTCCACTCTCCAGTCATAAACCTATGTGGGACACAGGGCACTGGCTCCATCTGGTTGTTGTTGTTGTTGTCGTTGTTGTTGTTGTTGTTGTTATTATGATGATGATGATGATGTATATAATATTTTGCCTACAGGCCAGAAGAGAGCACCAGATCTCATTATAGAAGGTTGTGAGCCAGGCAGTGGTGGCGCAAGCCTTTAATCAGGAGGCAAAGGTAGGTTGATCGCTGGGAGTTCGAGGCCAGCCTGGTCTACAAAGCGAGTACAGGACAGTCAGGGCTACACAGAGAAACCCTGTCTCCAAAAACCAAAAACCAAAAACCAAAAAAAAAAAAAAAAAAAAAAAAAAGAACCCCAGGCCAGGCGTGGTGGTGCACGTCTTTAATCCCAGCACTCGGGAGGCAGAGGCAGGTGGATCAATGTGAGTTCAAGGCCAGCCTGGTCTACAAAGTGAGTCCAGGACAGCCAAGGCTAACACAGAAAAAACCTATCTTGGCAAGAAAAAAAAAAATTAAAGAACCCCAAATAAAGTGGGTTTGGAAGAGATCGAAGCCTACACAGACAGTGCAAAGGTCACATCAGTGCAAGGTTAGTGTCCCTGGCACCTTATCTGGCAGTGTTGCCCCGAGTTACTGCAACAGGAAGGCACTAATGTTAACTGAGCACTTGCGTGCTGGCTAATTTTACATCAGCTTGACACAAGCTACAGTCACAGGTGATGAGGGAGCCTCCATTGAGAAAAAGGCCTCCACAAGATCAGGCTTTACATGAATGAGCCTATAGGACATTTTGTTAACCAGTGGATTGATGGGGGAGGGCCCAGCCCATTCTGGGTGGTGTCATCCCTGGGCTGGTGGTCCTGGGTTCTATAAGAAAGCAGGCTGAGCAAGCCATAGGGAGCAAGCCAGTAAGCAGCATGCCTCCATGGACTCTGCATCAGCTCCTGCCTCTAGGTTCCTGCCCTGCTTGAGTTCCTGTCCTGACTTGTCTTAGATGGAGGTCAAACCAACCCTCTCCTCCCCAAGTTGTTTTGGTCATGATGTTTCTTTGCAGCGATAGAGACACTGACTAAGGCACTGAGGTAGAAACCATAACAATCTGGCCACAAGATAAGGTACTTAGGGCTGCCTGTGGAGTTTTGGTTGGGCGTAGTCCTGTGGGCCCTCTGCTTGGTCTTCAAGCCACCACCCTGCAAGGACTAGCTTGTATCATCCAAGTTCCTAGTTTGTAGACCCAAGTCCCAGCAGCCCCCAGAAAATGAAAGAAGCAACAGACATATCTGGCTGCCAACATGGATGCTCAGGGGGTCAGGTGACATAGACTCATCCGAGCAATCAAAGCTTCGGTTCTGCATGTTTGTTTATTTTTGGTTCTTTGAGACAGGGTTTCTCTGTGTAGCCTTGGCTGTCCTGGACTCACTTTGTAGACCAGGCTGGCCTTGAACTCACAGCGATCCACCTGCCTCTGCTTCGAGTGCTGGGATTAAAGGCATGCGCCACCACGCCCGGCTTTGGTGGTGGTGGTGGTGGTGGTTCTTCTTCTTCTTCTTCTTCTTCTTCTTCTTCTTCTTCTTCTTCTTCTTCTTCTTCTTCTTCTTCTTCTTCTTCTTCTTCTTCTTCTTAAGATTTATTTATTATTTATACAGCAGAAGAGGGCACCACATCTCATTATAGATGGTCGTGAGCCACCATGTGGTTGCTGGGAATTGAACTCAGGACCTCTGGAAGAACAGCCAGTGCTCTTCACCTCTGAGCCACCTCTCCAGCCCTCGGTTCTGCTTCTTAAGCATGAGGCTGGTGCTGTGTAGGAGATGAGGTGGACCCGAGTCAGCTGGTGACAGAGGGGGACATCTGTCAGGGCAGGGGCCCTCTGCAGCCACTGCGACACCAGGCACAGGGCCAGAGGGCTTCAGACTCCATTTCCAGCACGGGGACTAGGGCACTGAGGTATGTCCCCCTTGTGTCTGCGTTGGGGACTGTCCTACGGTCTGTAACTTGAGTCCTCAGAGCAGTTCTCCATAGGGCTGGGTGGGCTGAATGGCCAGTTTGGAAGAGCTGGTGTTGAGGCGCAGACAGCAGTGTGGAGAAGCCAGTGAGGAAGGAAACATGGCATTTAAGGTGGTCAAGGAAGCCGTGAGCTGTGGCCATGTGGGATCCAGGCCTGCACACAGGTGGGACAGGGATGAAAGCCATGCTCTCTCCACCCTGGGCTGAGGTGCAGCTGTGGGTGTCGGAATCGTTTCAAAACCTGAGAGCCTCTAAGTGATAGGAACGGACGGGGTGGGGTGGGCCAGGGTTGGGCTGGGCCTAGAGGGCTCCAGACAGGACTTGGGGGTGGGCGGGAGCTGACTTGGTGCTCTCGGGAGACCTTGGCTGTTGCAGAAAGAGATGGAGGCCGGAGCAGGGGCTGCGAAGCTGGTGACCCAGGGTGTCTCTTGTTAGGTCCAGGTCCAAGCTAGGTTCAGCTTCCCAGGCCAGGCAATCACTCTGCTATGCTGAGGTTGGGCCAATGGCTGCCACATGCAAATGATATAAGGGTGGCCCATACTCAAGTAAAATTTTATTGACAAAAAACAGGTCTAGGGCTAGGTGGCCCAGAGCTGCAGGGTGTGCAGGGGTCAGAACTTGTCAGATGTCCCCTCCCCACAGTGCTCTGGCCTTGTCATTGCCAGGGCTGCCTTCCCTTTCAGCCCCAGAGCAAAGGCCTGTCCCATAGTCCACAGTATGATACTTCTAAAAGGAATGGAGAACAAGCCCCTGGCCCTACCCGGATGCTGCTACTGAGCTGCTGCTGCTGCGAGCACACAGCGGGCTCCTCCCTCAGGGTCAAACCCAAGTCTCCCTTTCGGGCCACCAGGCAGGAACTCCCATGCCCCAATCCTCTCTCTGCTCCACCCGGCCAGGATCTGCCCACCCAGGGCTTTGCTCACCCGTGGTCCTCCCGAGTGTGGGAAACAGGTGGAGGCTGGGTGGCTGACAAGCAAGGGGGCAGGGGGCAGAGAGCCCAGACATCCTGTAGGGACATGCTGCCTTACAAAGGTGTCTGGGGGACTGCGTGCCACCTCCTGGCAGTGTCTACATTCAGACCAGGCGCACTGTGCCCATCATGCCCACCAAGGAGACCTCCATCCTAAACCCATCTTGCCCTGGCCAGAAATGAAGACGTAGCCATGACCAGGAGGGAACAGGAAGCGCTCAAGGGCTTTAATTCATTCTGAACCAGAGGTCAGAGACTGAGGCAAAAATACGGCGTCCTTCATCTGGGGTAGGGAGAAGTGGGGGTGGCTCAAGGTTTTGTTTTGTTTTTGCACAAAGTAAAACCCAGGCCTCCCTGTGCGGAGCGTGTGCGGGGCCAGCTGCAGCCACTGTGGAGTCCGCAAGGGGCACAGCCTGAGACCCTCCAGGCCCAAGGTTGGGTCCTTTTTATTTTCCTTACAATATAAATAGAATTCCAAAGTACACATGGACACTCCATCCACTGGACACTCCACAGAGGCCCAGTCCCTTAAGTCCCCGGCAGGTCCCCAGGGCCACTCCTTTGTCATTTCCAGGTGAGCTGTCCATCCTGGGGACTCAGGTGCTAGGATGGCGGTCGCTTCGACCATGGGTGGTGTGGCTAGTGCAGAACAGGCCTGTGAGATGTGTCTTGTGTCACCTGACCCATGCTGCAAGTGAAGGTGACACCTGCTTTCTTTTGCCCTCAGCCACACATAGAAGCTCTGGCCAAGGGTGAAGGCTCATGGGAACCCAGGCCGCATCCGTGGGACTTGGCCACCTTGGGAGCCTGGCTCACCTATGGGGAGACACCTGCCATCCTAGGCAGTGAAGGCAGAGTGAGGCCGACTCTGCGGGGCAGGGCCCCATCTCCCCCAGCAGGAAGCAGAAGGGACCACACACAGCCATTACACAGGTCACTGTGCACTGGGCTGTTGTCCCCTCCATGGGACTCCTGTACAAAAGTGCCTCTCCACCTGCTCAGTAGACAAACAACATCTGCAGGCAGCAAACAAGGACGAAGCTTTTCTCTCCTCGTATCTTGGTTCCTTGGGACCGAGGAAAAAGAGCATGTCCATGGTCAGTTTTTAAAGCCGCAAATCTAGGAGACAAGTTGGGGCTGGGCCCCGGCGTCCTTGGCTGGCGTCTGTCACAGGAGGCTCTGGGACGCCCCGTAGCACCTTTAGGAGAAAAGCAGAGCCAGGCTGGGTCCCGCGGAGTCGCTGCAGTCCAGGGATGCTGGCCCCGCTCCCTGAGTCCGGCCATGTTGGATCCTGCTGGTCCTGTTGCCCAGGTAGGTCCCACAGTGGGACAGGTGTGGGCAGTATCTAGAAGGGTGCCCCAGGCCGGCCCTGCACCTGCAGCAGGCTCTCCATGAAGGCCAGGTATTCTGGGCTGCGCCCTGTGTCCTCAGCGGTGGTGGACACCCGCGGGCGCTTGGCAGCCTTCACATCGTCTCCGGAGAAGCTGGGCTCTTGTGGTGTACCGGTGCTCAGTGACTGTAGACACCAGAGACGGATCAGACTGTCACCCTGGCACAGCCCAGCCCCTCAGGACCATCCCTGTCACCACACCTGACTCACACCCAGGGGCAGCCCCCACCTGTCCCTAGATCTTGAGACTCTGCAAAGGAGACAGCTGTGTCTTGGCTGAACAGAGTCCAGTTGGGGAGCCCTGGATGACTATGGACAGGGCTGGGCATCACTCATGGCCAAGGAGGGGCCAGCATGTCTGAGACATCCATCCTCACTGCCCCAGATAGGAGTGCAGGGACACTCACCAGCCGGGACCGCACCCTCTTGGGCAGCTCCTCCTCCAGTGTGAAGATATCCCCACGCTTCACAGTCAGCTGGGACCCGTCCTCAAACTCCACCTGCAACCACATTAGCTCAGCGTGGGGCAGGCCACAGAGTGACAGCCACGTCCCCTGGGACTCAGGCATCCTGGGGTCACAGGGCCCAGTGGACACCTAACTAACCCCAGGACTGGCCTAAGTTCTAAGCAGGCCCTGGGGGGTCAGATGGTCAACACAGGCTAAGACATGGCTGGACAGCAGGCTAAGGAGGTTCCCCAGGGCCCTTGGGACTTGGCACCTGCTTCTCTCAACTCAGAGTGGCAGCTACGGCATACCACCCCACACAGGTTCCCTGCTCCATAATCGATGCCCAAAACAAGGACGATCAGGCGGCCGGGCTGGGAGATGGACACCACGGGTGCTCAGGGATCTGGTCACCTTCTCTGGGGACAGCAGTGAAGTGCCCAAGTAACCACTGGCCTAGGTGCCAGCCAACGGGTAGAGGTCAAGGCCCCTTCTGGTGCCTTTGAGGGACACTGAAGTACACGAGCAGGGTCTGAGCCTGCCAGGGCAGCAGCTGGCCTGCACAGCGTGGCTTGACAGTCCTGAGCACTGGGAGTCAGGAGCTCTGGAAGGCACCCGCTGCCTCCCACCTCTGCCTTAGCCCAGCCCCTCTTTAACCTTCTCAAAGAACGAGTGTGATGTGAGTGCGCCCAAACCCTGGGCTCAAAGTGGGGTGACCTGGCTGGCCTTCCACGTTGTGCCAGCACCTTGCTTGGCCACACAGATGCCGTGTGTCCCCAAGCCACCTTGTCTCCAGGCACAGAGATGGCTGGGCTGGGCCTGTGCCTTCCCCTCCTTGTCTGCCCAGGTGGGAGCACAGCTGTGTTGTAGTTCCCTGTTGGTGTTTGCCTCTGTGCCTGGTGTTGTTTGAGACAAGGTGTGTTGCCATGGCCAGGCTGGCAGCTCCATCCCAGGCAGCACCCCACCTCCCACCCCTGTTGTCCCCAGCCCTGGCCTGCCTGCCCTGTGCCTCTGTGTGAGCACTGACACAGGGCAAGCTGGCAGAGGCTGTAAGAGCAGCCGCTGTGAGACTGCTCACCTGGTAGATGAGGCTGGTGGCCGCGGAGATGAACCGGGCTCTGTATAGGTTGCCGTCCGTCCACCGCAGCTCCACTAGCTCGCCCTCAGCGGGTGGTCCAAGCCGCATACAGTCTCTGCTCTGCAAGGAAGGGACAGTGAGGCCCTGTCCTGCATGCCTATACCTTTGCTGCCCCTGCCCCGGCCCTCACCGTGATGCTCTCTGGGTACAGGTTGTCACTGTAGGAGCCATCGTCAAAGTTGACCTCGTAGAAGGTCTGTGCGGTGGTGCCAATGACACGGCAGCGGTAGTACAGCCCATTGCGATTTTTGGTGATAACGACCTGGCCCAGGGACACCACTCGCAGGAGCTGGCCCTAGGGGTGGAGTGGTGGCACGTGTGGGAGGGGCTTAGGTGGGCAGGGCTGGCCCACAGGGGTGGTGCCCAGGCGTGCTTGCGTGTAGAGCTCTAGCCACTGCACTCACCCCGGCTCCACCTGCTCTGTGCTTGAGGCAGGTGATGGACACTACATAGGGCCAGTCATCGGGCTCCATGAGGACGCCAGCAGCATGTGCGCAGGTCACATGGAAGGACGTGGAGCAGTGCTCATAGGAGCACTGGATGCAGGCGCCAGACACCTTCTTCATGCGTTTGCGGCAGTACACACACTTCTGCAGAGGGTGGGGTGCAGGGTTATCAGCAATGCCAGAAGAGCCCTCCAGAACAGGCAGGGGCAGGGGACATACATGGCAGGGACTGGGGCTTGATGGCATCTGAACACACCTCTTCTCAGGCAAGTCCTTACCGTTCCTGAGGCACAGAGCTGGGGGTGGGGCAAGGGGTGTCATCTCTTAGAGCAATGCAGCCATTGGGGTTTTTAGCTGTAGGCTCCCCGGTTGGAGAGGCTGTGTGCACAGGGTGGAAGGACTGGCTGGCAGCATGCCACCCTCCTGGGCCATGGTGCTCACTAAAGCTACTCTGGCTCCATCAGACCTCCCAGCTGTCAGGCCCTGCACCAGTGGGCTGTGACTCCCATACCAGCCACTGGGAGCCCAAGCTCTCTGCTGGGAGCCAGCCCAGTGCCTACAGAGCTCCACAGCAGCCCTGTGCAGCATGACCTGGCAGCAGGGGAAATGAACCAGGAAAAGCCAGTGTAGGACACTGTCTATGGCCCTAACTGAGGGCCTAGCCTCCAGGCATCCTGACCCCAGCCATAGCCAGCTTTCCCTGCCCAGCAGTGTGGTGCTCAGTGGCCAGAGCAGGGCCTGCCCCAAGGTCTGAGCTGAGCCACCTTCATCCCGCAATCCCCTGGCCAGGCCACCTTCCAGACGCAGGTTAGGAGCCCCACTCAGTCCACATCTGGGGTCAAGGGAAGGCCCAGGAGGGTGTGTAGCAAGAAAGGCCCGGGGAACTGATGCTCTCCAGGTAGTCATGGCAGTTCACACTCCTGCTTGGGAAAGCTGACACCCAGAGTTTGTCTAGAGGTGCACAGCTCCTGGGCAAGCAAACTTGAACCTGTGGCCTCCCTCACTAACCTGCTACAGTGTATGACACGGGGATGCATGTGTGTGTCCCCTCATTCATGAGCCAGAGGAGGCCATGCTCACACAGGAGCCTCACATGCAGCAACACTGAGTGTCTTCAATCTGACTGGAAACAGCTCTCAAAGGACACGGATCTGAGGAAGGGGCCCTGTGTGCAGTCACCAGGGAAACCACTGGGAGCCTTACAAACTGTCCCTGCACTATGACCACGGTGAGGGGCTGCGTGCTGCAGGAGGCCACGGAGGATGTAGGAAAGGTTCCTTGGAAAGTTTCCCAACAGTGTGACAAACCACTGTGCTGTGGCAAGCACGCAAAGAGGAGGTCTATATCTGCATCTGCCTATCTCGGCCACGCCCACGAGGGTCACAGGCAGGCAGGCAGGTGAGCGAACAGAATAGAGCAGTATTAACTCTGGCATGAGAGGGAAGGAAGAAGGCTGGCGAGATGGCTCAGTGGGAAAGCGTTTACCACACAACTGGAAGGACGGGCTTGAGCCACCAGAATCCATGTAAAGCTAGCCGCAGAACATGTGAACCCCAGTGGTGCTGTGGCATGACGGGAGTCAGAGCTGGGGAAGTCTTCAAAGCCGACCGGCCAGGTAGCTGGGCAGACAGTGAAAGACTCCTCCTGAGGACTGACGCTTGTGGTCCTCTGGCTCTACACGTGCCTGCACATGTGCGCACACACGGGACACACTGCCATGTTTGTGACACAGTGGAGGAAGATGAAGTTTGGGAACATGACTCTGAGGGGGCTAACAGTCGCTCCCTTCCCGAATCATAGCCGGAAGCAGTGCGGAGGGGCAGCGGCTCTCACGCGGTGCAAGCACTGAGCTCAGGTACCAACAGGACCTGCGGGCTCTGGAGTTGGAAAGCTTGGCAGAGCAGGAGCTTCCGGGCTGCACCTGGGGGGCCTGGCCACTGTGCCCTGTGTGCTGCACACAGCTCCCTGGCCTGCTGCAGGACTGAGGCTGCTGGCTGCAGTCTCGGGGACCTACCAGCTTCCAGCGCTGCTCAGGGATGGCACTGACGTCCACGGGGTTGCGCTCAATCACACTCAGGAACCGTACCTCGGGGACTGCGATGGCGCAGATCACATGGATCCACCTGAGGTCAGGACAAGACCACAAGGGTGTTGCTGATGGTTCTAGGCTATCCCCAAGGGGCCAGTGTCAGCATGGGTGGTGGGAGGGTGGGTAGGTGAAGTTTACAAGGCAGTCAGGGACACACCTGTGTTCTGTGGTCGTCTGCAATGCTCCCCCGCGGAGGTTGCACAAACAGCACTCCTAAGGGACAGACCAACATGGTAAGGTGCAGCCACCTCCACCATGCACACCCCAACCCCAGGGATACTCTAGAGATAGTGTCAGGCCGCAGCCTCAGCACAGCTAAGAGCAAGGCCACTGGCCCATGGGGTCCAGGACCTCCCAGGCTTTAGGTGCCACCCAGCACAGGTGAGTTACCGCAGTCCAGGCGTGGGCCGCACACCGGGAACATGTCCAGCCCTCCTTGGCCAGCTCAGGCCGGACACCATAACAACCTGGAAGACCAGACCAAATCTGTCAGCTGGAACACCTGCAGCCCTCCACCCACACCCTCCAAACTCAAAATGCACAGGAAATGCCCTCCTGTCCCCGGAGCTCCTCAGAGTGCAGTAGGGTGGCCATGGACACTCACTGGCATGGACCTGCAGGCAGCAGTGGGCACAGGAGATGAGTGGGCTGGTGCCATCCTCGCCAACATATGAGTTGGCAGGCAGAGGCTCCGTGTTCTCCCCACTTGAAGTGAAGCACATCTCAGGGATCAGTGGCCGTGTCCTCTGGCCACTTTTGGAGGGCGGTTGAACAGCACCGTCCCCCGGAGTGGCCAGGACCTCCCGTTCTGTGTGTACTGACTGCAGAGACACAGCCATAAACATGAGACAGAGGGCTCTACACCGAGCTCGGGGCCACAGTAGGTCAGGCGGCAGCTTCCCCCGCACCCATCCTCAGAGCCTGGGGTGTCCACACGACTCTCCACTGGGGCTAGGGCTATACTGGGACTGAGCAGGGCAGGCAAGACAGCATCGGGCACCATGAATGTGGCGCGGCCAATCAGACAGCTCACCTGGCTGTAGGGATAGAAGAGGGTACAGATGGCACAGTAAGGCTCGGTGAGGGCAGCGGCCGCATTGAACTTCCTCTCCGCTTGGAAGCCGGCTGCCTTGTTCTTCCACTGCAGTGACAGCAGGGACCTCAAAGCCTCAGGGTCACTCACATCGTCCTCCCCTGAGAATGGGAAGGCTTCTGTGACGGATGGAGGGGCTCAAGCTGGAGTTCAAGGCCCCGCAGCAGCGCGACCCACGCGGGACTCCTGCTTGCACAGCACCAACCTTGGCTGGCAGTGGGTGGTCTGCGCTCCCGGCAGGGAGGGGGGGCTAAGGCCTGTACACCAAACATACCACCCTCAGACACGTCCCCCTGTCTTTGAAGCCAGGCCCAGTGCTGCCTATGTGTCCGGGAGCCTCAGCCACAGCCTGCTGAAGGCTGCCCCACCCATGCAGCAGCACAGCACAGGCGAGAGGACGGAGGGAGGTCAGCCAGCATGTGGAGGAAATTCTCATCACCTGACACCTTCCAGCCCTAGAAACTCTTCCAATGGAGCCTGGGGCACCTGCCTGGATCCAACCTGCTCAGCCTGAGGAGGCCTCAAATAACCCCAAGAGACCCAGAGGTAGCAAGACTGTGTGGAGTCTGGATGCTGCCATCTACCAAGGATGCCTGGGGCATGGAGCTAGGGGAGAAGGCACAGAGCCTTCTGGGAAGAAGGCAGCTAAGAGGCAAGAACCTGGGGCTTGGTACAGCACAAGCTCTGCCAACTGCATGCCATACCCTCTGCAGCCACCTGTCCCAGACCCCAGCTCCCCGATCTTCCCACTGAGATCCTGACTGCTGCTAAGGATCTGAATCCTGAATCCATTGCTCAGACGGGAAGGAAACGATCAGTGACACCAGGGGTCCAGGCCCTCAATGGCCACATGACATGTGAGGCGCTGGGCCTTGCCAAGTGACTGAATGGGAGGCAGGGTGGGGTCGAGGAGGCCCCGCAGGCAATGAAGGACTGTGGGTTACGATACATGGACACTGGGCCTCTGCAGACGTGAGGACATAAGAGGCTATGCTGAACCTCACAGCATGCAGACAGGGTGCCATAGTGCAGAGAGGGCAGGATGAGCGGACACTGGCGCCTGTGGAGAGGGGCTTGCCTGGGCCCTATGCATGGTGGCTGGGGGCCGCCTCACCTTCATCACTTGAGGCCTCCTGCTTGACCACAGACAGCGGGGATCTCGTGGGCGGCCGACCCAAGGGATGACGACGGCTCTTTTTGATCTCCACCTTCAGCTTAGAGAAGGGGGTTGGCGCCTGAAACACACAGCACTGAGTGCCAGGGCTTGTCACTCACAGCGCACACGCAAGTGCTCACACACACTCCTGTCCCCTACAACACGCGTGCACATGCTCATATATACACACAGTAAGAGAGAGGGAGAGAGACTCCATTTGCTACCCTGGCAACCAGATACCACACAGCTGTTGGGCAGAGCTACAAATGTACCCAATGGCCCTTAATCACACACCTGTGTGTCACCAGCCTGGGCCTGGCCTTCCTCTTCTGGCCCCAGCTCCATGGGTGCCAGCTGTGGGTGGGTAGCACGTTCTCTGTCCCCATCAGCGGTGTTGGTGCGGGGCAGCACGTACAGCATTGGGATGATGGGCCGTGGCCGCACCTCTGCTTCCTCACCTGGTACCCCAGGAGGCATGACATTGAGGGGTGTTGGTGGAGGACCCCCCTCTGCAGCCATGGGGCCTGTGGCTTGCACTGGAGACTTGGGTGGGGGTGGCGGCCTCAGGACCTCCTCGGTGGGAAAGAGGGCTGGTGGGACAGGTGGCAATGGGGGTAACACCGGGCTGGGAGTCTTCTTCTTGCTCCTGGCCTTCGTTGGCCGAGGCTTGCTTCTGCCATCCTCTGCGAAGAGAAAGTGCCATTGAGAACCAAGTGAAAACAGATAGAAGTGCTGGGGACTCAGTGTCACCAAAAGCTTGGCCCACAAATACCCAGTACTACTGCACTGCTGCACTTAGAGATTCCTTAATAGGTGTACAGCTCAGGTTGTGGAGAGAGGAGCTCATAATACTGCCCCCGCCTCCAAAAAAAGAAAAAGAAAAGAAAAAAGGGAGCTTTCTGGAATCAGGTCTAGGAGGGAGAGCCTGGCTCTCAGGGCTCAGCTGGGGAGCGCTGTGGGCTCTGCCAGCACAGTGTCGGGAGGAGCTTTTCATGAACCGACCTCCATGTGCTTCTATGGTTACTACAAGCACCACATTAAGAGCTACCACAGAGGGACCCAGTGGCAGGTCCCTGGGGACTTCCCATCTGGCAGTCTCTGGGGGGAATGTTGGGGACAGTTCCTGACAGGAAAGGAAAGAGGCCGATGGGACATTTCTTTGGTAATACTTTAGTTTGGTGCCATGATGGCTGTGCAGCACATTGGTGGGAGAGAGGGACGAGGGCCTGGTCACCCAGCGTGCTCTCGGGGAGCACCACCTAGCTCCGTACACTGGGGCCCCAGAGGTTAAGATGTTACTTCAGAGTGTCATGGGAAGCTGGGCGGTGGTGGTGCACGCCTTTAATCCCAGCACTCGGGAGGCAGAGTGCAGGTGGATCGCTGTGAGTTCGAGGCCAGCCTGGTCTACAAAGTGAGCCCAGGACAGCCAAGACTACATAGAGAAATGCTGTCTCAAAAAAACCAGAGTGTCATGGGACCATACTGTGCTTTGAGTGGCCTGAGCTGGCCACCCAGGCCATAGGATTCAGTGAACTGGCTTGTGGGTAACAGCTGTACCCCAGGCTTAGAACCTAGCACCTGCCTCGCCCAGCCAGGCAGCTGAAGGGAGAGTGGGAAGGAAGCATCCTGTCCCTCCTCACACTAGAATCACGTGTCTGGAGCTGACACACCCACCAAAGGCAAGGGCTCACAACCCTGTCTCCAACATGTGAGGATGAAACCTCCACTCCCTTAGACACTCAGCTCCCCACCCTGCAATGGGGCATGGGTGTCCCCTGGACCTGACTCATCCTAAGTACTGGAGTCACTGTGGTCACCATGGACTAGGATGAAGCCCCACAGGACGTGTCCTGAGACCGGGGGAAAGGACCCAGAGTGCAGCCTCAGGAATCTACACCTGTGACCCTGGCAGCTGCTGTGCAGGGACTGTGGTCCCTGATCCTGCACCATAGGACCCTGCACTGGTTTTCATGTGACCAACAGCTGTGAATGCCTTGGCATCTCCAAGTTCCACATAGCCATGAGATACCCCGGAGCCCTTAGCGGGAGAAGCCCAAGAGGGAACACCGCCAAGCCACTGGCCCAACGCAGACCTACAGTGGCCACGTCAGCACAAACACTACAGTCCTCTACCTGTCTTGAGGAGAAAGGAGAGATGGACTGAAGGTCCCAATGTGGTCCCTCTGGAGTGTTGGGGTGGACAGGCCCTTCAGGGGTAACCAGGACCTATGGCCAGGTGCCTAAACATGCCTGTGCTTGTCAGCCTGTCTAGTTCAAGGTCACAGGCCATGGGAGGCTGAGAGGTATGGTAGGCCAAACATCTACAGGTGTGGGCTCTGTCCCAGCTATTGAGGCTGAACATACCGGGAGCAAACAGGTGCTCCTGGCCTGTCTGATCCAGAGTTGGCCTATCTTGGTCCAGTTAAGAGCCACTCTGCCATATCATGGAACCAAGCTGTGCTGTTGGGGGAGTTCCCAAGCCATCACCTGTCACCACTCACATAGATGCCTGGGATGCTGCCTTCTTACCACCCAGTCCCTAGTGTCCTGTCCTGATGGTGAGGCTGGCTCTCCTCTGTGACACACTGAGCCTCAGCCCTCAGAGCAGCAGAGGCTCTGTGGTGCCATGGCCACTCTGCCCATTTCCAGTCCTTCAGGTAAATGTCTCAGCTGTGCAGAGACTGAGTGGAGGTGCGGCTGTGCAAACACGTAAGGTGGGAAAGCAGACCCAAGAGGAACCGTTAACCCTTACTACATTCCTGACGGACCGAGCCTCCAGTGTGCTTGTGCAGATGGGGTGTGTCAGGGAGACTACCTCTGGCCCTTCTAGAAAACCCTTAAGCCCCATCCCACTGTCCCACCATATAGAGTGGGTGCCTGAACACGGGGCTGTCACCCCCACAGGCCTCCCTGTCCTGCCAGCAGCTGGGGACCCTGCCTCTGCATGGAGACCTGACAATGCATCATGACCCAGAATCCACATCTTGAATAGCCACCAAAAGGCATCGGTGGTGCGATGCTGGGGTGGCTTCAATGTCTTCACACGAAGCAGGTTTCCCTGGTAACAAGACATAGGGCTGGCACTCCTCCCAGCCTTGGCACCCACCACTCCTGGATCTTACACACTGGCCAAATGTCTGCCTCAGTCTGTGGACCTTTAATCCCTCCGCCTGGGAGATGTGGCCCACACATGTGCCACAACTTCACAAGCGACTAGACGAATGTGATTGTGCCACACATGGTCACAGCAGGTGCTTGTGATGCATAGTGGCTGTGGGCCACCTGGGAAGCCAGTGGCACCTTCCTTCCTCACACCCACCAGAAGGGACATCCTAGGTCCCATGAGAGTTCCTTTCCAGCAGGGGACACACCACACCTGCGATGTGTCACCATCCTTAGTAGTCCCAAGTCTACTGGAATGCTCCAGTAGGCTCCAGGCGAGGTTCCTGTTCACAGCAGAGGCAGCCAACCCCAGCAGTGGGTAGCAACCTCTAAAGCTGGAGGACACGCATGTGGCAGGCTGAGCTATGTGGCCTGCATGTTTCTTGTGGGCACCTCACTGACTGCTGAGGTGTCAGGAACCCGGTCACCCCCAATTGCTCCTGTCACCCTCTGCCTGGTAACTCCACTTTCTGATCTCTGAGGTGAGAGGCCCCATATGCTGTCAGACCTACTCATCCAGGTGTTTCTCAGGAAAAAGCTGCCTACCACGAGGACACTGCTTCCACTCTATGCTAGGAGTTCACGGTCAAAGGAATCTTTAAGGCAGCAAAGACAATGGAGGCCTCGAATGATGGCCATGTCACCTCCCACAGCAGAAAGAACACTAACTAGATAGAGCCAAGGACTCTGAGGTCACCATGGGATCCTCAGAAACAGAAAGACTGGGTGATGCTGTGCTGTAGGGTGAGCCAGGGGATCACCCTCCCCCCTCCCCCCCACACTCAGGAACGAGGAGGGGTTTGCACCTGACAGCAGATCCACAGGAATAAACATACATCAAGGCAGTGAGCCCACAGCCACTCACATGGCTACAGGGACTCATACGCCAGTACTGGAGGCTAGAGAAGGGAGCCCAGGTTAGACTCTTAGCATGTCACCTGCTTTCTATGGCTTCTTTGTGTGTGTGTGTGTATGTGTTTGTGTCTGTTAGCATCACTCCAGTTCCTGAGGATACCCATGTGACCATGATAACCCACATGACAATCGAGGGATGTCACAGTACCCCATGCCCGCAGCCTCCTGGCGTCTGCTGCTGTAGCTAGCTAGTGTCATCTATCTGCGTGCATGAGCCCAGGGCCTTGTGCACACCAGCAGGCACCTCACCACCTTGTTCCAGCCCTACTCAGGCATCCAGCTTGGAACTCTCTGGATCTGTGGTCATCGTTTTATTCTTGGCTGATGTCACACTAACTTGCTATGTAGCTATATCTGACTGGCTGGGTGGGTAGGAACTGCTGCTCACCAGTGGTCTGCCCCATGGGTCACTGTCTGTGGTTACCGTTCGGCCTTTCTGGAATGGAAGACTCTGTGTCATGGCATGCAGGGGACAGGTGTCTGTAACTGCCCCCAGAAGCCAGTGGGACTTGAGATGCTGTGGCGATGCAGGCTAGTTCCTGGCCTCTCATCCCTGCCTAGCACCCCAGAAAGGCCAGGGCCCTACCTGGACATACGGCTGCAATTGAAAGGAAGCCAGTGGCAGACAGTGTCAAAAGGGAAGGGATGGGACCCTCGTTGCCTCTACACCCTGGCAGCAGGAGTAAGACCAAAGGGACCCAAATCCCATCCAGCACTGACCTTCCACGCCCTCGGCCTCATGGCCCTGTAAGGGCAGTAGCTCCTCCTCATCCTCTTCGTCCTCAGGTGTGGCCTCTTCACGGGAACAGCTCCTGGCCTCCTCCAGACCAGCCACCCCAGCCGCGGCCTCCCCAGGACACCTGGAGTCCTCAGGCTTTGATTTCTTGGGCTGGCTACGTCTCCGGTGCGACCTGGAGGAGGGCACTAGTCAGGCAGGAGGGGAAAGGGAAGAGACCAAGGCGGTCCAGGGTGGGCAGGGCGAGGAGTAGGGTTGGGGAGAAGCCAGTGATGGTGGCACGGGATGGGCAGGATGCTGCGGGCGGATGCAAGGGAAATCACTTACGCCGGCCCTGGCCTCCTGGTTGGCTCCCGCCTCCTCTCTAGACTCGGCCTCCTCTCCTCCTCAGCCTTTCTCCAGGGTCTGTTCTCCTTCACACTAATTTGTCTAGAATGTAAATTTTAGGGTTTTCCTCTGGCTCCAGGGCCCTCTCTAAAGCCCTCCACATGGGGCTCTCAGGCCCCGCACCCAGCCTGAGCACAGAAAATGCCACCCTTCTGACGATAGCAGGAATGGTCCCTGACACAAACAACCCAGCCCTGACGCAGGAGGCGACAGGGTGAGCAAGTACAACAGGAGCAGAGGCAGGACCTCCCCCACTAGCACTTAGACTGCTTAGACTGACACGGGAGGGAGAACGACTTCCTACAGCTGTGTCCTTGGTGTCCCCAGCCCAGCAGCCCTCACCCATCACAGTCCCTCAGTGGCCCAGCAGAGCTGGGAACCCTCCGCAGTCCCTGGCCCTGCGTGGTGGCCTCTGGTTCTGACCACGGCCTGCCCTCCTCTCTCTCACTCCTGTGGCTGAAACACCCCGGACTAGGACAGGATCCCTCAATGAATGTGTGAGCCCCAAGAGATGACCAGCAGGCAAGCAGGTGGCATTCCAAGTGGGATACAGGCAGAGGCAGGGTGTGCATACACAGTGGCTGCAGGGCTGGACAGGCTGGGGGACAGGCAGGAGGGAGGGGGTTAGAGACATGGGACCTCGATCAGGGACCTCTAAGCCAATCTGATCGGGATAGGCAGCCCCAGCAACAGGAAACTGGGTCAGGAAAAGAGTGGGGAGGTGCAGACCCCCAACTGTTGCCCCAGGGTCTGGGGTTGCTCCTGGTGGCTCCCAGCTCCAGATAGCACTCACAGCCTGCCACCAACTCACCTGAATGCAGCTTCCTGAGTGGCCCTGACTCAGGCACTGTACTGACCCCACTGTGAGCTCGTTCTGGAGGCCGCAGCGGCTGGGACAACCTAGGCTGCACACAACACTGTACAGCTGAGCACCCAGCTTGCCTGGTTCCCACAGCCACAGCGCTCAAGGGTACAGGAAACAGGACTGTAGTCCATCTGTGCCCCATACCAGAAATTAAGGAACTCAGGACTCAACTGCATGTGCTGTGCCCATCCAGAGCAAGAAGGGCCACTGTATGCCAAAGAACAGCCATACTGAATTATGAAAACAAGCTGGGGCCCAACCCTGTCAAAGCTGTCGCACCCCACAGTGACACCCCTTCCAGAGGCAAAGCCGACCTGTATCCTGTCTCCCTCTTGTCTGAGAGGCCTGACACACACGGGTATGGGTGGTCACCTTGCTGTAGTAGCTTCTCTTCAGGCAGCTTGTGTGACCCAGAGCCGGGGTAGGGCTCCCGGTGCCTGCAGGCTGCTTCAGACCCTCTCCTAATGGATGATTGCGGCTTCTTGGCATCTCCAAATGCTCTGGCCCACTCTGAACCCTAAGCTGCTCTGTGTCACCAGCTCCACAGTGATGACCACTGCCTTCCTCAGTCCTGCAGCTTTAGGGCCTACACTTGTGCTGGGCTGCTGGCACCCGGCAGTAGCTTTCCCAGAGAGGAATTGCATTCTGAGGAGCTCAGCTCTGTCTTTCCTGCCTCTTCAGTCCAGCAGGTGGTTGGCCTGGGGGATCCTGGGAGGGGAACACAGACCAAAGGGCTTGATCCTCTCAGGAAGTTCTGGGGACTGCCTGCTGAACCCAGGTCGGGGACCCATGGCCGTGTACCACTCCACAGGACATCAGCACCAGGCTGTACACTGCTGTAAGTGTTTTTGCTTAAAACTTGTGCAAGGCTAGAGCACTGGAGCATTGAGTCAGCTCACCTGTTAAGCTGCTGCAAGAAACAGGAGCCTGGGAATGGGGACAGGGTGGCACAGGATAGCTTGCGCTTAGGCCTGTGCTGAGAAGCAGTCAGCCTTGAGGGAGCCCTCTGCCTTTCCTTGACTTCTAGCACCTTCTCTCTGCTGCTCCCTGGGGGGCTCACATTTCTCTGCAGTGGTGCTGGCTTTTCCTGTCCCTGCTCTTCTGCCACGTGTTCTGGTGACTTTGGAATCGCCTTGAAGACTGTCTCAGCCCCACCCTGGCCTCTGGCCTCTTTGTGAGCTGGCATGAAGGATGCACTGGAAGGCGGTAAGGGGCTTGGCATGAGGGTATAGCAGGCAGAGAGAGGCTCCACGGAGACCATCTTTAGGATCAGAGCCACTGGTGGATCCTGTACATGGCATTCACAGGGCTCAGGAAGGTGAGGCTAAGATTCCTCCAGCCCAGGGCTCCACCCTGGCCTATGTAAGCCATCCAAGGCCCCAGAGCTCCCAAAAGTCCTGGCTGAGTCCAGCTTGGTCTGGCAGGCCTCTTGCTGTCTTCTCAAGGACTCTGAGCCACACAGCTGCTCCTGTACAGTCCTGCTCTCGTGCACACCCCAGTGGGATTATCAGATGGCTGAACTGGGTGCCATTTTGTCAATTTTTGGAAATCAAGTGTTGGAATTTACACGACACAAATCTGGGAGAAAGCCGGTGCTCTGGTACTTCAGTGACAGGTGAGGAGGAAGCCCACAGCCTTCACTGAGGCATGACACATCAAGTGAGAGATGACAGCTGCAGGTACAGGTTGACCTGTGTCCACAAAACAGCTATGAGGCTGCCTGAAGGCTCTGGCTTCCCTCATTGGGCTCCATTCCTGCCACTAACCGGCAGCATGTAAAATATCACCCGGGGAAACTGAGGCACATTGTGGGATTAGGAGACATTTCTGAGGTCCTGGCTATGAGTGGTCCTAGAGCCATCAGATACTTGAGGTCACAGGCAGACTCTGGTGATGAGGTCAGGAGGCTGGGGTGTCACACTGGAGCATTGAGTCAGCTCACCTGTTAAGCTGCTACAAGAAACAGGAGCCTGGGAATGGGGACAGGGTGGCACAGGATAGCTTGCGCTTAGGCCTGTGCTGAGAAGCAGCCAGCCTTGAGGGAGCCCTATGCAAACATCAGGAGCAGAGAAGAGGGGCCCTCATGGGGTGAGGAGGCTGAGACGCCATTGCTGGTCTAGACAGCAACACTACAAGGGGCCAATGGAAAATGTCTGATGTCTAGGGTTGTGACTGAAATGCTGCACAGATGGCAGAGGCCAGGGGTACTCTCAGCACCTGTAGAAAACAATGCTCCAGTACCCCAGGCTCTGGTATGTTGGGGAGATAGGTGCCTGACTCCACCTCTGAACCCCTAATGTGCTTCAGTTTCCCCAAGGGAGCCAAGCAGGGTCCTGAGCACAGCTGGGAGAATCTGGGCACACGATCAGTAAAGTCGCAGCACCATGTGCAGTGGACAGCGGAGGCATGACAAGTGCCTCCCGCAGAGAAACAGACAGCTCTGCTCTCGTACATTTTAGCAGCTTTAACAAGAATTATGTCCTTGGGGGCGGGCTTTACTGTTACTCAGCCACTGTAGCATTGGCACAGCTTTCAGAGAGCAGGGGTGGGAAACTGCCTGGGAGGGAAGTCTGGGAGAGGCTGGATGCAGCTATGAGGGTGGAAGGTCCCATGTCTGGATGGCCCTGGTGTCACTGTGGTCCTAGAATGTGGTGTCTGTTTGCTGGTCGTCCGCTCAGCTGGCCCACAAGCCCCCACCCTGAAAACCATCAGAACCCACCCAGCACAAAGCCTCCAGGTGCACTCAGGCCCCACAAGGCTGCTTGCCATGGGCCCTGCAAGGAAGGAAAGAAAGACATTGCAGAATGACCTAGAACCACAGACTGCCCAAGAGAGGAGGACATGGAGCAAAACTGGTGGTAAGACTCCAGGGAACATGCAGCAGGGTTGAAGAGGACGTGGCGAGGAGGGAAGGCTTTAGACCACAGGTGACTGACCCAGAAACAGCTCCCAGGGCCTGTCTGCGGGGCCCCATGGCCAGGGCAGGGCATAGCCAATAGTGACCCCTGGGCCAGACTCCTGAGCTCTCCAGGAATGGAAGACTGCAGGCTACCCACAGCACAGCCAATGAAGGCTGCAGGCTGCAGATGGTTCCAGAAGATGCCACAGATTCTGCAAGATTTGGAAATCGTCAGGATCCTAACTGCAGCGTCTGCAGGGCAAGGGAGCAGGCGCATCCCTATGCAAGTCTTGTCAACAGTGGTGGTTCCTTAGTGGTCACCTCCCCATCCCTATTACCCGCTAGAGGCCAGCACCAAGGCTGCACCAGCCCTGTCTATGTCCCTAATCAGAGGTGGCCAACTACTGTAAGGAGCAGGTCAGTAGGGTCCAGGCATCCTTAGAAGCATGGGCTTTGGCCCCATGAATGCTTGCAGGGGACCTGGCAGCTCTCAGAGGCATAAAGGTACCAGGATTACGTCAGCAAGGGAACTAGCGGCAAGCATTCAGATGCCCAGGCATAGGGCCTGGGGCTCTGCCCGCACTGCAGGAGGGATGCCCAGATAACCCCTGCTATAGAAGCAGAAGCAAAACAATGAGTGGAGGAAGGGGGAGGGCACTGGGGTGCAGCCACTCACCTGCGCAGTAGCTTGGCCTTGAGTGAGGCACGAGAGGCACTCCAGGAGCTGAGCTCAGGGCTACTCAGGGCCGTGGGCCGTGTGTGGTCCAGCACAGTGAGGTCTCGGCCCTGCTTCCACTGCTCATAGCGTTCAGGCTGCAGGATGCGTACAAACACGTCCATGGAGATCTTGACCATGTCCTTGCGACATGTGCACTGTGGGGACACACATGGGCACTAACTGAGTCTCATTCACGCCAGACATCTGGCTCCCAGGCTGCAGACACCACTTTGTATGAGGATGGAACTCCTAGCCCAGCACGCTCCCTGCCCTCACCACGGCAGGCCAGGCTGAGAGACCCCTTTCCATGGCAGAGACTCCCAGAGGGAATGCCTGTCTGTGAGTGGATGCCCAGCCTTGCCCAGCAAGAAGCAGAGAAGAAATGTAGACACAGCATCATTTCCAGAGGGCAACATGGGTCTTACAGGTTAACCACCTATAGGACCAGGCAGTCTCACTGCCATCCAAAGGGGCCTAGAAGATCCAAGACCAGGTCTGGCAAATCCAGACAGGTTAGGGAGCAGCCAGGGCCTTGTGCTCACTACCCAGCCTGAACACTCCCAAGCCAGGCTCCATCCCAGCTTTGTGGATACAAGCCTTGCAAGCACCATGGCAACCCTGATACAGGATGAGCTGGGCTGGAGTAGAGCACTGACAGGGTAGCTGACACACTCATGGGTCTCTTCTCCTGAGGGGACTACAGGCTGTGATGCTGCAGACAGGGTAGCAATGACCTCCTAAGCCCACTGTGAGCTCTCTGCCCCAATTCCACAGCAGCTATGGCTGCATTTGGGGGGTCCTTAACAGAGAGGAAGGAAATAGAAATAGGTGTGATGAGTCTCCCCCCAGTGTCCCCAACCTGCTGAAGAAGCCCCTCTTTGTTTGGGGGTGGGAAGGGGCACTAAGGACCTGACTGGGCCCAGCATGCTGAGCGAGAGGGAATATTTATGGCTGAGCAATTCCCAGCAAACTCAACTTGCTTAACGGGAATGTGCAGGATAGCGGCTGAGAAGGGACTTGGCCAGTCAGCGGTGGCCGCAGATGGTGCCCAGGTTGCGCGTTCCTGGGCCTGGCCTCCCTGAGCCCCCATCAACTGCAGATTAAGGGATCTGTGCCAAGCAGCTCAGCCATCGCTTTGCCGTCAGTAATTAGCAAAAGCACCTGAGTGCTCCCACAGGGCCCACAGATACCGTAGCAGCCAGCACTGGCTCCATGGCCAGCACCAGCAGCCAGAACAGAGCTGCCAGCTCAAGCTGGCCTTGTGATGACAGCAGCCTTCACATACCCCACGTGGGCCCAAAAGCAAATGTTGTGAGGAGTCGAGGAGCTGGGTCTGGGAGCAGCAGCCTGGTGGATCTAAGACATGGTCACCTGGAGAAGGGTGGTGAGGTGGCCTGACAGCTCAGCCACAAGGAGTGCCCGCTCCATCTTCCAGGGAAGCACCCACCAGGGTTCTGCATCTGGCTACAGCAGCCTAGTACCATCAGCACAGGAGATGGTGCACAGTTCTCCACAGCTGAGTCCTCTCTCCTGATGGACAGAGGTCCACCCGTGCAGAGGGTCTGACTGGAGCCTGCTCAGAGCTGGACGTCATCACCCTGAGCCACAAAGAAGGAAAGCAGTGGGGCCACTGAGCCCAATCCACTCTAGAGAAGGTGGGGGCTTGGACTCCATCACCTCCTGGGGACAGAAGTGGCCTTAGGGCTCCCCTCTTGGTGGGCAGCTGTCACCTGGGCATCCTACTGCCACCTGGGATTCTGGGGGTAACTACAGCCCTTTCTGGTAAAGCCTAGACTATGATGGGGGGTGGGTGTTATCCATGTTGGAAATTAGCAAGCTCTCTGAAGATTCCTAATAGCGAAAGCGGGTCCTCCCAAGGCCTGAGTGGCACCGCTTTCCAGAGCTGCTGGCACTGGCTCACTCATGAGCAGGCAGGAATGAGGGTGTCCTGGGACAAATGACTAACAACATGATGGAACACACACACACACACCGTATACTCCCATCAGGGCTGCCAGGAAGGCCTGCATCCACCACCTGTGAGGTCCTTGCACCTTGCGCCTTGCGCCTGTACTCCTGTGGCCGGGCAGCCAGAGCTCTGATACCAAGTTCAAAGGGTGGCACCGCACTGCCAGCCTGAAAACAACGGCTGCATCCCAGGAACCCTCGCTCAGTGCAGTTTGCTGAGAATCTTCCAGAACCTGAGGCACAGGCACCTCACCTCTAGCAGCCTCTTCACTTTCACCATCCCTTGGTGCCACCCTACCAACAGGACAGTCACACTAGGCCCACAAAGCATCAGGCAGGCACCTCACACATACCATATACAACAGTACAAGCTTGTAGTTAAGTATCTGTGATGGTTGCCATGGAAACCCCAGCTGCGGTGCTCCACATCTGAGGATGAGGAAGCAGACAGATCACCCTATTGCTTGGCTGAACCAGGAGCTTTCTGCTCTGAGGGCTCCCTGAGGAGGTTGGGCATGGAAGGCCAGGGGCCTTCCTCAGCCACTGACCTGGACTTGGCTGCCTATTGAGTTTGCCTCAGAATGGGGTTTACGGACGATGGGAGGGAAGGCTCCCCTTGTGCCCCTCCCCTGAGGTTGCACTGGAGTCCTGAGCAGGGGTCCTGTCATGGACCTGGAGAAATGGCCTAGGCTGAGGTTTGGCTGACACAGCTGTCCCTCGTGACAAGCTGGGGAGTTATGAAAGGGCACAGGTTACTATCAGCGCACTCCAGCTTGTCACTGTCTGGGGTGATCAACATATCAAACAGCCCTCTCAGGGCTGCTGTTGGGGCCCAGGGAGAGCAAGTGAGAGGCAAGGCTGCTGCTGTCCACGGCCGTACTTCACGCTGGCAGCTGCGACGGCTGAGGTCTCCCCAAAGCGAAGTGCAGGGACTTCCACTGCAAGGCACAGAACTGCACCTGCTTAGGATGTGACATGGTGTACGCAGTGCAGAGCAGAGCCCCAGGTTGTGACCAGGGGCCTGCCTGATTCCCTCAGGATGCCTATAACAGCACAGGTCAAGGGGCAGTGACACTGTCCAGAAGGGTAGTAACCAAGGGCCCTCCCTGCATGCTGCCTGCTGGAGTCTAGGCCAAGGAAGCATGGGAGGAAGCAAGAATGACCAGCTCTACCCCACTGTCCTCTAAACGCTAACGTAGTGGTGCCTCGTGGCAGCCCTAGGGAAGGGATCCACACTGACATTTGCAGGCGGAAGCACGGAGCATAGCAGTGCTTTCTGGGGTGCAAGGGAGGCTGGTCTGCTGCTCCCAGACCCTGGGATCCCTGTTTCTACTTCCTGTCCCTTGCCATCATCACCCGGAAGTAGCCAGATGGAAGTGACGCTGTATCCCCAGCTCCCCACACTGCTCTTCTCAGCTCCACTCCGTAACTGTCCAATGGGAAGTGACCACAGCCAGACAAAGCCAGGGGCTTTTGTGAAGTACAGCACACATCTGAGCACTGAGCCCTGGCCTGCAGAGTGTGCTCTCCTGCCCACCCCACATGGGACTGTGAGCCATAGTGGCCAAGCCTGGTGCCCAAGAGGCTCGCAGCTGCCCCTTGGCGAGCAGTCCTGTCCGGCTCAGCAGAACTCCCAGGCAGAGAAGAGCTGGGATCTGCAGCGTACACAATGAGCACAGACCGACCCGGGTCCTGGAGGCGCAGGGCGGCTCTGCAGATGCAGAGGAATGAATGACCTGCCACACATTTCCCATGAGGTGAGCACAAGTAGACCTGGAGCTGAGTTGGACCAGCCTCCAACTCTGCATACAGCCTCTGGGGAGACCTGCAGCTCCCACCACTCCGCCCCACACTCTTGTCTTACTTTGTGAAAAATGGCATCCTGCATCCTGTTGCAATCACACGGCCACTTCATAGCCTAAGATGCCTGGTACCTCCTCAGCACTGTGTGATGGTCCAGAGCTTAGTGTGCCTGCACATGGCACAAACAGCTTCAATGTACTGCTGCATGAGCCCCCACAGTGGCACCTGGCCTACTCCTGCTCTACTTGTACTCATTTTACACCATCTGTGTCACTATCCACACCCCTTCAAAGATCCTGCTGGAGACCCCTTGTCTACCCCACAGGTCACTTGGGCCACTGATTATCAGGAGCCTATCCAGGTCCGTATGGTCAGTGAGATCATCAGACACACAAAAGTGATATATCTTCCCAGACTCCCCAAGTCATGGACGTGCTTGTCCAATGATGCAAAACATGTGGCCAGCAAACACAGGGCACCATCAGCAGCTTCAGGGCTCTGCACCTAGTTGAGCCTTGGCCCCAGGATCATCCCCATGGATGGACTATGTCTGTGTGCCAGGCATCTCCAGGAACTGAGGACTTCTGAAGGTGTTTCGTTGTAGTGGGGTGCATGCATGCTTATTCCAGCCCTACTGAGGGCTTCCATGCCCTCAGCCTCCTGGCTCCTTCAGGGCCATGTCAGGCACTGAGCTTCTGGCACACCCCTGCCCCCAAGGCTTCCACATCCTCACACTCTGAATCTGTTCCCACTGCCTCACTCAAAGATGGGCTGGGTGTGCGGCAGGAAGGCCACCTGGGCTCCCAGGATCCTCTGCGGGCTCTGAGCTCTGGCTGGAGGCTGTGGTCTTTTGAGACGCTGGGTTACAGCAGAACCCGCTCATGTACAGCAGTGAGCTAGGGGAGGCAGCGGCTGGAGAGATGATTAAATCGCAGCTCAATAAAACCACCAACCCGAATAGCATGTTACTGCTGGGACCTTCTTGCTCTCACCAGTGTAGCGGTGACAACTCTCAGTCACGGCACAGGAACCAGGGCGGAACACAGAGCCTGCTGCTGGGGTGGCTGGTACCAACTGCGGGTGGCGCATGGCATCCCTAAAAAGCACCAGTCCTGAGGGGGACAGCAAAATTGTCCCCAGTTGACCACCATGGTCACGTGTGGCTGGACATGTTCAGATGTGATCGTCCCCCCCTCCCACCCAGGTCTGTACCATATTTCCTCTACACAGACAACATGACCATACACGGTCCCTGCCTACAGCAATCCTGTCCATGCTGAGGTGTCCAACATGGCCTCCAAACTCAGAGCCCCTCTCAAAGTAAGCAACACAGCCAAGTGGCCAGTCACCACCACTTTTCCTGGGCCTCCAGCTCATCTGGAGGTGGGGGCCCCACAGTGTGAACAGATGAACTCCTGGCATGGGGTCCAGCAGCCAGGGTAGGGGCACACCACAGGCTGTAGGGTTACTGCCCACTGCTGACCTGATGGAGACTGAGCCACAGTTGTATGCTCTGGATGCCTGCCTCAGGCCTGGTCTGTCAGTCCTTAAAGGTGGGCCTTGCTAAACCATGGTGCCATGCCAACTGGCTGTGGCCAGACGCACCTTCTCAATGCCACCATAACCTCCCAGTCAGAAATAATATAGCCGAGGATGACCTTGAACTTGAGGCAATAGCTCTGCCTTGGCCTACTAAGTGTTGGGGTGACAGGTGTGCACCTACCAGAGGAAGGTGAGCATGGTGACTGAGGAGACACTTCTGCAGAGCCATCTGTTTGATGGCCAGACCACTAAAGGGTTAAAGCACAGAGTTCTGCCTGCGGCTTGGCCCATTTCTGCTGTGATTACCAGCACTGCAACAACATCTAGTTCATTAGGAAGCCACAGGGACCTGTGCACAGGACGATTAGGCGCCAGCCCACAGTGTTGCCTGACGGGGCCTGTGTCCCCCAGCAGACAACGGAGTTATGATGCCCCTCTTGACAGAGGGGCCACTTGTCCAGAGTGGCACGGGACACCAGGGCACAGTGAGCAAGGAGCTGGCAGCACTAGCCTGCCTTCTCTCCCTATGCTGCTCTTTGCTGTGCTTTGTGCAAACCTCAGTGTGACCATCATAAGTCAAAAACCTGGCACTGCCACGCTGGGGCCCTCCCAGGGCAGCCCAGAACATCCCAACATCACTTGACATGGGAACCCCTGGAGCCCCACCTGGCTCATGGGGAAGTTGAGGCACAAGCGGCAATGCCCTGGCTACATAATGTGGGGGTATCCAGGGTTTGTGTCCATGATGCACTCAGTCTTCACTGAACGTACAGAGGAGTCAGTGGTAGGGGTCAGGGGTCAACACGTACCTCCCCAGCCAGGGCCTTCAAATGACACTTGGGAACACTATTGTCATCAGGGCTATGAGAGGTTCTGACAAGGGGTGCACGGCTAGGATACTGCACAGAGAACTCCAAAACCATGCACAGTGCTGAAGAGCCCGTGCTAGGGAACCTTTCTAGAGCCTTCCTTTCCCAACCACGGGCCAGCTGTGCCGCAACAAGGTGGAATCAGCCTTACATGGGACCCTCTGTGCTCCCAACAGCCTTCCGGGAGCATGAGGTATGGCCAATGGATGCATGGCAGAGAAGGCTCTGACAGGGAGTGAGGGAGAAACACATTTCATAACAGCTAGCCTTGTGCACACAGCTCTGTCACGGCACAAACCAGGGGTCAGTCAAGTAGGGTGGCCAGGTGGTACTGGTAGCCCAGACCCTGCAATTGCAGCAGTAGGCCCAGCTTCATGCCTCCCAGTCTGCAGCTAACTGCGGCACGGAAAGCGCTGCTGCTGACAGCAGGGACCATGGCTGTCCGTTCTCACCTGGTCATTAATCTCAGTGCTTCTTACCCAGTGCCTGTGCTGCCAGCCCACCACAAGGGCGTGATGACACAGCACCAAGCAAGGGGGCCACCTCCAGACTTTCACCCTCAACTCTGCAGGAGGCTTCCCAGCTCCAGTGTCTACCCCGAGGCGTGCCAAGCATTCCTGGGAAGACTGGCGTCGGGCCATGGGGACTGCAAAGGGGACAGAAACCACTAAATTTGCAGCCAGAGCCAAGCTCTCAATCACAGCCTCATCACAGCTCAGCCTGGCGGGCTTGGGGAGAGACCCTTTAAAGAAGAGCTCCCTCCCCTGCGGTGTGGGGACTGTGGCATGTGCAAGGGCGGATGCAGCAGCTAGTGAAGAGCGAGGCTGTGCAGGCAGCTCCCCCTTGCTGGAAAATCCCTTTGATCTACTTAGTGACCTAGCTGTGGAGAAGGTACTCTAGCCTGCAAACGCTGACAACCCAGGCAGGCAGGCAGGGTGTGCCTCAGGCCTGCCCATGTCACCCCTGGGGAGTCGGGAGGGCTGCCTGGAGTGTTCCCAGAGGCTCATTCCACATTCATATAGAGGTCTATTGAACAGGCCAGGCACCTAGAGGGTACGCTGGACATGGCACCTGCAGTGCACCACTGTCAAAGTCGCTTGGACTCTCTGTTCCTATTTGTCAGGCCAGGGTGTGCATTCCATGGAGGGTCCTGGCTTCATGGAGCAGGAAACAGGCCAGGCCTGCTGGCCCAGCTGGCTGCTTGTCTCTTACGAAGGAAGAGGCATGGGGTGTTCAGAGTGCTGGCCAGTGCTGAGCCAATTCAGCTCACTCAAGGCCTTGTTGTACATGAGAGAGGTAAAGTGACATGGCTGGGCAGCTGAACTTTCTAGGTGCTCAGCTTTTTTCATTTTTGCTTCTGAGACAAGATAATTCACCATAGCTCAGGTTGTGACCAACCTCATGGCAACCCTCCTGCCTTAGCTTCTTAGGCGCTAGGATTCTATGTGTGCACTGGGCACAGCTCAGACACCTCTCTGTAAGGATGAATGCCTGGAGCCTCAGAGGCCCCAAACAGACCTCTGGGCCTTTGTTTTGTCTCTGGGGCTTTGTTGTGTTTTGAGGTAAGCCTCTCGTGCAGCTCAGGCTGGCCTCAGACTCACTATGTAACAGAGGACGGCCTTCTGCTTGCTTTTTCTGGTGTTGGGGACGGATCCAGGACCTCGTGTGCACTTATGGTTGCCTTTTTTGTGTGTTTGTTTGTTTTCTTTTTTGGTTTTTTGAAACAAGGTTTCTCTGTGTAGCCTTGGCTGTCCTAGACCAGGCTGGCCTCGAACTCACAGCAATCCTCCTGCCTCTGCCTTCCAAGTGCTGGGATTAAAGGTGTGCACCATCACCCCAGCTTCATTTGGTTGACTTTAACCCTCACTTCAAAACCAAACCAACAAAACTGCTAGCAACAACTGGTGCCCCCACATGGTGCCACATGTGGAAGAGGCTCTGGGAGGCACCCACAAGGCCATTCCTGACCATCCTGCTGTGACCACAAAAGACAAAGTCAAAGGAATCAAGAGGGTGGGGGAGCTAGCACTAGCTTTCCTGCTGTCCCCATCTCTTCACACAGCCAGTTTACATAAGGACAAACATGGACACACACCCCTCCCACGCAGAAGCAGGAGCTGATGTTCATGGCCTATGACTTGCCCTGTAAGTCAGACTATTGAGGTTACCTGTCCATGCCAGTAAAGGTGGAACAAACCCCATGGGAGAACTATTTTGATGGCGGTGTAATATTCCCTTACTATTACCAGGTAGGCCTTGGCCATCCCTGTCTGTCAGACCATACTACACCTGTCCCAAGAAAGCAGTTGCGAAGGTCAAAGGTTGGAGCAGCCTTCGGTTCATGAGGCAGCCTTCTGCAAAGGGTCCATGAGTTGCTGCAGTTGACCTGAGAACTCTGGGGTCTCTGCCCCGGGTGACCTAGATGCCCCAATACCAGTCCTCTCCCTTGAGCTGAGCCTCCCACAAAGTCTGCACTCACATCTGCACAATTTAGAAAATTCCCTGTCCCCTGCAGCATCTTGTCCCCATAGAGATGCTGGTGGCCCCAGTATGTGCCGGTTCCTGGCCCAGAGGCCAGCCTGTAGCTGCAGCGAGTTTGAGTACTGACTCCTGCTGCCAGGGCCGGAGACCTGCTGGCCCTGCTCGCTGCCCGGGCCCTTATCAAGGAAGAGGCATGGGATGCTCGCAGTGCTGGCAGTACCCAGGCCTTCACTTGCACAGCCAGCAAGCACCTTCCTGGGAGACTCAGCAGGTACTAGGCTGCAGAGAGGACCTGGCTTGGCACTGCATGGACGGGGTGAATGACTCCACGCTAGTGGCTCCTTTGTTCCTTAGGGATACACAGGTGTCACTCCAATGCCTACCATGGCCATGTATTCCTCTACACCCCTTCAGCCATTAAAAATGAAAAGTGGCACCTGCTCTGCCACCGAGCAGGAGAGGGAGCACAGTCTTGGTCCCCAGTCTCTACCATGAGGCCCCACCCTCAGCTGGCCTCATATTCCCCCCTCACTGGTGGACACTGCCTCACTAAGGCTGGCCTGGCAGCTGGGCAGATGTGGGAGGGTGCTGTGCTTGCCACTCTGCCCTGTCCTGCCTGGTCTGTGGTGCCTCGGGCCACTTGTTCCCTAATTTCACGCTATACTGACTGACAATGTGAGCATGGCGCCATTGCGGATGGCACTCCCCAAATGTTGCTTGTTTGTGAACACATGGCTGAGCCTGAAATTGCTTTTACTATCTGGGCAGTTCCTGTCATGGCTGCGGCTGAGACAGCCCTGTGAGCACAGGCCCTGCCATTACAACTCAATCTGCCACAGGTGCAGGTAATCTTAGCTGCCGTCCCGACAGCCCTAGCCATGAAAAGTGGTCGGTCATAACCAGACACAGGTCCCAACCCTGGGTTATGCTGCCTCTCCCTACCTCACTCCAGACTTAGTGTTTCATGAAGACTGAAAACAGGCCCCAATGACCCCAGAGCAGATAACCAGGTCCATATTGCATCCTCAGGCCCTGGCTTCATGTTCAGCCACAAAAGGAGACGACTGCCTCCAAGGAAGCAGGGTGGGGGCGGCAAGCAGGGGAGTCAGGAACGGCCCGGTGGGCAAAGCAGGCAGTGACCTCAATTCCTACCCTGAGAACCTGCACAAAGGTGGATGTGCTAGTGCATGCCCGTGAGATGAGAGGCCGATGGGGCACTGAGGAAGCCATGGCCAGGAGACCCTGCCTCACACAGGAAGACTACAGACGTGGAATAAGTGTACACAGGCACCCATGAACACACACACGAAACGTAGCAACAGATAAAAAGTTAAATGGTGACCCAGTCCTGGGCACAGGGGCACCCTGCGCCCTGCGGTCCCACCACTAGGGAAGGCAAAGCAGAACCAGACTAGCCCATGAGCGATATCTCAAAAAAATAAAACAAACGGATTATAACTTGGCTCAACAGCAAAGGCCAGTTCACCAGAGCAGCACTGCCCAGGAGAAATGGTCCCAGCAGAGCACTAAGACATAAAAAAAACAAAGATGGGATTCCTTGAAAACAGAACCCACAAACACTTGCCTCCACAAGCAGCACCAGCATCTGGGGTGCACCTAGGTGTAGGACTGTTCCCACCCACTGTACCCGAGGTGACCGCCACACCTACCTGCGTGGCCACTTTGCCGTAGTCGATCCAGCGCAGTGTGGCAAAGTTAGTGGACTCAGCGCAGTTGAAGCCGTGGTTGAAGCCCGCATGGTAACCGTAAGGGAACGTGATCATGAATTCCCCGGCTTCTTGTGTAATCTACAGAGGAGAGTGAGTGAGGAACTCATGGGGGGTGGCGGATGGATACAGGCTCCTAAAACTCTTTCATGACCCACTGGGTTTAGTAGGGGCACAGAGCTCAGGAACCTGTGGGATCCTGACAGGCTCAACAGGAATGTGGGTGAGGCCTGGTGCGATGGCTTGGCACTCTTCAGTGCTGTCTGGCATTTGCTGGCAAGCCTAACAATACGGGTTCAATCCCTAGGTCCTCCAGGGCAGAAGGAGGGAACGCATACCTGACTTCTGTGGGCTATCCTCTGACCTCAGCATGCATGCTACAGCACTCACACTCAGACAAATAAACAGTTTCTTAAAAAGAGAGCTGGGCATGCTAGTGCATGCCTTTTATCCCAGCACTCAGAGGCAGGTGGGCTTTTCTGAGTTCTAGCCTAGTCTGGTCTACACAGTGAGACCCTGTCTCAAAAACCAAGCAAACAAGGAGCAAAACTGGCATGGTGGAAGATGGCGTCATGCCAGCCCTTGGTGGCTGAGGTAGGAGGATCATGAGTCGGAGACTAGGGTGGACTACATGGAAAGACGTAGCTCTAGCACTAACCACCAGAGGTCACAGGGTGAGAAGCATGCCCCTACTCTGCACCGTGACCAGCATGGCCTGGCCGCACCACCCAGGCCCAGGGGACAACAGTCAGCCACCCGCAGTGCAGCACTGGGCCATGGGCTGCTACAGCCACACCTGCTGAGGCCAGGGTGGCGCACATGCAGTGTCCTCTTGTGGAGAGGTGCCCGCCTTGGATGACACCACTGTCACATATGTGACTTCCATGAGGCAGGTACAGATACAGCCCTTTGCGCTGAGAACAGCACTGACAGGTCCAAGAATGCTCTGGAACCTGCATAGACTTCAGTCCCCAAAACAGTGGTAGACCAGAAGGACAGGAGGACACATGCTCCTGAGGGGAGGGACAGAGCTTCGGCTGTGACAGGAGACTGAGGTTCCAAGAGAAGGGGTCTCTCTCTGAGGCTGCTGGGTCCTCACTGTCTACTGAGCAGCAGGAAGGCTTGAAGAGTGCAAGTGTCTGGGATTCTGAGCTTGGCAGGCACCAACAAAGGTTCCAGAGCTCTGGGGAGGACCTGCCCCTCAGCCTGGCTCATTTTGCGACGCTGGTCACCCTTGGCTTCTCAAAGCTTGTGCTCTGGCGCTGGTGTCGTCTTGTGCACACAGGAGATTTCACTGGCCCAGGGCTTCTGAGCCTCCACAGATGGCCCGGCTGGATGGCAGCGCCCCATGTGCCTGCCACAGTGGCTTCCTGTGGTACGACCCATACTGAGAAGGTGTCCAGTGTCTTCTTGTTCTGAGTGTTCTCAATCACAGTGATCATTACTGGGCTATGTGTTCCCACAGGCCACCTCACCCACGTCAGTGGGTTCCTCCTGGTAATGCTGGAAAGTAGAGAGTGGACACCAAGGTGGGGGACTTGAAGCACCAGCCACTTGTCAAAAATCCATCAAAACCAACTGGTCTGGAGCACAGCCAGTCCTGGAGAATGCACCAATATTTTTCTCTTCAGATAATTAATTGCACCAATCAAGGGAAGTCAGTGGCATGGCATCATGTTTTAAAATTCCTACCCAAGTGACAGCTGCTCACGGCGGAATGAAAGGTGGTGAAGTATGACACACGTGCGCCCCTGGTCCTGACAGTCACAGCACCTCCAGGGGTCTCAGCCACTTCACCTTGAGCTCTAAGTGGACAAAGGAAAGAAAGGCCCAGAGCTTTAGCAAACGTCTCTTTAGACAGCGGTGGTGACCCTGGTTCACCACTGGTCCTCTCCACGCTGTCCAGCATTCATGGTACAACACATGGTAGGAGGGAGCTGTCACGCTTGGCCTTCTGGGGTGCAGCACAGCACACATGCTAAGGCTGGCAATGAGAACGCAGGAATGGGCAGACAACAGACATGAGAAAGTCTTGCTCAGGGTGGCAACAGAGCCATGCTCCTGTCACAGTCACCGTGGCCCAGATGCCGCTAAGCCCCTGCCTTCCCCCTCACTGCTATCAACAGAGCCCGGGGATAAATCAGGAGGCGTCAGATGATGGATGGTTGTGCGGCAGAGCCACAGTGGCCGGGGCCGGCGCCAGTCAGGGAGAAAGCGGGAGACGCTTCAGCAGGACAGATGAGGAAGTCGATGGCAGATTACAGAAATACACACTCTTAATTATTAACGAGCCGGCTATTGATCAGCTTTCCCTTCTAAAAGTAAATACCATTACAGACTCACGAGTGCAGTGTGCAGCTGCTCATCTGAAGGGTGACAGGAATTCCGATGAGGGGACCCGTGCCTCACTTGCAAGACGACGCTCATCTCTCGCTTGATGCTCTGTCCTTAGGTCCCATCCCAAGGCAAGGGAACTGACTTCTGATGCCAGACAAGGGCCTTCACCCACAAGCCTTTGGGGCAGGCCAGGCCCAGGACAGCCAACACAGCAGTATAGAGAGTGTGGCTTTCAGAAAGTCAGCAGCCTCTCTGAGTCTGGAGGCAAGCCAGCTGCCATGAGGCTGGATACCGTATGTACACTCCACAGCGCTGTCGAGACACTGCCCCGGAGGAAAGGACCAGGAAGTCACTGTCCACAGGGGTCCCTGTGCATGAAGCACCGGCTAGAAAATATTCTCCACAAGCCAGTTACAACGCAGACACTTCTCACTTCCACAAGTGATGCTGCTGCCATCTGGCAGTGGGATCTGTGCTTCTCAGAGACATAGCCGGGAGCAGCCTCCGGGCTGCACCAGCAGGAAGAACACAGCCGGATGCTGCGGCTGCCTTGATTGAAATGTCAGGAGCAATTTCCAACATGCTGACGCCCCATGTGAGCACGGAGCGAGGGGTCTCATCACACAACTCGCTCCTGGGCTGACAAATTGCTCTTCAAAAAGACCTTCAGAAACAGCTGTCCTGAGGCCCCTCTCCCTCCCTGGTCCCCAGGGCACACAGGCTTGCACTCCTCTGCCGACGCACGCTCAGTTGGGTTAGCCTTTCCTGCTGGGATGTGCCCCACATTGCATGGAGAATCCTAAGGGCCTGGGTCTACAAACTTAAAGTGCTTATCAGTTCAGGAGTAAAAAGCCAATTGCCAGCTTCCCCCACCCGCCAGCAGCTGCCACAGGGCTGGCTCTTCCTGCTCAGACCTTTCCCGTCACAGCCTTTACAGCAGCACACAGGATGGGCTCAAGCTCCAAGCTCAGGAGGGCTAAGCCACTCACTGCTAAGCAGGACACCTTCACTCAGGGGCCAGCCACCCTGCTGACTATAAGTAGCTAACACCTGGGCAGTGAGAGACCTGCACTCGGGCAAAGGGCTCTGTGTGGTTTAGAGGCAGCAAAGACCCTGCCAAACTCACACTTGCCCTGTGCCCTCCCCGATCTCCTCTGCAGAAGAGCCAGGTCACCTGCCAAGAGCAGCTGGTCACCGTCACAGAATGCAGACAGGGGCCTGTACCTACCCGGCTGAAGGGAATGCCATACTTCTTCAAGATGATGGGCGAGATGAGTGTCATCTTGTGCCTCAGGAAAGCATCGCAGCCCTGCGAGCTCCCCGGGAAGAAGCCTGGGGCGGAGGAGAGCGGTATCAGAGTGGGCCTCAGTGTGGGGCCTGGGGGCTGGTGGCCTCGTCCTGGGGAGCAGGCGCTGACCTGGAACCTCAGGCAGGTCTCAGGCCAGGGCCACGCAGCCCTAGCCTCAGTGATGTGGATTATAGTATGTTACTGCCAAGCAGCTTGGGAGACAAAAGCAACTGTTACTCCAGTGACTGGCAACTGCCCAACACACACCTCCGCTGCAAGCTCTTCGGTGAAGTCCACTCTGTTCACCAGGACAGTCACTGTGGTGACCTGAGCACACAGTCTCTGGGAGCCAGCATCCCAGCACCATACGGATGGGCACAGAGAGCTGGCAGCAGTTAGCACCTCCCTGAAGGACATGGCTGAGACAGCACAGGTGTAGCAGCTGTGCGCAGCCTCCAAGTCCCAGCACCTCAGCAGTCCAGAGAGGAGAAAATGAGGCCCCAGGACACAGCTGACCTTAGGACGGGGTGCAGCCTATGTTCCTACCAGGCAGATGCTCTATTTACCTCAGGACAGGGACAGCTGCCTCACGGCTCAGCCATGTCCTGGAATCCCAGGCTCCTGGAGGACCACAGCTCTTCTGATCGTCCTTCAGAAGCCCAGGGCAGGCTGGGGCTCAGCCATAGCACCTCAGAAGCAGCAGTACTACAGCACCCGAGACAGGCACGCAGAGAGTAACTGAGGCAGGGCACACGCAGTTCCTAGACTAGCTGCTCACCACACAACACTGTCCCATGGATCCCGTGGAACCTGCACACCATCACCCACCACAGTGAGGGTCACAGAAGTCTGCTGTGGGCAAAGCAGGTTACAGCAAAACTGACCCACAGCCTCAGTCTAAGGACCCTTCCATAATCCCACACAATTGCCCTCCCTCCAGGCCAGCATGTCTACTTCAAAAGCACATGTTCATGTGTGTGTACACCCACAGACATGTGCACGGGGCACATGGAGAGCAGGGCGTGGAGGCCCTGGCTGCTGGCAGGAGGCTCAGCTGAAAGAGCAGGCTCCAAAGGGGATGAAGGCCGAGTCCTCAACTTTCCCTCCTTGGTGCTAAAAGCGCCTTGGTTAAAATTATGACTGCTGCTGCCAGCGGCACGTCCCCCTTTTAATGCACGGCTTAAGTGGCTCTCATTAGGGCCCTAATAAAGGCTCGCATCTGAAGTGATTAGCGCCCCCACATTAGTGCTCTCCCGCGGGTGCTTCTCCCCATAAGCCCATTTACGGCTCAGCTATTCATTCTCTGTGCTAACCGTGAGCCCTCTCCACCCGGCTCTGCCGTGGGTGGCATCAGTGGCGCATGCCCAAAGAAAGTCTCAGGGCTGCCAAGACCAGAGCTGTAGGGGAGCTTCATGTGGCCTCCTGCAGGCACTGCTGTGTCACGCACCCTGCCTCCCTTCCTGCTCTAGCCCCGCTCTCCCCTAAACAGACTGCTCAGTCCTTCCTCTGGTTTGGGGGCTTCTTCACCCTGGCGGGAACTGTGTGGACAGGGTGGGTTGTTCTTTACTCTTTCTTGGAGGCAGGGTCTCACTATGTGGTCCTAGCTAGCCTGGAACTCACTGTGTAGACCAGGAGGACCTTAAACGCAGAGATCCACCCGCCTCTGCCCCCTGAGTGCTGGGATTAAAAGCATGCACCACCACGGCCTGCAGGCCAGATGTTTGAAGCAGCCACTCTGGAGATTCAGAACTCAAATCCTGCAGCTGGCTCTCCCTCCTCTAGCTTCTGCACACACCTTCTAAGAGGCCACCTGCCACCTACGTCCCCTGCTGTTCCTGAGAATGGAGATGTGGCTACTGGAGGGCACTGAGCCTGGCCATGCCTCTCCTGTCACTCAGAGGCCAGCCTCACTGTCTCCAGAGGCCACAGAGGAAGACCCACCTGAGCCTGGCTCACTGAACGGCCCGCCTCATGTACAGGGAGGAGACACTGTTAGTAGGGGCCAGATAGCTGAAGAGAATTTCCTGTGTTTTATAAATGATACCAGATCACTCAGGGTACCCACAAGGTGTCCACAGTCTAACCCCCCAGGACCTGTGGTGTCATTTCAAGGGCAGAAGAGAGTCTGCAGATGGCTCACTAAGCTGCGGGGCATCCCGGATCACCCTGGGCTCAGTGTCCTCATGGGCCCTCTTCAGAGGGAGACAGGAAGGGAGAGGCAGAAACAGACTAGGAAAAGGGGATGGAGGGCAGATAGATACAGAGCCTCTGACGCTGGCATGGTGGGGTTGCAGGACTCCCAGGATGCTCTACCATGCCTGTGGCCTTAGGATCTGAGTTGTGGAGGCATCATCTAGGCTGTTTATAGCTACTGAGGTTGCGGGTAGGCACAGTGGGACTGGGATGCTGGTTTAGCAGCCAGCACTGCCTTAGCAGCCAGGCTCAAGTGCATACTGTAAACACGCAGTGGGAGATGTCTAGGGTGATGTCTACAGCAGCAGGTTTCCAGTAGCTGGGCCCTGCAGGACCTGGCTTAGCTTTCCTGAGGGGTTATACAGCTGAGGAGCAATTGATAGGAAAGGCCAGAGTTGCTGTAGACCCAACTGACCACCAAGGCCCTCAGAAGCTGTGTGACTAGTCAGTCCCTCTTGGTCCTGACAGCCCTAAACTGACCCTCCTGGCTACCGGGAGATGGGACATGTGTCAGGGCTGCTCTAGGGATGAAAGAGGACAGACAGCCCTTTCAGGTAGTCAGGACTCAAGATGCTCTCAATGTGTGCGTCTCTAGGCTCCCACATTCAAACTTACACCTGACAAAGGAACAGGTGAACTGGGCATGGTGGCACAGGTCTGTCGTCCCAGCACTTGGAGGCTGAGGCAGGAGTTCGAGGCCAGCCTGGGTTGCAAAATGAGTTTAAAACTGGCCTGGAAAACTTGGCTAAACCCTGTCTCAAAGAGCCAACAAAAGAAAGGCCAAATGGCTTGGAATGCTCAGCAGCAGGGAGCCTGCCTAGCACGCATGAGGCCCTCAGTCCCATCCCAAGCAGAGTGTGTGAGAGAAAGGGACAGCTGGGTATGGTGACACACACTGTTCAGACATCCTAGACCCAGGCAGGAGGATGGTGAGCTCCCCACCAGCCTAGGGTACAAGTGAAACCCAGTACTGAAGCAAGGCATGGCCTATGGTGACCAGGGCTGCTGACAGAGCTTGCTGTGCCCCTATCTGAGGATGAGTGTCACTGATGGAAGACTGAGCTGCACTCCTACTGACCTCAGAGAGCCAGGCTACGTACGGCATGCTGTCACTCAGCCCACTATACCTGCCCAGTGCCTCTAGCTGGGACCTCTCTGCTACCTGAGCCTGGCTGCTTGGTTCCTTTCTGACAGCCAGCACCCAAAGCTCTGCCATCACCCCAAGGAGAGGGCCCAGAAGGATGGGTAAAAAGTGGTCATGTTGCATCAGGGGAGGACCAGGAGACAGGCACTGTAAGATTCACCTGCATAGGCCACCTGCCCATCTCATCTTTGTCCCTGTCCCACCTGGGCTGAGCAGGGGCTCAGATACCTACCTATGGCCAGGCGCTCCAGGCGCTTGCCGTGCTCCGGTGGGATGGCGTACCTATGAGAGAAGGGGGCACATCAGAGCTAAGGACCTTTGGCCAACGCAGTCCACACCCACAGACAGCAGACAGGGCTGTCACCACCAAACCCTAAGGCAGGGAATCACACACTCAACAGTGAACATGATGCCTGTCACACTGGGGCAGCTCCTGGAGTGGAACAGGAAGGGGGAGGGGGTAGCTCAGCACCCTGCAGGGCCCAGAGGCAAAAAAAGAAAAAAGAAAAAGGAAAAAAAAGAAAAAGGATGTAGGAGCCATCAGGCCAGAACAGCCTAGAACTGAGGAGTTTTTCAGTTAACTATAAAGGTGGTGGGAGTCATCAGACCTACAGAGGACATGATAAGCAACTTCCAGGTGCCTCTAGGACTCCTGTCCAAGAAAACCTGGGCACCCTCAGCTCCAGGGTTACTCCAGAGTTTCCGTGTCTGCACAAGCTGAGGTTAGCTTCCTTCCACAGTCTCTTTTCATTCAGGCAGTGATGCTGAGTTCCTCACAGCTCAAAGTACCGAGACGGAGGCCAGGGGCCCCCAGAATAGGGGTGGGGGCAGGGCGGGCAGGCTTCTGGGAAGACACCCGAGGCCTGAAAGGAACCAATTCCCAGCTCTGGCCACAATGATGAATGGCGGCATCCCCAGTCCACAGCGCCTTCCACTTAATTAGTGCCTGTAATTGGGAGTTGTAAAGATAAGATTAATTGAATCTGGTGGCTGCTGGAAGTTTAATACATTGGAACACGCCTGGTGTTATCGGGAAGTGCAGCCTGCAGGCCGCTGGCCAGGGGTGCAGAAGGGTGGCCCTGGGGAGATGAGCCTGTGGACACGTGGCAAGGAGCAGTGGGCTGAGAACCTCTGTGTTTTGCTGCAGCCACATGAGGCCAGAGACTGTGCTCACCCACCACCCACCCGAAGGCCATGGCCAATGAGGACCTTCATTTCCAGGCAGAGGAAACCAGGGTGAGGGCCCAGCACTGAGCCTGGAGGAGACTGTAGAAGCCAAGGTGACTAGCCCCATCTTGAAGGACAGCTCTGGGTAGCCACAGCCAACCTTCCCATGGATTCTGTAGGGATCCCAGAGCAGAGCCTACACCCATGAGAACTAAGCCTTCGTTGGAGGCCTGCCCCATGCTTAGACATCACTGACTCGCAGCGCAGGCTGGGACCCGTGCAACAGAACTGCAGAGGATCACGAGCCACCTCTCCACCCCAGGACTCCATCTCCAAGCTTCAGCCAAGGCAGGTGCCTCACCATGAGGTCAACCTCTCTCCAGCACCAACTTGCCACACCATGGTGACTGTGCTCAGACAGCACCCACACGGGTCCTGGGCAGTGGCTACTGTTGCAGACTGCTCCAGGCTCTCTTGTGTGTCAACTCTGATCACTGCACAACTATACCAATGTACACACAGACACACACACACACATGCGCGTGCACACAGACACAGACACACACACACACAGACACAGACACACAGACACACACATACACACATACACACACACACACACACACACACACACACACACACACACACCTCATGTGCTCAGTAGGCCCCATGTGCCTTGCCCCTGCTCCTCTAGGACTGTCCTTGTCCCCAGAAATAACTGAAAAATCTATACCTGCCTAGACCAAGCCAAGCTACCCATCCCAAGACATCCTGGGGTGCTTCAGGATGGCAAAGAAGCTTCTGGCTGGCTGGGCTCTGTGTGGACACTGGGCTGCCCTGGCTGTGTACAGGGCCCAGGAGGACCCTTCAGGGGCTATGAAAAGCCTTCAAGATGGGCACCGAGCAGGCCACTCAAGGCCCTGGGGTGCTAAGGTTTAGCCAGCTCCTCCAATTATACATAGACCAGAGACCACATGTCAGGCAGACTACAGACTTCTGAATGGTCCCACCATCCCCTGGGACTCCCCTTCATGTTCTAAAGCCTCTGCTATCCACAAAGTACTTCCCGGAGATCTACAGCAGAGACAGCACTGTCCTCTGTCTCCAGCATGCTTCATGGATTTGGTCTCCCTAGCAACCATACCAAGGACTCTGCACTGGCCAGGGGGAGACAGCAGCTCTATACCTTCATGGGAGGCATGGTGCTGAGGGACCCTCTGGGAGACAAACTCAGGTATAGAGGAGGGGACCAGAGGCTTCTGGGAAAGGGTGAACTACTCCAGACACAGTCCTGAGAGAGTTGTGCTGGTCACGGCCACTCTCCCACACTTTAGTGGTTCATGAAGAGATGAGAAACAAGCACTGACTAAGGGTGAGTTTGGATAGAAGGTTCTAGAAGGAAGCAATAGGTGGGGTCTCCAGGAAGGACAAGATCTGGCTCCCCCAAACAAAGCTGAGCCCACAAACCCATGCCAGGGACAAGAAGAGTAACTCATCCCTGTGTGTAACTACCACAGTCAGGACTCTAATGGCTACATCGCCGAATCCAGACCACACAGCTGACTGACCCTGGAGAATGACTGAGCGAGCCATGTGGGGGGAGTAGGAGACCCACAGGGGAAAGCTGGGATGGGGCAAACTGGGGACATAGGAGCACCAAGTGCTTCAACATGAGGCTGGGGATGTAAACTGGGGTTTATAGTGTTGAGCAGCCTAGGACCGTCTGGGGAACACGGCCCCAAAGGGACAGTACAGGTTTCAAGTAGGAGGAAGGAGTTTCAAGGCCTCGGGTGCCAGGGGTCTTCAGCCCTGTGGGCGGCAGAGCCAGCTGAACCCTGGTGCAATAGGATGAAGAGGCCTCTGTGGACACACCGGTCTCTCTTCCTGCCCTCCCGCCTGCCTCCTGCCCATGGAGGAGGCCGCTATTAATAGTGCAATTTCCTCGGTGTTCTGTTTATACCCCGGAAGGGCTGATGGATGTGAATAATTACCAGACTATAAAAGCCAGCGTATGTGCTGCTCTCTATCGCTCTAAATCATCAAACAAATAAAGCAAGAAACAGCGTTTCTGAATATAATTTTCCCCTCTAATGGCTCAGAATTATTATCAAGAACAATGAAAATAAATAAGCAAAAGCCTCGCCAGTTAAAAACTAAATGACTGTGTCAGGAAGGGGCACACAGGCTTGGTGGGAGCAAGCCACACGGAAGCCTGTCAAGCAGGTGACAGTGAGGCACAGGCTGTGTATCCCAGCTGTCCTAACGTGCTCCAAGCCTTCAACCTTGGCAGCCTCTGTCTGGCTCCCACAGGCCAGCTGCCTTCTCAGACCTTTACCCATCTGAGCCTCAAGCTCCAAGGCCCCGCTGGAGACCATCGTGCTCAGTCCCCCGTGTGGCTTGGAGCTGGGAACTGGAGACCATCTTCTGCCTGAGCTCATGGCTATGATGACACTGAGGCCAAGTGCCAAGCAGCTGGTGCTGCAGGAGCCCTGAAAAGCACCCACTGCTGAGGATGAGAAAGATGATCCCATAATGCCTGTGCAGTGCTAGGCAGGAGAGGGCAATTCGCACAGACCTAAAGAGGGGACAGGGCCCTCTCCTCATCCTGCCAGAGGCCAAGACCAGTGCCATGTGAAAGTCCCTGGCAAGAAAACACACACACACACACACACACACACACACACACACACACACACAGGAGGGGGCAGGATGTTATTGTAGATTTGACTGCAGTGGCTCTCCAGAGCCCTAAGAGCCACCTTGTCATGGCCACCCTCAGACACAAAGCCCCCTGGGCTAAGAACAGCAGAGCAACTCCTGTGCTGGGGTCCACACAGCCCAGCACAATGGCCTTCCTTCGCCATGAGCTTGTAGCTACCCAGGCCCTGGTGGAAGCAGTCCAGGATTGGGCCATGAGGCTCAAAGGCCAAGACAGTGGAGACATATCTGATGAGCACAAGATGACACATCAAGTCCTTATGTGGCTCCTATACACAGTACCCTAGGATGGGTGTGATGTTTCCCCTTAGGAAGGCTGTTTAAACAGCTCGGCTCTGAGGATGAGGTTAGTGCATCAGCCGCTGCAGACAGTACCTCAAATGGCCTGGGCCCATCACAGAAGCAGGCGCCAGGTCATGGGCCTCCCTCTGGAAAAGGCCCTGGCCCTGGACATTTTCCTGGGAGTCCTCTACACAGTTACCACTAGAGACACAGAGCCACCTGCCCACAGGCTGTGGCTCAGGGTAAGCCGGTGTTACCTACTGCCTTTGGGGTGCTGATCGAGATTTCTTAGTGGAAGAGAAAGGAAGGGCAAACAGAAAACCATATTGCCCACAGGTGCATGTAAAGTGATAGGCCAGCCCCCACAGTAAGGAATCAGACCAGAGAACTGACCCCCAGGACTGCCTAGAAAACTGCTCCAGACAGAAAACCCACACAAAACACCCATCCAGTCAGGTGAGTTGGCATATGCTAAACCTGTCCCTCCAGAGGCAGAGGCAGGAGGACCTCTGTGAGATGGAGGCCAGCCTGGGTTACGCAGTAAGTTCCAGGCTATATAGAGACCATATCTCAAAACCAAACAAAACACCAAACCACTCCACATAAAAGCCTTTGGACAGGGCTGGAGAGATGGCTCAGCGGTTAAGAGCACTGACTGCTCTTCCAGAGGTCCTGAGTTTAATTCCCAGCAACTACATGGTGCCTCACAACATCTGATGTGCACTATATACATAATAAATAAATAACAACAACAAAGAAACAAATACTTTAAAAAAAAAAGCCTTTAGACAGGAAGGATTGTGTCCCCAAGTGTTCCTATAATAGTAAAAGGACGACACTGAAAAGGTTATCAATGGGAGCAAAGTGAGCAACCCATCACAGCTCCCCACTGGAGATGCTAGCCAATGAAACACACCAGGAATGAGACAGGAGCTAGAGAGACAACCAGAAAGCAGGCTGAGAGCTATCAGCGCCCTGCAGAACTGAGCCATGAAACAGCGCATGCAGACCCTCAACACTAGAAGGGGCTCAGAGAGCACAGCACTGCTGGAGAACACCCAGATCTGCAACTAGGACCTCAGAAGTAAGCCAATGCTTCGTGGAGTCTAAGGGTCACCTGTCCTCTGTGTCCCCAACAACAGAAATGTAGACAAGAGTGGTAGACACACACCCTCCCCCAAGGTCCTTAAGGCCTGTGGTCACACACTGGCAAAAGCAGAAAAGGGTGACTCCAACAGCCCAAGAGACCTTAGACAGTGAGCTCAAGGGACATCCTGATGTGACCCAACAGGAGGTCAGGGCAGCTGAGTTACAAAAAGGAAAGACCCCACAGGTCAGAGTAAAGCCTAGACAGATAGGTGTTCAAGGAGCCCTTGAACTCAGGAATCTGGGTGTAGGCAGACTGGCAAACAGACTGTCAAAATCCACACTGCCCACCAAATGGAGAGGAGGCCTCGGAGGACGTGACACACATGGGAAAGGCACCTGGGGGCTGGAGGCAGTTCCATGAGGGAACAGGCTTCTGTGAACCCCAGTTTGACCATTACTGCAAAAAGGGGGTTATTTCACCTGATCTAAAAGGAGCAGCCTCAAGGAGGAACCACCTGGCCTGGCAGACACTGAGTGAGGCCAGCCCCTTTCCACCAGGGAATCCCATCTCTTACCGCCCGCCTGCACAGGTGGGACAGACACAGCCAGAGAAGATAGCAGCAGCCGGAAAGGGGGAGGCTGCTCCCAGGGAGGAGACGATTGAGCCGCTGGCTTTATCGCTAATGGATCGTTTTCTGGGACAATAGGCGGTAGAATTTGGTGTCACACACCAGCAGTGTCAATGGCTTCTAGTAATGACATTTTTATTGAAACACACAGGGGATCAAGAGAGCTGGCTCAGAGAACACAGAGACCTAGAGATGGGACAACCACCCACAGGGAAGCTGGTGGCGTGGGGAAACAGTGTCTGAAGGCCTGGGGAGGAGGCTGGGCACTGGCACATTTTTGTCCCATCTCAGCTAAGGCAGTGGATGCATGCTCAACAGAGGTACAGGGCTCATCCCACCCACGGATTTTTAGTACAGGACAAAGACCAAAACCTATACAATCACCTGTGGGCCTATGTTGGATGACACCTACTCTGGGACATATTCACAGGTGACAGTCAGAGAAGTGGGTCCTAGTATGGTGCAGAGCTAGCAAGGGGCCTGGCATGCAAGCATGGGTGAGGTGCAGACACAGCACCATTTGGGACTTTGAGTTGTGCACATGCAGAGGCTTCCAAGTCCCCTGTCCCATGGCTCAAACAGCCAGGAGTCGCATACGCAGTCATCAGCCTAGACTACACAGCCCCATGCAGTAAGCCTGCATTAGCAGTGTCCTAAGCCAGGGACGGGACTCAGCCCGAATACTGAAGACAAAGGATAAAGGATTGGTCCTCTGGGAGTCAGGACTGCTCAGGACGAAGAGGGCACAGATGGAGACAGGAGGGACACTCCTGGGACATGTAGGACACATACTGTGGCTGACATGGCAGGCAGCATGGGCACCAGGCCTGTCATCACCTAGGTCTCTCTGGGGTGAATCTAGTGCAGACCCAAGCTGGGGTTATTGTTAGTGGCCCATCAAAGGAACTCTCCTCCCTACGTATGCAACACAATGTCTGGGGGCACTGTTGACACCACAGTCGGCACTGGTGTCCTACTTTCTTTTTAGCCACAGGGCCAGCTCTGTAGACGCACAGCCCCACTGAACATGCACACGATGCCTCTGGAGGGGCCTTGCAACACACCTAGCCAGCTTCAGCTAGACTAGGGGCATTCTTAGCACAGAGACTCTGTGGTCTCCTGCACCTGACTCTGAAACAATGCAGGGCCATCTGCTGCTGCCAGACCTGGCCAGAGAGGCTGGGACAAGCCAGTGGGTTCCAGAACCCCCTCCCTCAAACACGCACGCGCGCGCGGATACACACACACACACACACACTGGAACCTTCCTGGAAGGCATTCTGTACTGTAAGGGCTCCTCATTCCTGACCCAACCCAATCTTCCAGCAGAGGCCCCGTTTCCCTGCCTATACTCTTGGGGGAATCCAAGGCCTAGAGTTCATACTCTGAGCTCTTCCATATGGTAACAGACACAGAGTAGGTACAGACAGCTCTGCAGTGACCTGACTGCCTCAAGCCAGCTGGGCCAGGCAAGTGAGTGCTGACATTCACCCCTGACAACTCTGCAGGGGTCCAGGTGGAGGGCAAGGAGCAGGGTTAGGGCTGTGAGCTTGCCCTTAGGCAGTGTGGGCAACCCATCCCCCATTACCAGCCTGAAGCTAATGCTGAGTCAACAGGTGCTGCCCCTAGTGGGGAAGATGGGAAACTGGCAGGGACAAAAGCCCTTCCAAGCTCTGAGGAGCAAGGACAGTGTTTTCTGAGAGGCTCACAAGCCAAGTGAGATCCCTCAACCTACAGCAGGTGTGAATGTGGCAGGTCCTATGTAGTAGGCTCTGCAGGAGCATCCCAATGGCCATCAGCAGACACCAATACAGCCCTGAAAAGGTGAGTTCCCAGGAGGAAGGTGCGACAGAGCCAGCTCTTACACACGGGTAGAGACAAGATTGGCCTGTTTATACAAAGTTAAAAAAAATGGCCCTTGCAGCTGGGCGTGGTGGCGCACGCCTTTAATCCCAGCACTCCAGGAGGCAGAGGCAGGCGGATCGCTGTGAGTTCGAGGCCAGCCTGGTGTACAAAGTAAGTCCAGGACAGCCAAGGCTACACAGAGAAACCCTGTCTCAAAAAACCAAAAAACAAAACAAAACCAAAAAAAAGGCCCTTGCTAGGCCATGCAGCCCAGGGGCAGATGTGTGGCGCTTAACTTAGCTAGGTGTGATGACGCACACCTTTATGCCCAGCACTCCAGGAGGCAGAGGCAGGTAGATCGTTGTGAGTTTGAAGCCAACTTGGTCTACAAAGCAAGTCCTGGACAGCCAGGGCTACACACAGAGAAACTCTGTCTTGAAAAACCAAGAAGGGGGTTGGGATGGGCAGCTTAAGTCTTCAAAGGCAGGACTGCAGCACGGTGTACAGAGGGGCAAAGGGAAGGATACGGGCTGCTGCAGAGCGCTCTAGTCCACACATGGGAGACTGTACACGCACACACACCTAGGCCCCGAGACAATGTGTCCTCTGTCCCACAGGAAGACAAGAGTAGGTTCCATAGCATGTCTGGAGCCTGCAAAATTAGTAAGTGACTCAGGCTAGAGAGATGGCCCAGTAGTCAAGAGCGCTGGCTGCTCTTCCAAACAACCGAGGTTCAACTGCTAGCACCCATACAGCAGCCCACTCCAGTTCCAGGGGATCCAACATCCTCATAAACACACATGCAGATAAAATAAAAATACACAGGTCATCTGAAAAAACCTGAGTGACTCTGGGGTGAGCCTGGCCGGGGATAGCCCCTCCAAGGTCAAAGCTGTAGAGAGCAAGGGCGTCCCACGCAGCCTGAAGGGCTTGCCGTAGGCCACCTGGAGAGCTTGAAGGGCCCAAACACTCCCAGTCCTGAGCCATGGAGCCACAGGCAAATGCTCCCTCTGTGATTCCTCTCCAGGAAGAAGGGAAGGACCCAGGAGCCCTGACAAGAGAGGCGCACACGTCAGCACAGCACTGGGCCCAGCGGCCAGCCTGGCACAGGGCCACCCTACTGCTTCCTCTCTTGCCTTCTCTGATAATTAAAATATTTCATTGTACAGAGTTCATTTCACCTCAGAGTTCAGTGTGGGGGACAGTAAAGAATGCCCTGTCGGGAGAAGACACTCGGCAGACAACCTGAGCCACACAAAGTTAACATCAGCAGGACTAGCCTACGATGGCGGTGGCCACAGGACACTACGCCCCACATGAACAAGGCCATCAAGCAGAAGGGAAGTTGGAAGTCAGAGGACAGGCCGGCCAAGAGGAGCTGAGGACATTGACAACTCTGGATGGAGTTCAGGCGCCAAGAGGACACTGAGGAATCTACACAGGGCATGGTCCATGCCAGCCAGGATCCACAGCAGCCAGGCTCTGGGAGGCAGGAGTCACTCACGAGTAAGCTACAGTGCCAGTTATTATCAAAAGAGCCACCTGCACCATTAGGCAAAGGAGGCAGGAATGGGAAGAGGGAGGATGAGCATGAGGGCATGAAGGAGGGGGCAGAGAGGGGGAGGAGGGAGAGGAAGGGAGAGGAACCTCTCCAACCAAAAAAGTGGGCCATATAGAAACCAAAGAGACAAATCCATAGGTCACCTCCCACCTAGCTCACCAGCTGGCCCAAGAGCCCAGCTCAATTCCAACTCCCCAAATGGAGGCAGGGGTGTCCCCACAACCAACTGCAGGTTAATGGCTGTCTTAGGCAAAGAATACAGACAGCTTTCTGCTCAGCACTGCTTACTGAGCTCTGCATCCCAGAAGGAAACTCTACGTGATGACAGAAAGGCAGGGACAGAGTCTGTTGAGGCCCTGAGTGAACCCCAACATGCACATAGTCTCCTGGCTGCTCTGACCCTCAGATCCTGGGGACACAGCTGCAGGACAGGGCCTGCCATAGCTGCCTTTGGCAGGGCCCAGCTGTGGAAAGGACACAGAGCAGGACGGCTCATCGAGCTAATGGGCACAGCCTGTGACTCAGAGCTGCACCCTGCCGTGTGCACCAGATTCCCTGAAATGGCCTGTCATCATCAGAGCGCCGTGGTGGCTAATGACACAGGGCTAATCTTGCTGTGCCAGGGGCCCCAATGCCCCAGTTCAAACTCAGGCATGCCACCAGCCTCAGTTAACTCTCGGGCTCCAGCCGTGGCTGAGATGTATAGCACAATCTCAATAAGCAGACAGCCAGAGCCATGGCATTTGGGGTGACAGAGCGGCTGTGGCCAGAGCAAGGCCAAGGGTCCAATAAGGAGGCTGCAGAGGCACCAGGCCAGGGATAACACAGCTGTCCTTTGCTAGCTTCGGTGTATCTGGACCAAGTGGTTATGCTGGCTGGAGTGCCAGCCTTGCAGGGCAGAGCTTTGATGCCAGCTGGAGAGCACCCCGGCTGGCTCTCGGTCACCATGCCATTTTTGGGGTCCCCTGGTTTCTAGTAGTCCTGAGGGGGGAGAACACACAGTAGCCCATGGACTGACTTTTCGCCTCACATGCTTACAGTGTCTGAGACAGGACAAGGCATGGACCAGGTTGCATCCCTGGGACAGAGAGGTCAAGGTCGCCATCGAGATGTGGACTGGATGGAGAAAGATCCCTTCCTGCCACATCCATACTTGGTGCACCAGCAACACAGCCACAGAGCTTGCTGGTAGTTTCTACCAGCACAGGGCAGCTACTGGGACAACTGTCATCCTTGGAGGAGGTTCCTTCTGCAAAGAGCTCTGTCCCCTAGGACAGCTGGGGACAAGCACCAAGACCAGGTGCTTTAGAGAAGACCGAGTGGCAGAGCAGGTACCAGGGAGGAGCCCCCACCCCCATGCCTGGTGGTGTCCCCACACCAAGAGGCCATTATGGTCACTGGCTTCAGGTCAAAGCTGGGGACAGCAGCAGCCCAGAGCCTTCCACAAGGAATCAGTCCAATTTAGACATGGTAAGGCACCTGCTCTCTCCGAAGTGCTGCAGGCCATGCTGGGAAGTGGAGAGCATCCACTTCACAGGTATCTGTCACACAGTGGAGACAGGACAGGGGAGGGCTCAGTGATAAGAGGCAGATGAGAAACAAGCATTGCAAGCTGAGCTGCCTCCTACTGGCTTGATCATCAGAGCGACCTGGTGGCCCAGCTGACAGCTGAAAGGAGCCATTCTGGCAGCTGTGCGGGGAGTCAAGCCTAGAGTGAGGCACAGGGGCCACCTTTGCTCCCTAGGATAGAGGCTGTACGGTACTCAGAAGCCAGTAATGTACCAGCTGGCACAGAGCCAAGCCTGGGCAGCTCTCCAACAGGTCCAACTGTCCTCTGGGGCCTTAGAAGGTGATGCAGATGACCTTCTCTAGGCTAGGCCAAAGGTTTGACTAACCAGTAGCCATAGGAGATTACACAGGGAGGAGGGGAGGTGCAACCAGGAGACCTGCAAGCACAGGCCTCCTCACTTCCCCACAGAGCTCTGCTGCACAGTGTGCCCACTCCTCCAGAGACCGCAGTGCAGGTCTTCAAAGTCTTTTGGCCCTGGATCACACCAGCCAAACCAATAACAGATACACAGAAACTCCAGAAAATACTGGGACCTGCAGATATCCTCATTCACCCAAACCCAGTATGGTGCTGAACCAAAACACAATACACAGGCTGCACCGGAGGCTCTGACAGGGGAACGTTCTAAGATTAAAGCATTCTGTTTTGCAGGGAAGCTCTTTAAACAGGAAAGTAAGCTACTCAAAACAGCTCAGGAAGTCCCTGAAATCAACCAGTTTCTTGAGGTCCCTCCCTGCCAGAGTGAGTAATAAAAGCTGAGCTCACAAAGCCAATCTGCCTGGAAGAGGCTCAGACTGAGGCATCTGAAAGGATGCTCTCCTACCTGCAGGCTGTGCACTGAGCTCCAGGTCCCCAGCTTTCTGAGCTGTCACTCATGCTTTCCTCACCAAGACCAAGGCCAGGCTCCACCAGAACTTTCTTTCTCTGAAGTGACCATTGTCACTGGCCCTGATGGCCTCCCCCAGCCACAGGCAGGATACAAGGAGGGGGGAATGGCCAGACCTTCACTCACTGTGTGAGAAAGGAGAGTAGTAAAAAAAGGAGCACAGTGCTATGAGTCATTTCTGCTCCTGTCTGTGACCCCTCACTCACTTGCCTGTCAGGAGCCCAGTAAGTCTCAGGGAACTATGCGGGGCTTCGGTGGTGCCCACATTAGGCTATGTCGTAGGCTCTCCACCTGGGCAGAGTGGATGTGTTTCTTTTTAGGAAAGTCTTGTTACACAACAGAGGGAGACAGAAGGGCTTAGCTTAACACACCCCCGCTAGGCGTGATGGTGCACGCCTTTAATCCCAGCACTCAGGAAGCAGAGGCAGAAAGATCTTTGTGAGTTCAAAGCCAGCACGGTGTACATAGTGAGTCCAGGACACAGAGAAACCCTGTCTCAAAACAAAACAAAACAGAGCATCCAGCGAGCAGCACCCAAATGTCCAAAAGGGAAAATGAGACAATTTCAATGGCACACCAGGGACCAGGCCCTGGTGTGGCGCCGACTCTAGTAGAGGCACAACCGGGATCCTATCTTTCTGGGGCCCAAAGCCTGGTGGGGAGAACCCAAGTCAAGCACACACTGGATCTGTGTGTTCTCAAGGACATGCAGGTCCCATACTGTCACAGTTAGCTTCAGCTATCAGTTTGACAAACCTAGAGCCCCTAGAAAAAGCCTACTGGCCTGTAGGGCCGTGTTTTTATTATGACTGACATGAGAGGTCCTAGCTCACTGACTGAGGGGTGGCGGGGGCCTGGGCCAGTGGTCCTGGGTGCTATAAGAAAGCAGGCTGGGTAAGCCCTAAGGAGTAGCCAGTAAGCAGCACCCCTCAGAAGTCTCTGCTTCAGCTGCTGCCCTGACTCCCCTCCATGATGAAGTGCCACTGGGACGGATAAACCAAGTGAGCCTTCGGGTTGCGGCCTTTACCACAGCGACAGAAAGCACAGTAAGCCCCTCCCTGCTGTGCGAGGGGCGAAAAAGTAGATGTTCATAGTAGGAGGCCCCTGTTCATGGGTGCCAGGGCCTCCCTCACCAAGACCAGGGCTGGGCTCTGCCAAAGCTTTCTTTTCCAAACAAGGGGCCATTGTGTTCACCACTAGCCCTAACGGCCACCCCCAGCCACAGGCAGGATAAAGGAAGTGGGATGGCTGGACCTACACCCAGTATGCGAGAAGGGAGGGCGGTAAAGGAGGGCAAACCAAGCAACCAGTGGCCCACTGTGTGGGTCCCTGCCACAGACAGCTCTCTGTGTGGCCCCATGTCTCACCAGCTGCAAGGCCATGAGGCCATGTACAGCCTGGCACCCTCAGACAACATGGCTCTCACTTCCCCTGTGAGGTGGTCCCCCAGGCCCACAGCTGGCTCACTAGCCCATCTCTCTGGCCTCACTGGCCACTCTGATAGTCCCTGGCAGCTCTGAGTAGCAGTCATCTCCTGAGTGCCCCAGACAAGCTGCGGTGCTGCTGGGTCTCATCCCAATCAGCCTCAAGCAGGGGCTGGCCTGGTTTGTTTGTTTCTTTCTTTCTTTTTGGTTGAGTTGTAGTCTCACCGTGCAATCCCCGGCTGGCCTGCAGTCTTTTTTATTCTTTACTCACATTTTCTGAGTGAGAAAGTGGGACTGTCTCCCCCACATCCTTAACACAAGGAAAAGCGCAGCCAAGGAACCCGTGATAGCAGGAGTAGCTAGAATGGGGTGGGAGCAGGGAATGGCTTCCTCTGTCAGGCGGGCGGGAGCGCCATCTAGTGGCCGCCAGAGGTGGGACTTGGGCCCTGGCCACCTTGTCCCAACACATCTCACACACAAATACACTCACCCACACCTGCTCACACAGGCCACTGTTGTGTGCATATGGGGACTTGGAGCAGAAGGGCTGTGGGCTCAGTCTGGATCGACGGATGTTAACTGGCCCTACAGGACAATGCAGCCACGAGGAGCCTGCCATTGGTCCTTACCATTGCCACACTGCTTCTCAGGGGATGCCAGGGCCCCAAGTACTAGCCACCATAGCTGCCCCCCACAGAGGTGACAGCTGAGCATCATGAGAGGAGTCGCCTGGCTGGATAGGTCTACACAGAGGATGGTGCCACTAGAGGCTGGGGGCCACACTGGGGGTTGAGGGCACAGACGCTGTCACACACCAGGCTTCCAGACAGGGACCCGTATGTTGAACTTATAGAATGGGGAGCAAGTGCACAGCTCAAACACCCCAGCAGGAGCCACAGTGACAGGATCTGGAAGCACAGGAGACAGGCCTCTAGGACTGCCTGTAGGGTCATCTTGCCCGAGCTACCAGAGGAGGGAAGACCTACTCTACTGTGGGCAGCACAACTCCTGGTTGAGGAGCCTGGTCCTGTCATGTGACCAGCTGCCTTAGCTCCTCCCTTTCATGATGGTGGGGGCAAACCCTTCCTCCTGTCAGTCACCTTTGTCAGAGGACTTTGTTGCAGCAGGAAGAGCAGCTAAGATCCAGGGCTGCAAAGTGCTGCCCACACACCCCTGACCTTCTCCCAGGACTGTGGGGGGGTCACCTTCCCCATGTACAGGGGACTGAGCAAACGGGGGCTGTCCTGGATCACCACCATCACCACAGAACCCTCCTAGGGCAGCAGGGCTGTCAGAGGCAGAAACTGGGAGATGCCTCACAGCCAGCTCTGTGGTGGGAGAAAGGGGACCCAAGCTAGGAACGCAGAGCCTCTGATGCCAGACAGCACTGTGCTAAGCTCTCTAAGGCCTCCAGGGAACCAGACACAAAGCTTATGGGAAACTACAAGGGAACAGTACTGGGACCCACAAGGCAAGAGAACGTCAGAAAGGGAAACAAGAGCATTCGGGTCACACCTTCTCGTCCAGCCCGGCCCGGCCATCAGGTGCAGGCTCAGCAGTCAGCCCTGTCTACAGCTGAGCAACACGGGGGACGCCTGCTGCTGGTAAGGTGTTCCTGTCACAGCTGGGAGACACCTGCTGGTGGTAGAGTGTTCCTGTCACACCCGGGAGACACCTGCTGGTGGTAGGGTGTTCCTGTCACATCCAGGGGCCTCAAGGAGGTGCTTGTCAGTGGAGGACAGAAGGGCCGCACTGTGCGATGCAGGGACAACTCAGGGGCACAGAGCCCTAGCATCCAGTATTCAGGGCCTGACTAGGAAGCTGAGTTGCCACCTTGTGCTCCAGGCAGACCACAGGAGTCACACAAGTGCCAGACACAAAGTACTCAAAGGGAATAACTGGGCTCCCTGCTGGTTGGTACCTCACTCAGCCTCCAGGTCCCACAGGAACCAATCCCTGTGATGTGGCCCTTGGTTCACTGCCCAGAGTGACAGGAGGACATGTGGATAACTGCTACAGAGAAGGCCAGGGTCCTGGGTCAGCCTACCTCCCTCAAGCTTGAAAGTTGAGCTGGAGGCACCCCACAGCAGCCCCTCGGCAACCATCAGATCTCCCCATCCCTCATACCCCAGAACTCACCAGGACTTGGGCTCGCCAAAGTGCAGGTAGTTGATGCTGTAGAGGTCCATGTCCTCTGTGTGCCAGGCAAACGTGGTCTTCCACATGCCGAAGTACAGGTAGGGTGTGTTCACGCCCTCGATGATGGTACCGCACTCACGCTCCACCATATCCAGGATGGTTCTCAAGTTGCCAATGTTCCACTGGGCCACGTCCTGTGGACAGTGAGTGTACAGTCAGCAGCGTCCTCCCAGGACATCTGTGCCAGCCTGTACCCTGGCTGCAGTCCCCCGGGGAGTAAGAGGACAACTGAGGTCTGTCAGCATCAGGTCCCCAGGCTCCATGGTCCTTCACAGAGGTCAAGGGGCCTAGGGTCATGGGCACACCAGAGCTGCTTGGGCTCACCCAGCCCTTCCTAGAACAGCACATTACACACAACAGTCTACAAGCCAGAACATTCCAAGGGACAACTGCAGCTTGGCAGTGACCGACCCAGAAGGAGGAAGGCAATCTCCATGTGAACCCACGCCCAAATGGCAGCCTTGCAGAACCCTGCAGCCACAAGTCCAGACAACTTCAGACGGACCCAGGCAGATGTGGATGGGGTCCGCACTTCCACCAAGCTCTCATCCAACGTTGCTAGCTGGAGCTAAGGCAAAACCAGAACCTCAGCTGCCTGCCCGAGACCACCCCTCGTCCCAGAGGCATCTCAGCATGGTGACCCTGGCGGTGACCAGTTCCTGCCAGGAGGCTGAAGGTCCAGGTCTGGAAAGCAGAAGCAGCTGAGGTCACGACAGTATAACAGCAAGAGGTCATCACGCACACCGACGGCCTTACTGCCCCGCCAGCCACCAGCATAGTCACCACATGGGACATGTCACAAACTATAGAAAAGGGGCCTCATGGAGAAAATTCATCCATGGCTGGGTCAAAAGTCCTCAATTCTGGGCCTCAGCTTCCCCATGTGTATCAGATTCTGTATTGCTTTAGGTGAGGCTAAAGCCACAAGCTTCCTAGGAGGCCTGTGGCAGATGTGGCCCAGGGTCCAGCCTTGTCAGCTGAAGCCTGGGCGTGGCCAGAGCCCTCCACACTGGCTGACAGGAAGTGAGGTGCAGGGGCATGCCAGAACATCTTGCTGGACTAAGCCCAGACTGATTTCACCTAGTACCACCCTGGAAGCATGGACAACAAAACTACAAGATGGCAGCACAAGACAGCTACTAGAGGACCGGGAGCCCAAGGCCAACAGAAGAGAGCACACGGCCACAGACCGGAGACCTCTCTGCCACCTGTAAAGTCACCTGGACCTGCAGGGGTTTGTAAAGCAAAGACGTCAAAAGACTGGCCCAGACCCCAGGCCCCAGAGTGCGCAGGCTTTGCCTAAACAGGGCACACGGCTGGGCAGTATGACCAGGACATGGCATGTCAGCACTCAGGAGGCAGGGGAGTCTGGAGGTCTACGTCCTCCTCACCTACTCAGCCACCGGGGCTCCAGGAGAAAGAAGCCTCCTGCAGAAGGACTTGTGCCACAGCCTCCACCTTAGCCACTCTCACTAGGCAGAGAGCTTCATCCACAGGTGAGGTGCGCACACACAAGCTGGGTCCACACACATTTCAAGGAAATGAGCCTCCAAGAAAGGATGTGGACGAGCCCTAAGGCTGCAGGGCAGAAGCCACGGGAAATGCTGTGCCATGATTCCAGCCCTGCGACGTTTTGAAAAGGAGCGAGAATGAAGGTGGGGAGTGCTTGGCATCTCGGCCTTGGGCAGGGAGGCCAAAGGACTGTAGGATCTCAAGTGAGTCATTTTACTTTATTTTTAAGTGTGTGTGTGTGTGTGTGTGTGTGTGTGTGTGTGTGTGTGTGTGCGCGCGCGCGCGCCCACAGGAACCAGAGGTATCAGATCCCCTAGAGCTGGAGTTGCAGGCAGTTATTATGTGGGTGCTGGGAGTAAAACCCAGGTCCTCTGAAAGAGCAAAAATACTCTTAACCACTGAGCCATCTCATCAAAACTCAAGCTGAATTTTCTGCTCTACTTTGCTGTGAATTTAAAACTGATCTTAAAACAACAACAAAAAAACCTGTCTATTTTTAAGAACTTTTGTTTTACATGTATTTATTTTGTGTGTGACATGAGGAGTCAGAGGACAACGTCAGCTTTGCCTAACCCTGTGCATCCCGACGATCAGACTCAGGTCGCCAGGCTTAGTGGCCAGCACTTTTCCCCATTGAACCATCTCACCAGCTTTTTTTTGTTTTTGTTTTTCGAGACAGGGTTTCTCTGTGTAGCCTTGGCTGTCCTGGACTCCCTTTGTAGACCAGGCTAGCCTTGAACTCACAGAGATCCGCCTGCCTCTGTCTCCCGAGTGCTGGGATTAAAGGCGTGCGCCACCACACCCGGCTTTTTTTTTTTATAATAAATGAATAAGCACAGCCAGTACTGACCTAGAACTCCCTCTGGCACCCAGACAATCCCCTGCAGTAAACATGTCTCCAGCAGGCAAAGCTGGGCCACTGGGCTCTCCCCACTGGGCTCTTCCTACCGGCCTGGGTTTGGGCCCAGCTCCTAGCATGGCAGGGACTCACTTAGCATAAACTGAGGACTGAGGGCACTGAACTCAGGACAGGGGACAAGGCCAACGCTTCCTAACTGTGCAATCAACAACAGGTTCTTAAATGTGTTGCTGAGAAGGAAAAAAAAAGATTATGTGGACTCTACCAAGCAAGGGCACCTCCAAGATCCCGGCACTCAGAAGGCTGAAGCAGGAGGATCCCAGGCTTGAGGCCAGCCTGGGCTACTCAGTGAGAGCTTGTCCCCAACAGAAAGTAGAGTATGACTCCGACTTAGAGCACTTATCCAACGTGCGCAGGGAAAGAAGACTGTAGAGACAGACAGCTCACAGAGCAGAGACAGACAGACTGTAGATGGCTGGTGACAAACTCACATCCAGTATATATAAAAAGCCCCAGGCCGGGCATGGTGGCGCACACCTTTAATCCCAGCACTCAGGAGGCAGAGATAGGTGTATCTCTGTGAGTTCGAGGCCAGCCTGGTCTACACAGTGAGTCCAGGACAGCCAAAGCTACACAGAGAAATCTTGTCTCGGAAAAAAAAACAAACAAAAAAAAAAAAAAAAAAAAGGAAAAAAAAAGCCACAAAACTCAGAGATCTAGAAACATGTTCACATGGCTAAGAACCCAAGAACAGAAACACGGATAAAGTAGCAAGCCCAGAAGGTACTGAACACTGCGGGGACAGGAATCACAACGCAGTAGTGCCCTTCATAGCTAGAGTTGGGGAAGCAGGAGCTTCTGAGGGGCAGCTGAGAGCAGACCCACCCAGAGAAGCAGAGCCCTCGGCCACATGGACCTGAACAGCACACACAGCTACCTAACCTCTGGGAGCCCAAGCAGGGCGTGGCCCACACCTGATAGTTGGGGACATGCTGGGTGGTCCCTCCACATGCTAGTGTGCAGGGACCCCAAGAACATGGAGAATCAGACACAAGAAGCCACAGTATGGGACACTAAAATTAAACAGAAGATGACCTGACAGAAGTAGATTCCTAGATGTCAGTCTTAGGAGGGATGAGTGACTGTTCGTGGGGCTAAGTTTGTTTTCAGGAGTGATAGGCAAAGCTGTACAGCTCAGTGGGTGCACCAGAGCACAGTGAACCCCATGACTCTAACTGCTGTGCTGTGAGGCTTGTCAGCTATACCCAGGCAAACTGCCTTGAGAAACAATCACAGACACTAAGGGAACTCGAAGTGAAGGTGCCTGCCACCAAGCCTGGTGACCTGAGTTCAGAGTCACATAGAGGCTGGACACATATGCCTACACACACACACACACACACTCAACACCAGAGAGACGACTCAGTGAGTGGGAGGCCTTGAGCCCACCTCCTACATAGAAAGCGGGGTATACCCATAATCTCAGCCCTGGACAGACATGGGGGGTCCTCTTGGCTTACTGGACGGCCAGTCTAGCCTAATGGGTAAGCTCCAGATTCCATGAGATGCTGTACCAGAAAACAATGCAGGGTGAGGGGCTGGGGAGATAGCTCCGTGCTTAAGAGCCTGGCTGCTCTTCCTGAGGACCAGGGCTCAGTTCTAGAGCCCACATGGAGGCTCACGTCAGCTGTGCTCCAGCGCCAGGGGATTCAACACACACACAGGCAAACTACTCACACACACAGAAAACCACATATAAACACATATAAAACAAGGTGCTAGGCCAGGTAACCCCTTGAGGTTGAGGCAAGTTTGTCTACACAGTGAGACCCTGTCCCAAAAAGCAAGGTAAACAGGGCCAGTGTCTGAGAAACACAGTTGAGATTATCCACTGACCTCTTATGCACATGCACACTCGCACAAAATGTCAACAAAAGAACCTTCCAGCAGCATGCAGGGAGGTGTTAACGCTGACTCGGTTCTGCCCTGGGCTCCTGAGGTAGCCCCTTGAGCTTGACAACTGAGCCTAAACAGTACAGCCACAGATGAGCACTGGCCAGGTAAAGGTGGCAGGTGGCAACAACAGGCTGGGTTCCTGCCATGGGCTCCCAGATCTACACCTCAGCCACCCCCACTGAGGTGGCCAGGACCTCAAGGTGAACACACAGGTCAGAATGAGGCAGAGCCTAACAGGCCCAACCCCCACAGAGACTCCTGTCCAGTGTGCCTTCTGGGCCAGAAGCCAGAACAGCTCCGCCAAGCAGTATCCAGGACCCCACAGGTGGAAGCCACTGGAGTCAGGGTGGTCCTAAGCAAAGAGGGACAACCATTCACCGCCCATCCCCGGAGCCCACAGTGTTGGCCAGGCCTATGGCGGGCACTCATGGGCACTTACGTCATCATACAGGGAGCCACTGATGTCAGCCCCGTAGATGGGTGAGACAAATGTCAGGTTCTTCCAGTACTTGCGTTCCAGGTCGTCAAAGTCCTGATGGCGCGGGGTGCAGTACCTGGAGACAGTGCAGTGCTCGGGTTGGGCTCTGGGCGGAACAACACCCTCTAGCTGCCTGAGAACCCAACCCCAAGGCCACAGCCGGATGTGGCAAGGAGGGACAGAGTTTCAGGAACCAGGGGCAGCTGGAGCAGAGAGCATGGGGACCATGTGTCTGCGCACAGTATGACGGAAAGCCTCAAGATGCGTGCAAGCAGGAAGCATGGAGGCCCTCCACTGAAAAGCTCCCTTCAGGCCACATATAGGACAAGGGAAGGCCCCTGGGGAGAGAGACAGGGCCCGGGTGAGGGACTCTGCAGCCCCAGCTGGACCTAAAAGAAGGGGATCAGCGCAGCAGACAGCACGCACTTGTCACTGTTGGCCAAGCGGCGGTACTCCCCCACGGTCATAGCCTTCTTCTGGATGTTATACTGCGTGAAGAGGCCCGACTGGCCCGTCACCACCTGCTGGATGGGTGCTGGGATGACCACATCATCGATGTCGTCATAAGTCTGCCGTGGCTTCCACTCCTTGGGTGGGATAATCTGTGGGGCCAAGAAGGGTGTAGGTGATGTAGCTCCCAAGGGCAGGATTCCAGGTTCCCCAAAGATCTAATTTTCCCAAACCAGTGCTGCCACACACAGGCACCACAACTGTGACAGTTGTGGCAGCCAAAGTGGCAGTTGGTCCCCACTACAGCAGAAGAGACAGATAGACACAGACACACACTGCTAGAAATGACAGAAGGGAAGCTGCACCTGCATGCGGCTGTGGTAGGAGGACGGTGGTGGCGCACGCCTTCAATCCCAGCACTTGGGAGGCAGAGGCAGGAGGATTTCTGTGAGTTTGAGGCCAGCCTGGTCTACAGAGTGAGTTCCAGGACATCCAAGGCTACACAGAGAAACTCTTGTCTTGAAAAACCAAAAAAAAAAAAAAAAAAAAAGAAAGAAAAGAAAAAGAAAGAAAAGATAAAAAGATTTGCTGGTTTCATTTGCAGGGGCTTCAGCAGAAGCCAAGAGGATAGTCTATGATGGCCACACACAACAGCCTCTCTGGTGGAAAGGTGCTGCAGGCAGGGGAAGGGGACTATAGCAGGTCACAGTCACCCAATTTGCAGCTATGGGGGACAAGGAGGTGGAGGGAACTTGCAGCTTAGCAGATGAACCAGCTCCAGAGCCTTCTTGAGATGGCAGTCTCCAGCTGAAGCTGGGGACAGTGTCTGCTGAGCAATGGCATCCTCAACAAGAAACCCAAGGTCAAACCCAGAACTGCAAAATGCATGGAAGCACATCTGCAGGTGGCACAGCTGGCTGGGGGCACACTCACTGGATAAGGACATTTGCTCTGAAAATGTGAGGGCCTGAGTTCAAATCCCCAGGCAAGAGCTGAGCGTGTGGAGACGGGATGGACACAGGTCCCTGGCAGCCAGCCTGGCCCTACTGGTGGGCTTCCAGTTCAATGGGACCCCGTCTCCAGGCAGAGGGGAAGGCAGTGACACAGGAAGGCACCCAACACCCTGCTCTGGCCTGCACATGCACGCACCACATGGGCACACACCTGCACACCTGTGTCCCCACGTCCAGACAGAAACAGAGTGAGAAGAAGGCAGTAGCCAGCTAGCAGTGCCCTTACCTGATAGGAGGAAAAGTATGAGGTGCTACTAAGTGTTTCAAGGCCAAAGCAAGCATGAAGGACACCTGATCAACATAGCAGTGGGGCCAGGGAGAGTAGACACAGCCTAAGGCCTGTGAGCTTGTGTCCAGGCGCCATCCAGCCCGCTGTGTCACCTGCTCTCCTTGGGCCTTTGCATGAGGAACTTCAGGAGAGGACACTGCATGACAGCTCTAGAAACGTGGGAGTGGACACGGAGGGCAGCAGAAGGCATGCCTGCCTCGGAGGCATCACTGCCCTAAAGGGCAGCTTTTGGTCTTTGCTGGTTCATTTAGTGTGTGTGTGTGTGTGTGTGTGTGTGTGTGTGTGTGTGTGTGTGTACATGAATGCACACGTGGAGGTTGGAGGACAGCTCGCAGAAGCTGCTCCCTCTTCATAGAGTATGGTTCCCGAGGACTAAGCTCAGGCCACCAGGCTTGGTGGCACTGTTACCTACACAGCGCCATTGTCTGTCTGGGGATGAGGTTCTACTGGCTCCTGGCACCTGAGGGGTTTCTGGACTGTCTCTGGCACTCTGAGGGTGCTGGCTGAACTCCAGAGAACCAGGTTCTAACAGCGTGATGGCTGAGTGGGGACCCATCAACAGCACTCTCAAACACGCAATCACAAATTGCTCCAGGTATCAATGGGCCAGGTGTGAGGGTGCTGGCCTGCCTGCCTGCCTGGCACCTGGGAGGCTGAGGCAGGAGTTCAATATGGGCTCAATACCATATTGGATGGTTTCAGAAAAACGGAGTCCTGAGGTTAGTGTGCCTTTCCCCCACAGTGCAGGGCCCCAGCACTGAAGAGAAACAAGAAATAAAGCAAGAGACAAAGAGCTGGCTCAGCATTTGGAGCCCAGCACCCCGTCAGGAGGCTCACACCTGCCTGTGGCCCCACACCTCTTCTGGCTTCCACATGTACAATACACATGTGCACATTTATACAGACAAGGATTTTTTTAAAAGGAAAAATAGATATAAGGTAGCCCCAGTAACCTTCTGTAGGTGTCAGTATACACTACTATGCAAGGCCTTACACCTACACACACACACACACACACACACAAAATCAGGAACTGCAGATGTCTCCTGGCACCACCACCCCTAGGCACCAGGTCCCCCTCCACCCCTAGGCCTAGAGTAGCCTTGTCCCTCACAGCAGCAGGCTCTGTGTCGCACCCAGGCTGGGCTGCTCAACATGTACCTTGACTTCGTCCAGGTACCCCCACAGAACCCAGTGCCTCTGAGAGTTTAAGAAGGAGGCTAGAGAAGCATCACATGGCATCTGGGCAGAAAGCAGCTTGGGAATGGCGTCACGCACCTTGGCCAGGCCAGCGCGGTGGGCGCCCTGCGACTCAATGTAGGCCACGTATCTGTTGAAGTCCCTGAACTCATCCATGGTGGGGCGGAAGGTCATGATTTTGCAGCTGGGGTTCTGGGCGCTGTGGTCCTCGGACCCCATGGCTGCAGCGAAGCAGAGCCACACCTGTGGGGAGGTAAGAGCTGTCAGAGTAGCCAGCAAGCCATGAGGCCCCATCACTCCCACCAGCCAGAGTTACACCAGCTGATAAACACATAGGCACCCTCCTCCCTCCAAAGCTGACGGGGTCCCAGAAGCTGTACACTTTCTAATCGGAGGCCCCTGGAACCCAGCATTGCTCAGCAGGATCCTTCTCGTGTGGACCTTCTGGCCTTGGGTCACCACATCCACCCAGGAGCCCTGTGCACACATGAGGATGCCCTGGGCTGGCTGAGAGTGTCCCATTTGTGTACAGGGCCAATTGTTTACAGTCTGGAGTGCATCCATCAAGCTACTCACGGAGGCCTGGAGCAGGAAGGCAAACCCAACCCATCTGAGGCAGCCCAAGCCATGGCCAGCTCCGACCAGCCTGTGCTAGAGGATGGCAGGACAAGCTGTCCTTCCTCTCAGCCAGGTGACCTCTCCTCACTGGGAAGCCACATGGCCTGCAGCTCAGGATCCAGAACGGGCTGTCAGAGTCCTCTCCTCCTAGAGAACCCTGAGATAGTCCCAAAGTGGGTGGGGAGAGCAGCTCCTATGCACTTCCCAGGGTGGCCACCAGGCCCAGAAATGGAGTGCAGGGCTTGGTAACAGAGGAAAGCTGGGCCAGGGGTTGGGGCTCTATTCAACATAGCCCTCAGAGTCACAGTGACATGTGTGACAGGAGGGACAACAGCCCACTGGGCAGGGTGCACATGGTTTAAAAAGAGAGGCTGCCAGATGCTGTCCTCCAGGACACCAAGAGCAGACCCTACAGACTAGAAGCTATCTTGCTGGTGATCTGAGCACACCCCCGGGGTCTCAGGGCCATCACTGCCCTACCAGCCCCACACCAGTTGCTGAGCACCCCGCCCCCCACGCCCCCCACCCCCGGCCACCCTACATACAGAGGATGAGAGCTGGGGAAGGTGGTGCAGAAGGAACATCATGCTCTCAGGGACTTCACAGCCTAGAAATCAGCAGCCTCAGTTTTAGGGTGAGCAAGTGGGAGGAGCACAGGAGGGCCCCGAACTACCAGCTGACCGCAGCCCTGACCATGGCCCTCCTCCACTGCCTCACAGGCCACCCACAATGGTGAAGCACTGGGCATCTTCTGTGGGCAACGTGAGGAGCACACAGTTGCTTCTTCTATGATACACTGCTGAGCCCTGGGCCACAGGGTGATCCCAGGGCCTGACCACCAGGAATCGAAGTCCTGGCTCCCCAGCACTCACCACCTCCCTCTCACATAGGCTCTCCTTCCTGGGACTGCTGTCCACCTAGCTAGGGGTAGCACACAGCAGCCCTCCCTCCTCTCTGTTTCTTGCTCAAAGTCAGCATGGCCATGGTATAGCCAGATTGTCAGCAGGGTCCTGTGTGGGCAGCTGTGATGGAGACGAGACCTGAGGGCTGTGCTCCATCAAGGGGGCACTGCAGACCCCACACAGGGCACTAGTGATAAGGAGAGCACAAAGCACTATGTCCTGCAGCACACAGAATACAGGCAACCTGCTGGCCACCTAAAGGCGGGAGGGCCAGGACAGAACAGGCAGTGCTGTCCAAACATGTGTGTATGGAGGTCAGAGGGCAACCTGCAGGACTGAGTTCTTGCCTTCCACCATGTGTGACCCAGGGAGCAAACTCAAGTTGTCAGGCTTGACAGCAGGTGCCTTGACCTGACAAGGACTTGGGATCTTGAAGGTCCCAGCTGCAGAGAATTAGCAGAGGGCCAGGGCCATGCTGACCCCTCAGGCTATCCTCAGGCTATCCTCAGAGGCACAGAGGAGGTGTGGACCAGGACTAGTCCTGGCCATGGAATGCCACTCCCAGGAGAATCCTGACCTTGCAGCTGGGATTCTTTAGATGGGCATGGAGATGAACACAGGGCCACCTGGGCAGTGTCATCACAAGGGAGGCAGGGAGATGAGGGGTCACGTCCCACTAGAAACTGGACAAGCTGGAAGTGGAGTGCCACAGGATCCCAGGTAGGACAGGCACCTCACTTTCTACCACAGATGCACCATGGACTTGGACACTGAGACTCTCCATATGGGGCAGAACACACCATGCTGTAGCTACTAACTACAGCAGCCAGTGGGGATGCGCAGAGATGGGGGTCTCAAATGCCCCTGGGACACGTGCCTGTCACCCTTGATGGGCCTAGCACAATGTGTTCCAATGCCACTCATCTTGAGAACGTGGGCTAGGCAGAGGTAGAAGCCTCCTATCCAGCCTAGGCTTGGGAAGAGAGGACATCTAGCCAACCAACTGCCAGCTCCCAAGCATGAAATGCAATGGCTCCACCTAGTGGCAACAGCTCCTTACAGCCCACAGGGAAAGCACTCCTTACTGTCCAGGGACACTTGTCAAGACCAGAGCTTTCAGGCCAAGACTGGCAGTTGCTAGTGGCCTGTTCCCAGACTGTGGCGTGCCATAGGGTTTGCACATAGAAGGTCTCTGCAATGGTTGCTGCCTCAGTGGAACACTGTGTGGCCAGACTATCCTATCACCTGCACACATCTGTCCCACCCACATTTAATCCCTAGGTCAGAGTCCCTAAGGCCTGGATTAGGGAAATTTGGGCTAGGCTCCAAGGGCCCCCAAGAGGGCAGGTGACAGCTCTTGGCTCAGCCACTTGAAGCACAGCAGCACATCAGTACTATGAGGCCAGGACAGCACAGGCTTTGCGCCATGGGCAGTGTTCTCAGGAAACACAGAGCCAGGAGCCTGGTAGGCTCCTCACAAACAGCACTAAAGACATCAGTCCTCAGGTGTCCAAGGATATCTTCCCAACCCCTCTTGCTCCTGAAGGTCCCTACCTCTGGAGGTCTGACACCTCAGACTCCCTGCTGAATCCCAGCTGGCCATGGGCCTGGGCCACCATCTTGAAAGGTTCCAAAACTCAAGCTCAGTCCCAGCAGGAAAGGGAAGTGGCCACAACTCCCTGAGCCTGGTTCTGGGGTATGGCTGGGCCCAAGACGGGGTGCCCTGCAGCTCCAGAAACCACCTAGTAGAAGGAAGTACGTTCCCTGACAGGTCCCACCTGCACAGGGCCCAGGGCAAGGGGAGAGCAATTTGCCCCTAGAACAATGTCTGTCCCACTCTTTTTGCTCCCGCAGCTGTGTGACCCCTCAGCACAAGATGGCTCAATGGTTAAGAGCACTCTCTGCTCTTCCAGAGGTCCTGAGTTCAATTCCCAGCAACCACATGGTGATTCACAACAATCTACACTGGGATCTGATGCCCTCTTCCGGCATGCAGGGGTACATGCAGGCAGGACACTCATACATTTAAAAAAAAAAAAGATATTGTCTCTTTTCAGGCAGGCAGTGGTGGTGCACGCTTTTAATCCCAGCACTCAGGAGACAGAGGCAGGTGGATCTCTGTGAGTTCGAGGCCAGCCTGGTCTACAAAGAGAGTCCAAGATAGCCAAAGCTATACAGAGAAGCTCTGTCTCAGGGGGTGGGGGGTACGGGTGGGGAAATATAGATAGATAGATAGATAGATAGATAGATAGATAGATAGATAGATAGATAGGCTGGCAGAGAGAATGAACGCTGAGGGCATCCCCTGGTCAGCTGGAATGCATGAAGGTGGGGCTGACAGGACCTGGGAGCTGTGGCTGGTGGGCTTGGAACTTTGTTCTTTAACTCTGGAGATGTAGGGGCTGGGCACCTAGGCCACAGGAACGAGTAGGCCATGGGCTTGGCACAGCACCAGGAGGAGACAGGCCAACCAGACCAAGCACTCCCTGAGGCCAGGTGAGGGATGGCGCAGTCCCAAAAGCAATACTCAGTGCTGTCACGGAACTGCAGGGACCTGCCATGCTTACAGAAGGTACAGGGGACATCCAGGCCAACATCTCTACTCCAAACAAGCCACGTGGACAGACCCTCTCACTGCCCCAGGAGTAACAGGCGGCAGATAGGAAGCTACTCTCTACAGCAGGGACCCAGCAGTTGTCCTCCTGCCTCAGTACCCCAAATGCAAACAAAGTGCAGCACCCCTGTGTTGCCTCCTGGGGGACTGGATGGAAGCCACCAGAGGTGAAAGGGAACTGCTAGGCAGGTCCCTGTCCGTGAAGGCCTGAGCCACTTCCACATTCCTCTTGTCTAGTTGGAGTTTTTTTTTTTTATGTTTATTTTAATTTTACGTACATTGATGTTTGACTGCATGAATGTCTATGTGAGGGTGCTGGATCCCCTGGATCCAATGACAGTGTGAGCTGCCATGTGGGTACTGGGAATTCAACCTGAGTCCTCTGGAAGAGCAGTGCTCTTAACTGCTGAGCCATCTCTGCAGCCCCCTTCTCTTGTCTGTTTAAGGAGGAAATAAAAGATGCAATCTTGGTCACGGCAGCACAGGAACAAGGGCCATGACCTGCAACATCACACAGGGTTCTCTAGAGCTGGCTCAGCTGCAGCCATCCGTAAGCAGGCACTGTGAGCAGGTGTCTGGGGGTTGCTCGGGAGGCAGAGGCGGGAGGCAAAATGGGATTAAAGTGTGAGTCTGACTTGAGCTCTGACTGAGCTGTGGCCAAGGGCAGGACACAGCTGCCACCAGCTGTCACAGCACAGATCAGACTCTGAGAAGGTGGAAGTAACTCTGGATGCTGATTCAGGAGTTTCTGTGAAGGCAAGGAGCACTCTCACTGAGGCTAAGGATGGAAGGTGGAGCAGCCACTGGGATCTGCCTGGAGCTCCAAAAGCCACTGTGCTATTGCTGTGAGGAGTCCCATGACTGCGGCAACTCTGAATTTTTTTAAAAAAGCATTTAATCAGGGGCTTGCATACAGTGTCATCACGGTGGGAAGCATGACAGCACACAGGTAGACATGGTGCTGGAGCAGGAGCTGAGAGCTTTATGTCCTGACTCACATGCAGCAGGCACAGAGAGAAAGATACTAGGCAGATATGGGCTGCTGAAACCTCCAAGCCCACCCCAGTGATACACATCCACCAAGTCCACATCTCCTAATCCCGCCTATGCAACTATGTGAGCCCACAGGGGTCATTCTTATTCAAACACCACAGCCCAAAGCCACTGCCACCACAAACCAGAGTCCATGCTGTGATTTCATGTTGCACACAGTAGCCAAAAACAGAAACAAAGTAGATGATGGATAAAGTGTAGCCCAGCCACACACTGGATTACCAAGCAGCCCTAAACAAGAGTGAAATTCAGACACCCACATTATGGAGGGACCTGGAGATCAGCTTCAGTGCGAGAGACACAAAAACCAATTTAATGCCAACTTGACACAAGCTACAGTTATCTAAGACAAGGGAACCTCAATTTAAAAGGACTCTAGCCTGGCAGTTGGTGAGTGGCACGTGCCATTAATGCCAGCACTTGGCAGGCAGATCTCGGTGAGTTTGAGGCCAGCCTGGTCTACAGCAGGACTTCCAGGACAGCCAGGGCTACACAGAGAAACCTGTCTCAAAAAATAAAAAATAAAAATAAACAAAGAAATAAAAATAAAGAAGGACTTGAGAGGCAGAGGCAGGCGGATCACTATGAATTCGAGACCAGCCTGGTTGACAAAGTAAGTCCAGGACAGCCAAGGCTACACAGAGAAACCCTGTCTCAAAAAATCAAAGAAGAAGAAGAGGAGGAGGAGGAGGAGGAGGAGGAGGAAGAGGAGGGAAAAAGGAAAATGCTTCCATAAGATCTAGCTGTAAGCAAGTCTATAAGACATTTTCTCCCTTTCCTTGTTTCTTTCTTTCTTTCTCTCTCTCTCTTTCTTTCTTTCTTTCATAGGAAATGTCCTATTGACAAATGGGAAGCAGATTTGTGGGTGCTAGAGGCGGGGGAGAGAAGTAAGTAACTGCCCCTGGGGATAGGGTTTCCTTTTGGGGTAATAAAATGTTCTGGAACTAGACAGTGGTGATAGTGGCACTACTCTGTGAATATACTGCAAACCACTGAGCTATCCGCTCCTAGCAGGGGACCAAGTGGATTCTCCTGACAGAGGAGGGCCTGCAAGACCTGCTGGGCCTTGTCTGTACAGAGGACCATCGCTGGGCAAGGCCTCACTGTGGACTCCTTAGTTTCCTCCTTGGAGCTGGAGAGGAACCCAGGCTCAGCACTCACTGTTCTGCTCCAGGTCTGCTCATCCTGGCTCAGTGTACCTAGTTTAAGGGCAAAGGCTGCCTGGGGCATAGCTAAGGACAAAAGCAGTGTGTTAGGAGGCTAAGACAGAATGACTTCCTGGCTACAGAGATGGCTCAGCAGTTAAGGGCACTGTCTGCTCTTAGAGATGTTCTGAGTTCAATTCCTAGCAACCACATGGTGGCTCAAAACCATCTATACCCTCTAATGGTTTCTTTTAAAAAGAAAAGAATGACTTCTAAAGCCAGGCCCACCTGTCCATTGCCTCTTGCCCAACAGTGATCTACGCTGCCTGTGGGGATGGTGGCTCCGGCCATGTTGAGCCCCACAGGCAGTAATCTCTGGTACAAGGCTCCATTGTACCAGCTGTGAGCCAATAAAGCTCAAAGCAATCGGAGACCCCAAAGCCTGAGGGCCTGCCCATCTAAGATGCTTACAGCCTGGCCCTGCAGGCCAGCCCTTCTGTGCTGTGGCTTCCCTGTCAGCAGCAAGCAGAAAAGCCTCCCCAGCTCCAGTCTGCAACAGCCCGCCCAGCTCAATGGCCTTGCACAATTACCTCACCGGGACCCATGCCTGAGCCAGGGAGGTGGCAGTGAACCCACTTGGCAGTGTGCGCGTGTGAGCACAGGTGCCTGCAGATCCAGAATGTTGGATCCCTTGGAGCTGCAGCTGCAGACAGTTGTGAGGCCCTGACACGCACTGGGAACTGAACCCTGGTCCTCTGGAAGAGCAGCCATTACTCTTAACAACCAAACCATCACTCCAGCCCCACATGCACTGGGGTTTCATTGTTGCTGTTTGTTTTTCTTTTAAGACAGGGTCTCACTACATAGCTCTGATTGTCCTACAACTTATTATGTAGCCCAGACTGGCCTCAAATTCAGAGCTCTGCCTGCCTCTGGGATTAAAAGAGTACATCACCATGTATGGCTTACAGCCACCGTTTCCACAGTGTTTCAAAAGTCACCTCCCATTGCTAGAGACCCCAGCCCGCTGCCTGACCCCGACTTCTTGCTGGAGGTGGATAATGGGAACAAACCTCACAGCCCACAGAAGGTGTTCCAGAGATGGAGGTGCAGGGCAGGTGGTCCTAAGCTGCAGGTCCCACCTCAGTGCAAGAGAACCCTCAGGACCAGTGCTGAGAGAAGCCTCAGTTAGCACTGTACAAGAACACAGACTCCACTTACAGGCCACCAGGCCTCACCAGGCCCAACCTCAGGCTCCACACTCAGGCCAGTCAACCTGTCTCCCAGAGCCCAGAAAATCACCTGGGCTTGGCCAATGTACTTACCTGGGTGTTCCAGGAGGTTCCAGGGGACTTAGGTGGCCAGATGACCTGGGCTCAAAGAAGCAGGCAGGGCTGCTTCCTGTCAGGCCCCTCCAGTAGCAGCAGCGTCCTGCAAGGTGCAGATGAAAGCTGATGACTGAATTGCAGGGCTGCAGTCCTTGCCTGTCCGGTCCTTCCAGCACCGCCTCCACCAGGGGCAGTGACCTGGCACAGCCCTGTCTGGCCCTTGCCACTTCTCAACAACATGCAAACTGTCCTCAGCTCTCTGCTGGCCCACTGTGAGCTAATGCAGTGAGAACTGGGAGCAGTCAAATGACAGCGGAGAAGCTTCTGGAAGCCAGAAGCCACAGACAGGTACTGATTTTCAAATTCAGTCAAGTGTGATGGTACATGCCTGCTACCTCCAGCACTTGGGAGGTGGAGGAAGGAGGGCAGGAACCTGACGCTAGCCTGGGCTACATAATACTTGGCCTCAAAAAGCAAATTGTCTGGCTCCTTTCAAAGTCCCTAACCTCTAGAGGGAGGTCAGTGCAGTCCCCGCTGGTAAGCCACCATCTAGTGCACAGGGACCCAAATGCTCAGGGCTCGGTGATAGGAAGTGCCACTGTGGCACCAGGACCTTGTGACAGGAGCCTGTGGCTGAGTTTACCAATCTGCAACCATATGCCCCAGTCACAATGTCCTGGGCTCCAGCTGCCTTCACCTCTGCTCAGATGTCCAGTCCTGCCTGACGTGGTCCATCCCTGAGGGAAACTCGTCCCCTCCCCCCACTTTCTAAATAGTGTCAGAATGACAACTTCCCTCCCAGCACCCAACGCCATGTAACACCATACCCCACTGTCACCTTGTTTTCAAGATCCCCTGGCTCAGTCTTCCCAGGCCCAACAGCAGCAAATCCGCCCTCCTCCTTCCCCTCCCCCGTCTGGAGACTGCCCCTCTCTCCCTGGGGCTCCTCCTGACTTTGTCCCAGCACCAGCTCACAACCTGTCTGGCGGAAAGAACAGAGAAGCCAGCAGAGGGGCCAGAGAGAGAACTCTGTGGGTCGGAATGCGTGCTGCATAGCTCGTGGACTTGAATTCAAACCCCAGCACCCAGGTAAAGGACGGAACTGGGCTGCCAGTTGGAGTGGGGTTGGGGAGTGGGGACGGGGTTGTCCGTGGAGACAAGAGCTTGCTGGCCATCAACTCAGCAGAAAATAATGTCAGACAGCTCGGGATGGGAATGCTCCAAAAATTAAACAAGTACAGGTGAGGGGTGGCTCGGGTGGTGGGCCCTAACCCCAAGCGCGACAGTAATGAAGACCTGGCCCTCGCTAAGGGCATGCAAGAGCTACCAGAGACAAGGTTCCTGAATATATCCACATTGAAGGTTTGTGCTGAGACTAGACCCATCAACAGGTAGGGTTAGGTTTTGTTCAAGAAAAGTTCCTGCAATCTACATGGAAAAGAATGTATTTAGACCCTGACCTCACACCACACACAAAATTAATTCTAAATGGATCCAGACCAAATTTTAAAATCAAACATCAAACTCTAAGAATAGTTATGGCCTTGAAGCAGGTGGCTTTCAGAAAAGATGTAAGAGAAAACATGTCCTGGGCTCTGAACTCAAAGGCTGACATAATAAAAGGAAGAGGCAGCCTAGGAAATACCTGAGAGCCACAGGCCTAAGAAGACCAGCATCCAGAACATATAAAGTCTTCACTGGGCATGGTGGCGCACGCCTTTAATCCCAGCACTTGGGAGGCAGAGGCAGATTCAAGGCCAGCCTCGTCTACAAAGCGAAGTCTAGGACAGCCAAGGCTACATAGAGAAATCCTGTCTCAAAAAATAAAACAAACAAAAGTCTTCATCACTCAATAACAAGAAAACAAGGGGCCAGCATCCAAAATATACAAAGAGCTCACCATTTGTGCTGGCCAGTTTCACATCCACTTTAGACACACTAGAGTCATCAGAAAGGAGGGAGCCTCCATTGGGAAAATGCTTCTGTAAAATCAGGCTTTATAGGGGCTGGAGATATGGCTCAGAGGTTAAGAACACTGGCTGGAGGTTAAAAGCGCCACCTGCTCTTCCAAAGGTCCTGAGTTCAATTCCCAGCAACCACATGGTGGTTCACAACCATCTATAATATGATATGATGCCCTCTTCCAGCCTACAGGTGTAATAGCAGGCAGAGCACTGTATACATAATAATAAATAAATCTTTTAAAAAAAAAATGGCTGTTCTTCCAAAGGCCCTGACTTCAATTCCCAGCAACCACATGGTGGCTCACAACCATCTATAATGAAAACTGGTGCCCTCTTCTGCAGATAAAGCACTCATATACAATAAATAAATTAATCTTTAAAAAAAAAAGAAACCATAACTAAGACATCATTCAACAACAAGAAGACAAAAGACCAACATCCAGAACACATAAGGAGTCTTTATTACTCAACAAGAAGACAAAAGACCAGCATTCAGGACACTGCCACTCAAGCAAAGACAAGCCATAAATGGTGAGGCAAGGGTCTGAGCAGACACTTCCTCAGACATTCGTGGCCAACAGAAGCGTCTGCCTGGTATCACAGGGACAGAGCAACCACACTGGGCATGGAAGAGCCTGCTCTTGAGCTGGCACTGGGCACATGTGAGTGTGAGAGGGCTGTGGGGTGGGTGAAGAGTTGACATGCTTGAGCGGATGGCCACTGCTCAGCATCACAGCTCTTTTAGAGTGCTGTTCTCCAAACAAAATCTTCCCAGTAGGTCTGCAGCATCAACTCTACCACAGTATGCAGGTCCTAACGCTGTCCATAAGGGTGTCCATGTCCACCCAGTCCAGACCAGCCACCAGGGAGACCAAGGGGCCAAACAAAGCCATTGCCTCAGCAGGCAGCACTGCCAGTTTGGCTAAAAGTCAAAAAGAGCACACCTCACATGACTCCTCACTCCTCCCCAGGCCAAGTCCCCAAAAAGGCAACCCAGGTAGGACAGCGCTGCTGTAGACCCCTCTTAGCCCCTAGACAGGCACAGGAACAGGAGGAACTTCCACAGTGAGCTTCCAGGCCCATCCGTGTCTCTTCCCAGAGCCCTTGGAATGTCAGCCATTAGTATCAGGCCACAGTCCTGGGCTCTCAATGAAGCCCTGGCTGAAAGGATCACAGAGACAGCCAAGTGGCTCCAGGGGGTGACTCCTCTAGCATCCACTGTCTTTCAGAGGGGTCAAGACAGATGATCAGGGACAGGCCACACAGGCTTACTGATACCCTTTGATGCGATGTAACAAAGAACCCAGGCCCCCAGGCCCCCTCAACTCCCCAGCAAGGCAATAGGAAGCATGGCAGGGAGACTCAGACAGAGGCTGGCGCAAGGCATGGTGGTGATATTGTCAAGAAGACGGATGAGGCCAGTGCTGGCCACAGTGCCAGGAAGACAAGAAAGGCCACACTCTGCACCCTGTCCCAGGCAGCAGGACCCCTGACCACACCATCCCAACTCATCACCATTGGAGCCAGTCCTCAGATATGCCTGGAGACCCAAGGCACAGGCTGGGCCTGGCAGGCAGGCAGTGAGGACTCCTAGAGTCCTGAGGTCTAGGGCTTGAAGCCAAGGTGACAACAAGGAGGCTACAGATGGCAGAAATAACCAGGCCACTGGCTTCTGCCAAAGGCAAGGCCCCAGCACAGGGGGATACAGGAGCCTCTCCACCTTCTTTCCCTAGAAGAAATCAAGACTGCAGATCCAAGGACCTATCCCCAGCAGCACACCACCGCCTTCCACAGCACTCAGCCCTCCGTCAACAGCCCCACCACCTTGAATTCTGATGTTACTGTTGTGTCTGACCCATAATCACCTGCCACCTGGGGACAAAGGGAAATACATAGCCACACAAGAGTCACACATTGCCCTGAGGGGACAGGTGGCTAGGCAGACCATGGACAAACATCTTAGTGAAGGAATGAAGGCCAGATGCTGTGAGTACAGACTGAGTGCAAATGGGCACATTTTAAATGACTTCACTACATTTGCACTAGTTTGTCTCACATGTGTATGCACCATGTGTGTGGCAGTCAGAGGACAACACAAGGAGTTGGTGCCCGCCACCATGTGGCTAGGCTTGGCAGCAAGCTCCTTACCCACTGAGCCTTCCTGCTGCCCTGTGTAGTGAGAGTTTTGGAATTTAGGGCTCTTTTTTATTTTAATTTTTTACTTTCTTTTTGTTTGTTTCTCTGTGTAGCCTTGGCTGGCCTTTGCCTCTCTGAGCACTGGGATAAATTTTGGTTCCTTTTATCTTTTTTGGGGGGGGGGGAGCAGTTGGGTTTGGGTTTTTTGAGACAGAGTTTCTCTGTGTAGCCTTGGCTGTCCTAAACTTGTTTTGTAGACCAGGCTGGCCTTGAACTCACAGCGATCTGCCTGCCTCTGCCTCCCGAGTGCTGGGATTAAAAGCGTGTGCCACCACGCCTGGCGAATTTTCATTTGTTAAAAAACACAGAAATATGGGGCTGGAGAGATGGCTCAGAAGTTAAGAGCACTGTCTGCTCTTCCAAAGGTCCTGAGTTCAATTCCCAGCAACCACATGGTGGCTCACAACCATCTATAATGAGATCTGGTGCCCTCTTCTGGCCTGCAGGTGTACATGTAAACAGATCACTACATACATAATAATAAATAAATAAATATTTTTTAAAACCCACAGAAATACTATAAGAATATGTTTTCATTTTAATGCCAGGTATAGGGATATGGAACTGCTTCGAGTTGTCCACTACAGCTGACTATGATTTGCCTCGTGTTCTGGCGAGGGCATGATTTTGCTAGCTGCAGGTAGTTTCTGCAGTTGTGTGACATTTGGAATTCTGGGAACTTTTCCGAGGATATATAAATGCTAGGGCCCAGAGAGGTTGCCTAGGTTGCTGGTTGGTGGTTCATTGCTCGCAGCTTGTTAAGTAGTCACAGCAAAGAAGAAATTAGATATCCTGACAGCAAAGATCAAACCTGCCCCAAGGAACTTGATGTCGCAATCGGCGAGAACTAGTCTTCCAACTCATGACTCTAACAGGGATCTCTCCTTTCCTCTCTATCCTTTCCCCCTCATATTTAGTGTCAGGAGGTTGAAAGGATGGAAGAAGGAAAGAGGTGGAACATAAGAGGACCATAGTGTAGTGCAGGACGATGCATGCCTATCCTCGTTCTCAGGGGCTAAGGCAGAGGATTTAGGAGTTTAAGGCAGCCTGGACTACAGAGCCAGATCCAGCCTAAAAAAACAACAACAACAACAACAAAAAAAAAAAACAGCAAAAATAAAAAATTTAAACTGTCAGGCATGGTAGCATACACCTTTAATCCCAGCACTCAAGAGCAGACACAGGTAGAAGTCTGAGTTCAAGCATAGCCTGGGCCAAAACAGGACAGGACAGGGCAGGGCTACACAGTGAGACTTTATTTTAAAAAGAAAGAAAGAAAGAAAGAAAGAAAGAAAGAAAGGGTGTGGTGGTCCACACCTGTAATCCCAGCACTCAGGAAGGCAGAGGCAAGCAGATTTCTGTTGAGTTTGAGCCCAGCCTGGTCTACAAAGCAAGTACAGGACAGCCAAGGCTACAGAGAAAAATCCTATCTCAAAAAAAAAAAAAAAAAAAAAAAAAGTAAAGAAAAGAAAACAGAGTGGATACTGCTCAGGATTGTACTCAGATCCTTGTGAGGCCAGCCTGGTCTACAAAGACAGTTCCCTGTCTCGAAAAACAGACAGAAAGAGACAGACAGACAGAGTTTTATAAAAATAACATGAACAGATGGGTGGGAGGATGGAAGGATGGAGGGATGGGTGGGTAGATGGGCAGAAGAAAAGTTAAAGGGATAGATGTCCACCTAGATTAGCTATACACACAGCCACGTTTCTCAGCTTGGAACTAGACACTGTGACATGCCTGTACTTATAGTGTGCACAGTGGCCTTGCAACACTGGTGAGAGTCTAGAAGCAACTACAGTCCTGAGGCAGACAGCACAAGGCTAAGCTCCTGGGAGAAGCACCCAGGAATCCACCACAGGGTGGCCAGTGAGGGTGTGCTGAGAACACTGTGGCGCAGGAGCCATGCACACCATGATGTCAGTGGAGGAGAGGAAATCACCAACAACCCAGAAAGGAGAAACGGTGCTGGACCTCAGAAAGCAGATAACAGATGGGCACAGAGGAAAGCCACGAGATGCCCTTCTCTCTCCATAGCTTTCCTGGATGGGGACCAACAGTGAGCGCTCACAGCTCTGTGGAAGAATGCTGAGTGGATGTAGCAACCATCAATAAAGCGCTCTTTAGCCAATCAGCTGGGCGGAAGGACAGGAAATGGAAGGCCGGGCTTGCTGGGGGGAGGAAGAGCAAGTGTGGCAGTTGAGGAGGGAGAAGGTTGACTGGGGAGGAGGAAGAAGGGAAGAACGGCCGGTGGAACATGAAGAACGGCCGGTGGAGCATCACAGTAGCAAATGCTTGGGGGGTATGTATTATATATCAGTTTAGAGTGGTTTGTTTACCATAGTTTAAGAATAGATTTGTATTAGTATAGTTTCTGCCCAGCATAGAGCTGACAGCCTAAAAGTAGGCTTCGGACTCTGTGTCTTTATTTAGCAATTTTAGGCTGAACCCACACTTTTTTAATGTAACACAGCTCAAATATCTCCCTTAAGATTCATAAGGAACACAGAGTGGAGAGGCCACACCTCTAATCAGTTCAGGTCTCCCAAATGGGAAGCATCCACACCAGGGCCTTCTGCACCCACACTAAGAGGACACAGTGGCATTTCTTCTGCCACACCTGGGACCTGACCTCATCAAACCCCACACAGACTGTCACTAGGGCTGTTCCCAGTGAAAAAGAATGACAGGAAGTAGACCACTTGGACCCTGAATTCTCTACTGACAAGCTACCACACAGTCAGGATGGGGCCTGTCAGTGCTGAGTGACAGATCTGACAACTTGGCCCAGCCTAGAGGGAGCACTCACTCAAGCATTAGAGATACAGAGGACTCGGTCCACAGTTGCCTGACATGGCTCAAGCAAAGGACAAAGAGAAAGTAGAACTTGAGGCACCCTCAGAGTTCCCCCATGTGGAAGCTTCAGGAAAGACACCTGGGAGCCTTTCCAGAGCTCCTTGCTAGTGCTGGCTCGGTGTGCCCCAGGTGTGCGCCAGCAGAGCACCCAGCCACTGTGGGAACAAGAGGGTCCTGCTTGCTGGTAGGCAGCCCCACCTGGAGTGTGAGCTTCCGGTTCAGGAAGCCTTATCACAGAGAGTGAGGCAGAGAACATGAGTGGGAGCGCACATCTGCAAAACTGACCTCACCCACAAACATGCTTGAGCAAGCACAAACACGCACTGTCACACACACTCACTCAGGCAAATAATCAGTGTCATTAAATAACACCCATCAGACCGGGGTGACTTTCCAAGGACTAAAATAAGAATGTCCCCAGGACCCCCACGATGGAGGGAGAGTCAATTCCCTCCTCAGGCGCACTGTGTGACACACAGGCCCACACATACACATCGATACACATAAAATAAGTGCACAAAAAGTTTAAAAAACTAAAACAATGAAATAAATCAGTGCTGGGATGTGGGCAGGGAGCAGGGGCTAACAGCATAGCTGCCCATCCCTGGCTCTAGAACCCCATAGCCTTCCTCAGAACGAGGAAGCAGACTGGTGGCTACTTGTCTCTCCTATGGAAAGAGGTGGCAAGCAGCACCCAGCAGCCAGTGGCACTGGTGAAAGACACACAGCCCACACTCTGCAGAGACAGCCTCCTGCACGTGCTGCAGGCCGCTAGGTCCGTCCTCAGCTACTCAGTACCAGCCTTAGCCAGTGTCTGTGTACTGGCCCATGAGCTGGCCTTGCATCCGACACCTTAGCCAGTGTCTGTGTACTGGCCCATGAGGCAGCCTTGCATCCGACACCATAGCCAGTGTCTGTGTACTGGCCCATGAGCTGGCCTTGCATCCGACACCATAGCCAGTGTCTGGAGGACCAAAAATGAATGAAGCTGGATACCCCTGCATCCCTGGGCTTCACTGCAGCCGGTGGCCTGGGACAGGTCTCCTCACCCGCCACCGCCTCCTCCTTGTGGAATGGCCGAGGGAACCCTCAGAGTTACTGCTCAGGGCAGGTCAGCTAACAAGGTTAGTAAGGGGAGTCTGGTCCACATACACATGGACACACATGCACAAAATGCATGGACACACGCATGGACACATGCACACGAGTGGACACAAACACACACACAAGCGCTGCCTACCTGGGCCGGCGGGCCCCATCCCATCACTACACTATCCTAGATGGTGAAGGAGACACAGGGCAGGACATGGCTTGCCCAAGGCCACCCAGCGGTGGGGGTATAGGGGCCACAAGGACAACAGTGACATGGTGGGAACACTGAGAACACAGGTCTCAGCCTTCAGAGAAGGGAGGGGAGGCTACTGCCACTCTTGTCACCTCACTAGGCAGATGGCAGAGCTAGAGAAGCCTGTGCTCCACGATACGCTTCAAACCTGCCACTGGGAACTGAGGGAAACAGTGATGTCAGGGACGCCGAAGTGTCACAGTGAAGGCCACCAAGGGACAGTGCCCCCTGGGATGCCCACGCTGTCAGACATCACTAACTGTCATCACGTGGGCCCAGAGAGGCTGATGGCCCAGGGATTACCATCTCAGAGGTCACGCACCCCAGGACACACCCTATGGGGGGCTCAGGAGAACACAGCTCAACAGGAGAGAAGGGCCAGGACAGAGACTCAAACAAGACAGCAGGGTGTGGGACACCGAGGCAGGAGGATTGGGATTTCCAGGCTTAGCCATAGTGAGACCCTGCCAAAAGAGAACAAAACCAAGCCACATGCCAAGCAAAACTGGAAGTATTCCATACTGCTGGGGTGTGGACATTGGAGCAGTCACTCTAGAACATATATTGAGTATGGCAAAAATAAACACACACAGATCTGCAGAAAGTCACACATGCACAACAGTCAAAAACCCAAAAAACTCAAGACATCCATCAAGGACACAGACATATAATAGGACCCATGCATTCTACAGAATATTACTCAGCCATAAACGGTATCCAGGCTCTGACCCACATTAAAAACCTTGATAATATCAGGCCAGTGGGAGAGACTCGCCATGCACTCTCATCCCCAGTCACAGACAACAGAGACATCCCTTACAAAGGCTGTCACCAGCTCCACACACCTCAGCTGCAATCCTGCAGCCTGCCACCCAGAGAATATAGGGCACTGTCTCACATCTACAGACTTCCTCACATGAAAAAGGGCCTCGTGAGGCCGGGTGTAGTGGTACACGCCTGTAATTCCAGCACTGGGGGAGGCAGAGGCAGGCAGATTGATATGAGTTCAAGGGCAGCCTGGTCTACAAAGTGAGTCCAGGACAGCCAAGGCTACACAGAGAAACCCTGTCTCAGAAAAAAAACAAAAAACAAAAAAAAGAAAAGAAAAGAAAGAAAGAAAAAGAAAAAGGGCCTCGTGAAAACATGGGGTCACAGGATCTTCATCTCCATCACCAGCTTGACGCCCCTTCACAGCCTTGGCCCACCACAAAGCAAGACTGTACTGCAGACACCCACAGCAGGCAAAGCCAACATATGCAAGCTTTGGTCCATGTCTAGAGAGGCTGGGAGGAAAGGGCGGATGGAAGAACTAATCAAGATCGGCTTCTCTGGAGCACTGAGATGTTCTGGAAGAACAGGAACAGGCGCTGTGGGAGAGCATGCTTAGAGACATGTATGCATGCATGCATGCATGTGTGTGTCAGTGCCTGCTTCAGAGCAGGAGGACTGGACTCCACCCACAGCTCCCAGGATGGAGGTGCGGCCTGTGATGACAGCAATGGGGAGGTGAAGCAGGATCATCCATGGGGCTCTCTCTGACCAGCAGCCATGACAGCAAGCTCCAGTTTCATTGAGAGCCTGAGTCCCAAGACAAGGTGGAGAGCGACTGAGGGGAACTCCTAGGGCTGTCCTCCAGCCTCCACATGCACACAGACAGACACAAAACTTGAGGGGCGCAAGATGAATCTGGGTAAAGGGTTTGCTGCCAGCCTGTGAACCTTGGATGCTCCTTTGTCTGGGAGCACCACCCCAGGGCATTTACATGTGTGGTCTGTCTGTCCTTGGGAATCTCTGCTGGTGACTGCTTCTGCCCACATCACCTGCAGGACACGCAGTGCAGGTGCAGCACGCTGCAGGACACCAGTCAGCGCTCCCTGGTGCTTATTTCTTACTTCAGGCTAACATCCCAGGACCTGGCCTGACCCACGAGGACCCACTCACCTTGGGACACAAGTCTGCAGCCCATTTTACACACACACACACACACACACACACACACACACACACACACACAAACACACACACAAAATAAGTAAAAATTTTTAAAAAGCAAAGGCCTGGCCTGGCCGGGCAGTGGCGGTGCATGCCTTTAATCCCAGCACTCAAGATTGCAGAGGGAGGAGGATCAGCCTGGTCTACACTGAGAGTTCGAAGATGGCCAGGGCTATTACACAGAGAAATCCTGTCTTGAAAAACCAAAATAATAATAAAAGCAATAATCATAATAAAATAACATTAAAGCAAAGGCCGACAGGGAATAAGACACCTGTGGCTGCTGCTGCCATGACTGCTGGCAGGTGCCACTGAGGCCAGGCTCACCTGCTCTGCTTTCACCTTCTACTGTGGCTCAGAAATGTGGGGGTCTATGAGAGGGCTTGGCAGGTAAAGGCGTTTGCTGCCAAGCCTGAACTCCAGACCTCATATGTGCACACAGCCTCCCCCCCCAACCCCAACACACAATATTATAAAAACATTAAAACCCCAAACTATAACCACTTCTCAAATGGGGCTGGGGCTGCAGCTCTGATGGGCCAGCATGTGAGAGGGGCCAAAGCTGGCCTGTCCACAGTGGGGTCATGTTAGTAGAAGGCCATCCAGAAATGGCAGGTATGCCTACTACAGGGTTACTGCCATGAAGCAGGCAGAGCACTCAATACTGTGACACAGGGCTCCTGAGGGAAACCCACTGCCTATCTCCCATGGGGCCCTGGTGCTGGGGAGACTCAGAGACACCCCACAGCCTCGAGCCCAGCTCCTCCCCACCTGCCTCCAAGGGTCCCTTCCTCCTATCCTCTGCCCACCAGCACTCAGGATAGACAGATGTACATCCCAAGAAGCCTCAATGGCCCCAAGGCCCAGTGGCCCCTGGTCTGGTTGCCCACAGTGCCAGGACAACCTGTGCACATCGGGCTCCACTCATTGGCTGCTGCTGCACCTGCTCCAAGCACACTCAGCCTGGTATACAGAGAGAGCAAGAACAGCACACCACCCCAGCCTCCTCCACTCCAAGCAACCATGCCAAGCAGCTGTAGGCGCTCAACTGGTAGGGAGCCACAGGGACAGACAGAAGCAGAGCACAGGAAAGGCTCCCTGCACTGAGTGAGGCTACTGGTGTCTCTAACCTGGGACACCTACTAGCGAGGGACTAAGATGCTATGGCTCCCAGCTGCAGGCTGAAAGGATGGTGGGAACTCCTTTAGCCACCCCACCCCCTGTGCGCAGGTTACCAATGACCCATAAGAGGGGCGGGACACCTAAATTCCTGGGGCTCTGCTCCCACAGCAGCCACAGTCCCTGTCCCTCTCCCCACATCCTCTCTGAGATGGTGGCACTCTGCAACCACTTATGGTTGACCCTGCCTAATTGAAGAGACTGTAAAGAAATCTCATGGAGAAGACACTGGAATTTGGAGGAGCTGCTGAGACCCTCTGGGATCCCCATCACAGCTGCCCCTTTCTTCCCACCATGTTCAGGGGTCCCTGGCACATCTCAAGCCCAGGGAGGCTTCTGCCGGTTCTATGGTAAGGGGCAACCCTTGGGGAACCATCATCCAGAGGCAAGGAATCATGTGACTCCACACCCCATCCCCTGGGACTGGGCCACCCTAGGCAGCAAAGGGGCCCAGTGTCTGGAGCTACCCTGTAAAGGCAATGTGGCTAGTCTGCCTGGCGTTCCACCTGCAGCACACACAGGCACAGTCGCCACTCCAATGAGCCCACAGGTTAAGGTCTGAATCTGCCACTCTCCCTTCTGTACCTGTGAGCCAGCAGGGCAGTGACCACAGCCTGCCTTACAAACTTACTCTTTGTCCACTATCCAGGGACAAGCAGCCTGGCCCCCCAGTTGATGCATAGGAGGAATAGCGTGGGCCGGGATGCCCAGAAAAAGGGCTTCCTGTGCAAGCATCAGGACATGAGTTTGAATCCTCAGAAATCATAATAAAGCCAGGCACAACTGAACAGGCCTGCAATCCCAGTACTGCAGAAGGGAGGTGGGGGGGGGGGGTGTCTCTTGGGCTGGGGAGATACCTGAGTGGGTAAAGCACTTGCTGTACAAGCATGTGGAGCTGAGTTCAAATCCCCAGAACCCAGAAAGCTGGGTCAGGAGCATGTGAGCTGGGAGGTAGACACAAGAGCTAGAGGGCCAGCTGGAGACAAGAGGCTCTGTCCTTAGACAGTTGAAGCAACAACCCACACCTCAGGCTGTCCTCTCACCTCCACACTCACCCTGACGCACATGAGCATGCACAGAAACAAGAAAGAAAGAAAGAAAGAAAGAAAGAAAGAAAGAAAGAAAGAAAGAAAGAAAGAAAAGAAAAGACAGACTATAGCCCCGCCCCGCCCCGCCCCAGGGCATAGATGGCTTGGCAGGAACTTGTCCCCAAAGCTGTGCAGGTGGGGAGAGGAAGAAAGGATGGAAAGAAAGGGGGACAAACAGACACAGCAAAAGTGAAGGGAGCACTGCAGTCTGAACATCTGTGAATCTCAAGACATGAACAGGACAGGATGAGGCAGGCATGAGCTCTGCTCCCAGACAGCGGCTGCCTGCTCACAGCCAGGCTCTTGCTTGGCAGAAGCCGCCTCTAGGGGGTGTTGAAGTTCTTCTTACAGCCACTGGCCCTGGCTCAGAGAGGCTGGGGGGCAATTTATGATTTGTCACCCAGAGGAGGGGGTTGATCTCATGAGGCCTGAGGCTAGGGTATGCACAGGGCTCCTGTGAGACTTACAATTCCTAGGGAGTTGTCACGCAAGGTGAGGAAAGGCAGCCCACCCCTAACTAGGAAGCTCTGCCCTTGCCGACATCCACTTAGTGCACGGATGAACCCAGGACCTCACTCACATATGCTAGATGAGCACTCACCACTGAGCCACACCCTGGCCCAGGACTTATTTCTTTGCTGCTGTGTGTCTGGGGTGCGTGTGTGCAAGTGTTGGGGGCAGAGGTCAATATGGGTGTCCTCCATCACCCTCTCTACCTTAACTCCCTGGTCTCTGAGGTCTGGAGCTCACCGTTTTACTTAGGCTGGTGCCCAACACCCTCATCAAGAAGCTAGGGCCGCAGGCACACCTGGCTATGGCAGCTCTCCTGTGAGTGCAGATATCTGTGCTTGCACAGCTGCAGCTCCATATACTGAGCCCTCTTCATGGTTCTGTGGCTGTTTCACTGGCCATCCTCCTGCCTCCACTTCCTGAGTGCTGGGATTCACACACAGTTTATGCGGTGCTGGGAAAGAAACCCAGGGCCCAGCACATGCTAGGCATGCACTCTGTCCACTCAGCCCCAGCCCTCAGCTTGTTTTTCAGTAGCCTTTACTTTTCTGGAGAGGATTTGTGTAGTGATGTCTCATATTCTCCTGTACCCACAATGAAGGGCACAGCAGGTGGGAAAATGACAGAGCCCCAAACACCTTATCCAGCCAAGAGGGGCATCGCAGAGCAGACTGCACCCAGTGGGGGTCAGTAGAAAATTTATGCATCTGAGACTTCTTTTTTAAAAAATCAATTCATAAGCCAGGCGGTGGTGGCGCACACCTTTAATCACAGCAGAAGCAGAGACAGATGGATACCTGTGAGTTCGAGGACAGCTTGGTCTACAAAGGAGTCCAGGACAGCCAAGGCTACACAGAGAAACCCTGTCTTGAAAAACCAAAATATAAATAAATAAACAAATAAACAAATAAATTCATAACTTAGAAATTGTTTTTGTGGCATTGGGATGGAGCCAGGCCCTCGTTCCTCACCATCACTGACCAGCCTGGTTGGATACTAATTTAAGGCTTAGGGAGTCACTGGGTCCCTGTCACTCTCTCTGAAGCTCGGGTAGAAACACCCCACAACTTCAGGGGCATCATTGTGGAGATGAGGGCCAAGATTAAAGAATGAGTCAACTTAAGTTGATTAGTGACAAGTTGATCAAAGCAACAGGACAGGGTACAGCAACAGGAAGGGGCGTCAGAGCCGTCTCCACAAAGCCAAGGCAGCCAGGGTGGGACCTGCACAAGGCTGGTCGCAGGGAGAACCTGTCTGTACAAGCACAGACCTGGACTAGAGATAGCGGGCCAGTGGGGTGCAGGACAAACAGAACCACTGGGCATTGAGAGCAGACTGAAGGGTGGGAGCCGGGACAGAGAGGCAGGTGGCTCCACAGAGGGCTGAAGAGCAAGGCCCAGCTCTCATGTGGAGGGACCAGGATGAAGCCCTGGCAAGGTGTAGGTAAGAGCCAGCTGCACAGAAACCACTCTCAACCCCAGGGGTGACCTGGCCACAATGGACTGAGCCAGTAGGGACAGTGGGGCAGAGGAGAATGCTTCCAAGAGCCTGGCCCCTTGCCCTTGACCCTCAAGGCCACCTGGGGGCAGGAGCTTGTTGGGCGCTAACTCTACAGATGGAGAGGGAGCCCCCAGATGCTGGACAGAACAGGAAAGGCGCCTGCCTGCAGGAGACCTCAATCCAGACCTCTAGGACTCTGACCATGACCCTAACTCCAAAGATGGTGGGCCTGAATGCAGTGCCCCCCCTCACACACACCCCCTGGGCCCTGCAGTGACAGGTCTCTCCCGAGACTGGCCATCTGCTACATACAGTCTGCTCCCTGTCCCCTACTACTAGGAACTGGTAGTTCCAAGCTTGTTTCTGGAGCAAGTGACGATCCCCAGGCCACTAGGCCTTGAACCCTCCATCTCACTTCCAGATCTAGAGATAAGCATCAGGGAGTATCCCGAGGCCCTCACCTTTGCCCCTCCCCATGCATGCACAGACTCACTGTAGGTGGATGCTGGGCTGGCCAGAGCATCTCCCCCCCTCCCTGCACTCCCAATGAGTCCCAAGGCCCCTGGAGGGAAGCCTTTGGACAACCTGCCAACAGACGAGCCAGTTGACTCCCCACGGGTTTCAGGTGGCACAGGGACAGATGGCTACCCAGTGCTGAGACTCCCAGGACAACGTGAGAAGTGGGGGCAAAACAAGGGGGCCAGAGTCCAGGAGAGGAGGGGGAGCAACAGCCAAAGGTCTAGGCCAGGTCTAGGAGGGCTGGGAGAATGGAGGGGGCCCCTGAGATGCGGAAGGAGACAGGCTGTGGGCTGGGGACAGATATCCACAGGATAGTGACCCTTCTGTGTACGAGGCTGTCTCCTCTACAGTCCTCTCCAATGGAGCATTAGAGAATCAGTTGTCACCCAGACCTGCACATTCCCAACTCAGAACACACACACTCACAGGGGCACCTGGATATACACAGGCACACGGAGCACCTGGCACAGGGACATTTCCACCGCAAACACCAAATACCATACGGCAATCTGTGCAACCCAATCTTGCGTGAAAACTCGCCCAGTGTCTTGAAAAGGGGGATCCTGAAAGTTTAGCTATGGGGTACCCACAAGATTTGGGGGGGAAGATGAAAGCTGGTTACAGCTAGAGCAGGGTAACAAAAAAAAAAAAGCTGGCCCTGTCTGGGGACACGCCCTCCTGGTGGCTCTGAAGGCAGCAATTACTGGAGAATTAAAGAGAGTGATTAGCCCTTTCCTGGTAGGGGGGAAAAGCCCCTGAAGGCGCAGGTAATGAGCCCATTTTGAGGCAGGAGCTGTTTGGGGACAGTGGAGTCTCCCAGCAGGGGGACTGTCAGATACACAACTAGTGGGACACAGAGATATCCCCCTTCCCCCGGGGCACCCAACCTTCTGCAACCAAGATCCTCAGCGCCTAAGAAGGTGCTGGCACCAGGCTGCAGGCTGAGCAAATACTCAAAGGGAAAGATACACTCTTTCTTTTTGCTTTTTGAAACATGTTACAAGATCCACCCTCTGCTGGTCGAAAAAACTAGCGACTCAGGCAAAGACACTTCCCCAGGTGTTACTGAATTATTAAAGCAATGCCATTCTTTCCCCTCCCCCAGTCAGACAGATGGGACAAGGGAAAGCCCAGGAACGGCACCAGTTACACCATCAAATCTGCAAACCCGGACCGCGGCAAACCAGAATCCCTCATACACCTATCTGGCTCACCGCGGCATGAAGCACAGCCCCCCAAAGCCCCCAGGACACGGCAGTAGAAAAGCCACCCCTAGCTGTCTCCGGGTTTGCCAGGCTTCTCTGGAGAAACAGTGGCTGTTTGTCGGGGACGCCCTGGAAGCTGTGCACGCGGACAACTGCACATTTTCAGGGCTTACAGAGAAGGGAGCTGGAACGCAGAGGGACCGGGGGACGGATGCGAGGTGGGAAGGCTGCCATTGCAACAGCAGATACGTGCACTATTTATTTTAACTTTAAAAAAAATGCAGATTACATGGTCATTTAGGGATTCTGGGACACGAGGGGGGTCAAGTTTGTATGGGATGAAGGATGAGTGTTGGAGGGGACAGCATTAGTGTCCCCTAAAGGAAACCGAAATGCAAGCGGGGGGAGCAAGGGCTTGGAGTGGGTTATTTTATTTTTAAGGATTTCGGGGTGATGAAGAGATGGCTGGTCCGGGCCACCCACGCTGTCATCTTTTGTGCCCTGGAAAGGGGACGCGGCGCCCCGCCCCCGCCCCGCCTTTGTCCAGCCCCATCGTCCCCCCCACCCCACCCCCCCAAAAAAAAAACACACACCCTCCTTTCCCAGGCACACAATCGTTTTGTCGATCAACAAACAGCAGCTTCGCCCGAGCGGACAAAAGCGAGGCGTACCCCACCGCCCCGCGGAGCCGAGTAGGCCGCAGCCGAAGCCTCGGCCTAGAGTGTGCGCAGCGGCCGCGAAACGCGGCGCGGGGGCAGGCATGGCGGCTGCGCGGCCCCCCGGAGGGGCCTGGAAAGCCGCGGAGCGCCGCCGCCGCCGACCGCACACTCACCTGGAGCGGCGCGCGCGGCCCCGACTGTGGACAGCGGGCTGAGCGGCGCGTGCTCGGCCGCCCCGCGTCGCCGCCGTCGGGCCTCACTCGCTCGCTCGGGCCGCTCGGCTTCTGCCTTCGCCCCGTTCGTTCGCTGGTTCGATCGTTCGCTCGCTTGCGGCCGAGCCCTCAGCAAGCGCCTCGGGCGGGGAAGCGAAGCCTAGAAGGGGCGGGGCCGCGGTTCCTCCTCGGACGCCATTGGACAACATGCCCACGCCCGTACGCTGATTGGTGGCGGCTGACAGCTCCGCCCCTCCCCTCATCAACACCGAGCGGCCCCGCCCTCCGCGACCTGGGGCGGGCGCAGGCACGCGACCTCTTTCTTTCATTGGTCCAACCACGAGGACGCGCCGGCACCTACTCACGTGCCTGGTGACCGGCTCAGCTCTCAGTGGATGTGGGGCACGCCCGTCAAAGGGGACCCAGCCAATCCGGCAGTGGTCGGGTTTAGGATCGTCCGGAGCGCACGCAGATTGACAAGCGCATTCTTAGGGACCTCGGCTGAGAGAAGCGCGGATTGGTGTTTGGTACGGACCTCGGGGCGCCGATTGGTTGGGACTGAATGTCAATCACAGTCTTTGCTGCTCCGGACTCCGCCCTGTTATCAGGCGGCTGCTGAGTACGTGATTTCCTGCACAACATCAGCACCAAGTCCAAGAAGCCCGGAGAAAGTGGTTCGAGACCCTGTGGGTCAAGATCTGGGGCCAGAATTCGGGCAAAGCTCTGCAAGAGGCCGAACTAGGGTAGAGAGGGTCCCAAAAGCTGTCCATTTTGCATTCCCTAGACGTTTAGGAATTCCCTAAAAACGTGCATGAGTTCAGCCGGAGAAGTTCCGAAGCTCGGCCTCTGCTTCCCCCCCACATGAACTGATAGCTGTGTCCACGGAAAATTTTGCAGTAGTTCAGTGGAAGAAGTGATTCAATTCCTTCTCAGATTTTCCAAAGTTCTGTCCAGTTCCAGCATGTTGCAAGTTGGGGGTCTGGGCATCCAAGTTCCGGCTCCAGGCATAGCTGTGGCTCTAGGGAGCGTTTAATTAAGGTCTGATATCATCCCCGTCAATATGTATTTATAATGTAAAGTTTTTGCCCTTTAGAGGTCAGCGGGCAACTCTGAAGTTGACTCTCCTGCCATCTGGGATCAAACTCAGCTTATCAGGGTTGGTTGCAACCTCCTTTACCCACTGAGCCTGCTTGCTGGCCCACCATCATTACTTCTAGAACAAGTCCGGGTAACCAGCATTCCTGTTTTATGGGGCAGGACTACAAGTCCTTTGATTTTAATTTCTACTATCCGGAAAGTACCCTCCCTAGAGCAAGTTCTTTGTGCACCACCCCCTAGTCTCCTGTTCTTTCCCTAACTCCCAAGGTTATGCATAAATTATCCCAAGCTGGAGCACTCTGGAATTGTTTCCCTCGCTCTCTGCACGATAATCAGTCGTAAGGGGGAGCAGCCATCACCTCGCCAGCAGAAGTTGAGGTGGCAGAATCAGTTCACCATCATCCTGAGTTACATTAGACCCTGTCTCAAAACATATAGGAAGCAGGACATGGTGGCGCACGCCTATAATCCCAGCACTCGGGAGGCAGAGGCAGGTGGATCGCTGTGAGTTCGAGGCCAGCCTGGTCTACAAAGCGGGTCCAGGACAGCCAAGGCTACACAGAAAAACTTTGTCTCGAAAAACCAAAAAAAAAAAAAAAAAAAAAAAAAGGAAGGTGAGACACCTCAGTGAGCTTGCCTTCTAGCCAGATGACCTGTGCTTGACCCCCCCACCCCCAGAGTGGAGGAAGATTCCTTTGTCCTCTGACCTCCACAGGTGGCACGTGTCTACTTGTGCAGGCATACACAGACACACACAAATGAACTCCGACGTCTTATCAGCCATGGCAGTCCACAGTCCCTGGCAACAATTGTCTTCTGAGCCTCCAGACATCTTGACCACTCCACGCACAGACACCGAATCCTGCGTGGTCATTGCCACCATATTTTCAAGGGTAGGGGGACCTGTGTGAAGGGCGAGGAGGTTTCTTAGATTAGGAGTGGATTTTATTAAATTTGCTATAGACAGGTGTCCTAAACTGGAGAGCTGGCTCTAAGGTTAAGATTCTGCTCTTCACGAGGGGGAAGGGTGCCCCCTCACACCTTTGATGCCAGCACTCTGGAGGCAGAGATAGGCAGATCTCGTTTGTTTGAGGTCAGCCTGCTCTACAAAGTAAGGCGAGGATAGCCAATAGGGGGAGTGGGGAATTGGGGGCGGGGTCTGTTCTTCAAGCTGGGCGGTGGTGGTGCACACCTTTAATCCCAGCACTGAGGAGGCAGAGGCAGGAAGATCTCTGAGACTGAGGCCAACCTGGTCTAGAGTGAGTTTCAGGACAGCCAGGGCTACATAAAGAAACCCTGTATGTGTGAGGGCGGGGAAAGGAATGACAGGACACAACCTGACCTTCCAGAGGGCTTAAGTTCAAACCCCAGCACCTATGTCAGTCAAGTGGCTTACCACCACCTCCAGGGGATCCAACACGTGTGGCCTTCAGAGTCACTCACCCACAGTCATGTTAATAATGAAAAATAATGAAAAATAAATAAATAAAATAAAATCTCCTAAAATCATTGACATAATGGCCCATGCCCTTAGCTTCTAACAGTGGGGAGGAAGAGGCAGGCAGATCTGAGTTCCAGGTCAGCCTGGGATATGGTGCTAAGGATTTAACCGTACACCATTGTATTTGATGGGTGTGATTTTTTTTTTTTTTTTTTTTTTGAGACAGGGTCTCTCTTTGTAGCTTTGGCTGTCCTGGACTCGATTTGTAGACCAGGCTGGCCTTGAACTCATATTGATCCGCTTGCCTCTGCTTCCCCAGTGCTGGGATTAAAGGCATGTGCCACCACGCCCGGCTTGTTTTGGGCTTTTTTTTTTTTTTTTAAGATTTCTTTATTATGTATATAGTGTTCTGCCTGCATGTGTGCCTGCACTCCAGAAGAGGGCACCAGATATCATTATAGATGGTTGTGAGCCACCATGTGGTTGCTGGGAATTGAACTCAGGACCTTTGGAAGAGCAGTCAGTGCTCTTAACCTGAGCCATCTCTCCAGCTCCGTTTTGGCTTTTTAAGGCAGAGTTCCTCTGTCCACAGACCTTAGCTGTCCTGAAACCCAGTTTGTAGATCAGGCTAGCTTCAAACTCAGTGAGATCTGCCTGTTTCTGCCTCTCAGATGCTTGGGTGCACCACCATGCCCTGCAAGTTTAGTTTTTGGGACAGGGTGTCACTATGTACCGCAAGCTAGTCTTTATTTTGATTTTATTTACTTATTTGTTTTTGGTTTGTTGTTTGTTTTTTCAGGATAGGGTTTCTCTGTGTAGTCCCAGACTGCCCTAGCAGGCTAGTCTTGAAGTTAAGACCTTCCCGTCTCAGCCAGGAAATATAATATCCTGTTCACCCAGCTGTGCCCCTCAGTGTCTTTAAGAAGTAATCTAGCTGTTGGTCAGAGGGCTTGCTAAGCCTGTGTGTAAAAGCACGTCTAGCCAAGCATGACAACACATGTTCCATCTCCAGGACCCACAGGTTGAAAGTTGACTTCCAAAAAGTTAGTTTTAAAAACTGTTAGATGTGCCAAAGCTACAAAGAGAAGCTTTGTCTCAAAAAACAAAAGGTACTTGTGTATGGGTGTTTTGTCTGCATTTTTTGTGTGCAGTACCGGCAGCAGCCAGAAGAGGGCATTAAGTACCCTGGAAGTGGAGTTACAGGAAGTTGTGAGTCAACACGTGGGTGGTGGGAATCAAACCCAGGTCCTTTGCAAGAGCAGCCAGCCTATAAATGTACTTTTTTTTCCTTTAGCAGTCTCATCCTTGCCTTGAGACTCCCAAGCTCATTCTGAACAAAATTAATCTGAACAATCTAGCAACCTCCAATGCTATAGGTAGGGGACATCCCCCTGCTGTGTCCACCCACCCACCACTCCACAGGGAGCCCACTGCAGAGAACACAGGCATACTAGGACTCACAGAAGGCCAAGGCCCTGAACAGCCTCCCACCTAAAGGTGCTAGGGATTCTGGTCCCACAAGTAAGAGCCTGCTGCCTTTCCCTATACACACCTTCAACATCTAGTTGCTCTCTGTACAATGGTAGAACCTTCTAGAACAGGGGCCAGAAAACTATTAGCTGAAGGCTTAGGCAGTAAAGTGTTCTCTGCTTTCATGACTATATACTTTCTGTTCAATCTACTGTATGGCACTGACTTCAGCAAGAGCCAACGTGGATGAGGCAACAGCTACATCTGTATAAAACTTTTATTTTCAAAACCGAACTGGGGGGATGGCTGGGGTTTGTTTGTTTGGGTTTATTTTTGTTGTTGTTTCATTGGTTTTAGATTTTCAAGACAAAGTTTCTCTGTGTAGCCTTGGCTGTCTTGGACTCACTTTGTAAGCCAGGTTGGCCTCAAACTCACAAGGATGTGCCTGCCTCTATGTCCCTGAGTACTGGGATTATAGTGTGCGCCACCTTGCCTGGCTCTTACTCCAGTTTTTACAACAATGCCATAAAGCAGTTCAAACACAAACAAGCAAATGCAAATAGTCAAATATATCTGCAGAAAACAAATTTATTCTGAGATCTAAAATCTGAACAATATGGAACTTCAGAAAACATCCACATGGGACTTTGTTTTCTTCCAATATGTTAACGATCTAACAAGGAAAAAAAAGCACACACATACACAAAACAAAATGACCCTTAAACAGTGCTGTCCAGTCTGCCTGCAGTTACGTGGTTCTCTTTCCATGGTCTACTGAGGTACAGCCTGCACACTTTGGTAAAGTTACAAGTTACAAAAGGAAACAAAAAAGTAACCAATGAAAACATCTTCCTCAGGACATGCTGTAACTACAAAGAAATTCATTGAAAGCATACATCCCATTTTTAAAAAAACTACAGAAGCCCTCAGTTGCTGAGTTAAAAACGAGAGGGGAACTACACCTAGCCAGGACAACCCCCCCCCCCAACAGCCAGGCTTCCGAGGTACGCATCCAACAGTCCAGTGCTGAGGATGGAGGAAGGAACGGCAAGCCAGAGGCACACGCACAGCTTTGTTTGGCTCAGCTGGTCTCCTGGCCGGAAGCCACAGCCAAGTCCCGCTGAGGTAGTTGTCAGCTAGGTCCCAATGCACCCGTGGGGATGGTGAGGCCAGGGCTGAGGCTCGTCCAGGGCCCCATCCAGGACTCCTATGAAGGCCCAAGGGATGGCTGCAGGGGCCACCCCTGGAACGAAGCACGCTGCTGGCTTTCAGGAAGATGTGCCTTGCCTTTTCAAAGATGGTTGCAGATTGTTCTAGGCAACTGGTATCGGGTGTAAACTCCTGACAATATGACACTGAGGTCTGGTATGGGGCTGAATAGTTTCTTAAATCCATTTTCAAGGGGGGGGGGGAAGCAAAAAGAAAAAGAAAGCAGAGTTGTTTTTTTTTCCCTTCTCTTGGAGAATAAATTGCAGGCGTTGTATTTATAAGAAAACGAAATGGAAAAAAAACAAAAACAAAAACAAAAAACAAGTCCAACTGGTAGCCAGAACGGGATTCCTGCAGATGCCTTGGTGGCGACCAGGACAGACGAGTCGCCAGGGCAGACACAGAAGGACAACACCTTCGAGCTAAACCCACTACGGACTCAGAGCGGGGCTGTGGGCCCTCTGCCTGGGTCTTGGCATCACCGGCCACTGCCGTAGCCAGGGAAGAGCTGGTTGAGAATGGTTTGCAGAGGCCGATTGACCTGGGTCGGGGAGCTGTGGTCCAGGTCACGACGACAGGCTGGGCAGCTGAACACCTGGGCCCGGAAGGACCTGTCCAGGCAGTCCTGCATGAGACATGGGCAGAGTGAGGGGCCAGCTGGGAGGAGTCACACAGGGCTTCCTCTTGACCCTCAGGAACCTACTCAGGACTCTGAGTTCCCTCTCGGTGGTCCCTAGCAAAGTCCTGAAGGGGATGAGGGTGTCAAGAGTCTGGGGTCTCTAGAAATCCCAAGAGTGCAGGCAGTGGGGTTCAGGACATCTTCAGAGGCCTCCTCACCTTGCAAACATTGTGCTGACACACAGTGGTGACGGGCCGGAACACCAGCTCCTGACAGCAGATGCACTGGAAAGCCTCCTTTACCTTGCTCAGGAAGACCTGGTACTGCAAAGCAGGGATGGGAGGGCACATGTCCGTCATTCTCCCGCCAGCCACGAGACAGAGGCTCCCGCTGTCCCCATTCGAGCCGCAGCAAAGACTGAGGACAGTGCAGAGTTAAGGCAAGCAGGCCAGGCAGGGAGAAACCAGAAAAGTGACAAGAGACAGCAAGACAGACAGACAATGACCATCAGGATTCACGGTCGATAAGAAATAGAGGCTTCAGGAGGGTAAGAGCAAGGGGATAACAATGAGGATGTAATGTGAATAAATTATAAGAAAAAAAAAAGGAAAGAAAATAGAGGCTTCCTTCAGTTTGACCTTGAATGAGCTGAGGGGGCTAGCCTCACCAGGACAGCAGTCATCCTGGCAGGGCCCCAGGGTCCCCGCCCTGCTAACGCAGTGGAGTGAGGTACACACTTCTCTAACAGGTCTCCAACACACACACACACACACACACACACAGTGGCTATGGGATGTAGGAATCCCACCGCGGGGATACACTAAAGCCAAGCACATCAGGGGTAGGGCAGAGCCGCGCTCACGAGCCACACGGGCGCAACAGTAAGTGGCAGCAGATCATGTGACTCAACACAAGGACAGCCACCGGAGAGGGCAGTCTATCCAGAGAGGAATGTTACTTGCCGGGCATGGTGGTGCACGCCTTTGATCCCAGCACAGAGGCAGAGGCAGGTGGGTCTCTGTGAGTTTGAGGCCAGCCTGGTCTCTAAAGCGAGCCTAGGACAGCCAGGGCTACACAGAGAAACCCTGTCTCGAAGATTACTCAAAGCAGGAAAAGGGGTATTCCGATATCTGCACCAACATAGATGAGCCTCAGCGGTGCGAGCCATCAGAGAAAGACAAAGCTGCACGGTCCCACTCCCAGGAGGTCCCCGGAGTCATCAGAGCCAGAGAGAAAGAGGAATAGTGGATGCCAGAAGCTAATACCAAAAAGGGACAGAGCTTTAGTGGAGTCCCAGAGACAGCTGCACAGCCACAGGAAGGCTACGAGCAGCCACACTGGAATGCTGCAGCAGGCTGAGACACGGCCTCTGACCCAGCTTGCCCACAGGAGCTAGGGCCCCCCGGTGGCTCACCGGCCCATCCTGAAGTGAACTTAGCACGTCGTCCCACAGCTTGGCGTTGCTCTTGTCCTCCCTGATGAGGTTGGCCTGCTGCACGGGGAGTGTGTAGGGCTCCAGTTTGCTCTTCTTAGAGACACGGGAGTTGGAGGTGACCGCGCCTGGAGGGAAGGGGGGGAGACAGAGCAAGGCCTCTGAGGAGTACAGCAATGCTAATGAGCGCACGTCAGACATGGGGCAGATGGGAAGTCGGGACGGACAGGAAGTCCAGATAGGCGGGCACCTACCTGTGGACTTGCGCTTGAATTTGCCGGTCTTGGAGGGTGAGGGTTCCTGCTGTTCCAAGGCCTTGGCCGGGCGCTTCCTGTTCTTCTCCTTGCTGGCCAAGGCCTCCAAGTAGCCTTCAGGGTACTGACAGGGAAGGGGTGGGAGGCAAGAGTCAGGACTCAGCCCATCTGTTCTACAGGGTCATAGTGCCATTATCCAGCAAGGGATGTGGCCCAGGTTGGTCCTGAACTCACAAGGCCAGCTTCCTGGGGGTCAAGAACCCTAGAAAGCCTAAGGCCTCCAAGTAGTCCAAGTGCCCTCACTGCAAGCTCCCACCACAATGGGCAACAAGCTCCAAAGAGCTGGAGCCCCTTGACACCTTGACCCCTGACCTCCAAGGCCACCCACCTGCATAGTGAGCCCCAGCTGCCGTATGCGGTCCTTGCCCTCTCGGGTCCAAGGCCCAGGCTCTGTGTCATCCCGTCGCAAGAGATAGCGCCACACAAGGAAGCCAGATTTACCTTTCTCTGGCCAGTATTTCACCACCTGTGGAAAGGACAGCACAGCTGGTGCAGCGCAGTGCAGGAACTGGGGGACACATGCACAAGGACACGGGCAGGAGCTCACTGCTCACCTTGTAGATGCCATCGTAGCGGTTACCCTCTGCGGGGGCGTACTTGCTGTGTTTCCCGCCCTTCATGTTGCGGACCACGCGCACTGGCTTCCCCTGACGCCAGTCAAGAGCCTCTGCACCTTTCTCATTGATTGGATGGTTGCAGTTGAGGGCTAGAGCCCTTTGGGGAGGCAGGACAGGAAAGGGACGTCACAACATGTTTCCACACACACAAAGGGACATCCTGGCATCCATCAAGACACGGGGCCTTCATCACCAACAGAATATCAGGACAAGATCCCTGGCAGTTAGGCTGGAGAGATGGCTCAGAGGTGAAGAGCACTGACTGTTCTCCTGTTATTCCAAAGGCCCTGAGTTCAATTCCCAGCAACCACATGGTGACTCACAACCATCTATAATGTGATCTAATGCCTTCTTCTGGCCTTTGAGCACTGCATACATAATAAATAAGTAAAATCTTTAAAAAAAAATCCCTGGCAGTTCACAGCTGTCTACAGTCCAGTCCCAGACCTAAGAGATCCAATGCCCCCTTCCTGGCCTCTGTGGACACTGGGCCCAAGGGATGCAGACAGACTAAATGTCTCCGCTAGTCCCTGGGGCAGAGCCGCAAGGAGTGGTGGAGCCTCTAAGGGGTGGGGCCCAGCAGCATGCAAGAGAACTGTGGGACTCCAGCTGTCCTCTTCACTTTCATGTTCTGCCCATGTGCCACACACTTCCGCCAAGTGCTGCCTCCTAGTGGAGGCCTCAAGGCCCAGAACCTTGCCTCCAGAAAAATTAAACTGAAACTCCTGGCTGGGGTTGTGGCCACAGGACACAGATCCATTATGAAGCAAACAGAAGACACATAAAATAAGCATGGGATACAGCCAGGAAGTGCCTGAGAGGGAGACAGCGGGCACAAGGAGGGAGAGGCCTTTTGTCCACCACACACCTGTTGGTATTAGTAAGCTTCTGGTCAGAGGACTGGCCAGCAGTTCGCTTGTTACCGGAGAGGTCTCGGCCACCACTCCCAGTGTAGGTGAAGGAATTGCCGTTGTCCTGCAGGGGGGAAGGACCATCGGATGAGCCCTCAGCAAAGGGGGCGAGTAAGCCCTGCCCAGTTCAGTGAGGACAGGAGTGTGAAATTCGAGTAGGCAGCGCAAATATGGCAGACTCAAGGCCACAGTGAAGGGGCAGTGGCACAAAGCGGGCCCAGAAGATCCACACAGGCACCCTTAACAGACTGAAAAAAAAAAAAGCCAGGCGTGGTGGCGCATGCCTGTAATCCCAGCACTCAGGAGGCAGAGGCAGGCGGATCGCTGTGAGTTCAAGGCCAGCCTGGTCTATACATAGCGAGTCCAGGACAGCCAAGGCTACACAGAGAGACCCTGTCTCAAAACACCGAACAAGAACAGACTGAAAGAAAAACCAAGCACAGCTCTTTGAAATGCCACTGAGTCCTATTTCAGTGTGGAAGGATCTCGAAGGAGCAATGCTTAGTGACATGAGCCAGACACAAAAGACACAGCACGGGCTCTCCATGCCCTGGGGGTCCCCAGAGTTGTCGGACCCACAGAAAAAGAAAGGACAGGGTGTGCTGGGGACTATTGACACTGAGTAAAGTGTCTGAGGAGACAGCCTTAGCATGTCCGGGAAGATGCAAGGTTCTAGAAGGGAATGGTACCGTCAGTGGCACCTGATTCTCCTTCATGTGGTGGTGCTCCCTTTGTCCAGAAGGGAGGCCTGCTCCTCCCCGCCATGGGTGCAGAGTGTTCGCCTCACCCTGTCACCTCCCCTTCTATCTAAGTAGCCAACCCCACACAGCAGCAGACTGGGAAGCCAGCACAGCTCAGCACTCTCAGCTGCGGCATCTTCAGAGCTGATTTTTCTTTCCTTATAAAATCAGGACTCACTCTTGTGCTTATAGGTCACACCTCGTGACATCTCTTTCTCCGGCATTAATGAGCCTCAAGTGTCACTACTCTTGTTGTCTGGAGACACTGTTAGGTCCGACAAAAGTGACTGACACATGTTGGTTGAGAGCATGGCACGGTCTGGCCAACTCCGGCCAGCGCCGAGGGGAGGCCCCAGTGCGGAGACTGGGGAGAAGGACACAGAAGGCCCACAGGCTATCCAGAGGCAGGTGCGACACCTGACATCAACAGTGCTGGATGTCAGTGAGAGCTAGGGCTGAGACACACCTAAAAAGGAGGGGAGCCAAGTGGTAGTGAAGGAGGCTTACCACATCATCTTCATAGCCGCCAGCCAGCACTAACGAGTAGGCACCATCGTTGCTCCGGCCATGGATGCCCGCCACGTGCGGCCGATGCACACCGGACTCGCTGACCTAAGAACACCCGCGAGAGAGCTGTTTTGATCTCCTGGCCATTGTAACCCTCTATTGTTCCCCAGGATGACGGCTCTTGACAAGAGCACACTGGCCCGAGGGCTACGACCTGGTACCCTCTCCCAAGCAGGCACATGCCTGAATCTCACTCAGCAAGCATTAGAGACACAAACTCGACAGAAAAACGTCTGAAACCCTGTGGGGTCAGCAGATACCTGGACTCTGAAGCGCCACATGGTACCCACGGGGACGCCGGGGATGGGCCCGAAGTGGTTGGCGGGCACAATAGTACACTCCGTGGTGCGTCCCACACATGCCATGCCCTGCGTGTGGAAGGGAGTGTGTGAGCAAAGGGGAGCAGGGGATGGGGACAGCAGGGAACCAGGACAAGGACAAGATGCAATGTGTGGGCCTCACCTTGCCCCAGTCCCGCCTAGAGGATGAGGTGGCCGATGCCATCTTCGCCTTCTTCTTGCTTTTCTTTAGCTTTTCCCCGGCTTGCACCACCTCGCTGGAGTCAGTCCGGCAGCTAGGGCAGTACCTAAGACAACCAGAACATCACCTGCATGTCGCCTGATGCCCCAGTGTAGGACGGATAGTGTCCTTCCCCCATGCACCACACACAGGCCAGACACAGGGCCACCCAGCCCACGTGGTCCCTAGAGCTGAGTCAAATCGCAAACTTGGGTCCCCAGACAGCTTTGGGAATGCTCCACCATCCATGTACAGCCGAAGCCACATGGTCAAACTCCAGGCTGGACCATCCCTACTGTCGTAAGGTTTCTGGGGTTCTTTTGTTTTGTTTTTGAGACAGGGTTTCTCTGTGTGGCCTTGGCTGTCCTGGTCTCGCTTTGAAGACCAGGCTGGCCTCAAACTCATAGCGATCCACCTGCCTCTGCCTCCCAAGTGATGAGATTAAAGGTGTGCGCCGCTACGGCCGGCTGTTGGACATGAGTTTTCTTAGCCTTCTGCTAAGAGCCCTGCCTGCGGAAAGCCAGTGAAACAGCTCAGCAGGTAGAGCCCTGCCACCAAGTCTGAGGACTTGAGTTCAATCCCCAGGACCTACACAAAGGAGAGAACCAACCCCCAAAGCTATACAAAGACACAAATAAAGTAACAACAAAAAAAACTCTTTTTAAGAACCCCACAGTGAAAAAGCCGGGCGTGGTGGCGCACGCCTGTAATCCCAGCACTCGGGAGGCAGAGGCAGGCGGATCGCTGTGAGTTCGAGGCCAGCCTGGTCTACAGAGTGAGTCCAGGATGGCCAAGGCTACACAGAGAGACCTTGTCTCGAAAAACCAAAAAAAAAGAACCCCACAGTGGGTCATGGAGGCACAGTAGCGCACACCTTTGATTCCAGGGCTCAGCAGGCAGAGGCAGGTGAAATCTCTGAATTTGAGGGCAGCCTGGTCTACAAAGTGAGTTCCAGGCCAGTCAGAGCTACAGAGAGACCATCTTGCAGGGGAGAAAGAAAGCAAAAACAAAAACAACAAAACAGAACCAGACCTAAAACTCTACTCCTTACCACTTTAACTTATGAGAAGAACCAAAAACTTCAGACCCAGGCAGAGTTGCTCATGCCCGTATTTCCAGCAGGTCAGGAGACCAGAGGCAGAGGCTGCTCCAGTTCAAAGCAGGCTGGGCTACAAAATCAGACCTTGTCTCAAAAAGAACCCCCCCAGAAAAAAAAACCCTCAAGAACAGAGCTGGAAGCAGTGGGTATGGTGGCACACGCCTGTAATCCAGCACCGGGAAGGCAGAAGCAGGCAGATCTCTGTGAGTTCCAGGCTAGCCTGGTCTACAAAGTGAGTCAAGGACAGCTAACGCTACAAAGAGAAATCTGTCTTGGGGAAAAATTAAAAACCCCACAACAAACCAACAATAAAGAACAGAGCTGGAGCAATGGCGCAGTGGTCTAGCCCTGGCTGCTCCTACAGAGGACTGGGGTTTGGTTCCCAGCCCATGCGTTATTGGGCTCACGAGCACCTGTCACTCCAGCTCTGGGAAGATGTGACATCTCTGGCCTCTGTGGGCACTCTACTTATTGCACACACACACAAGTATAATAACAATAAAAGTAAATTATAGAAAATCAAGCAAGAGGGCTGGAGAGATGGCTCAGCTGTTAAGAGCACCGAGTGCTCTTACAGAGGTCCTGAGTTCAATTCCCAGCAACCACATGGTGGCTCGCGACCGTCTATGAAATCTGGTGCCCTCTTCTGGACTGTAGGTGTATGTGCAGGCAGAGCGCTGTATACATGATAATAAATAAATATATAGTTTTAAAAAAAAAAGAAAGAAAAGAAAATCAAACAAGAGCGGGGTGGTGGTGGCGCACACCTTTAATCCCAGCACTTGGGAGGCAGACCCAGGCAGGTCTCTGTGGCTTCGAGCCAGCCTGGTCTACAAAGTGAGTTCCAGGACAGCCAGGGCTACACAGAGAAACCCTGTCGTAAAAACAGGCAAATGGCAATGCTGATTAAGCGAGGGCATGGTCCATGTGACAACAGCCCTCCTCCCTCTGCCAGCCTCAGGTTTCCCACCTGCATCGGGTCAGGCAGACAGGAAGTGGGCCCCACTGCACACACCACTGTCAGGAACACAAGCTCCCCAAGTGGGGCAGGGCACACACAGTGCCAGACCTAAGAGACACAAGCCAGACTCCACTGACTGCTTTCTCTCACTGAGCCTGCAGCCAAGCTGGCGATCATCAGGTGCCAGCCAAACTCCTGGCACCGTTCCCCTGAAACACTGAACTCCCAGGGCTATGTGCTAGCCACACCCAGCATTTGATGTGAGTGCTGGGATTTGAACTCAGGATAGCAGAACTATGTAGCGTGGCTTAGCCAACCTCCCGGCCTGTCTGAAAGTTCCCTTCTGGGCATGTCAAGTCGGACAGCAGGTCTGTCACTCACCACTCGGGCTCGGGTGGGACGCTGGTGAGCGGGGGCTCCAGGCAGTACAGGTGGAAGGCCATGTCACACTCGTCGCACAGCACCTGCTTCTCGGGAGCCTCGCGCCCGCCGCACACGTGGCAGGCGCACTTGCGACACAGCTTGTTCTCGTCGTCCTTGCAGTACTGGCAGGACGGGCCGCTCTTCCCTGTGTTCCGGAGTGCAGGAGGGGCTGCAGCAGGCCACCATGCCACCTAGGACTGCCACCCGCACCCAGGATGCACTCAGGGCCCGACCAGGACTCACGTTGCGAGGGGCTCCCAATCAAGGGGCTCCTTTCATTAGGGAGCTCGACCCTGAAGACCTCGTCCACGAACATGATGCGGCAGTCATTAAGCTGAGACCCGTTCCTGCAGAACATCCCGACCATTACAACACTGCGCCCGGGCCAAGCGGGGCCTCAGCTCTACCAGGAAGATGGACAGTTCCAGCCCAGGTAGGTTCCTCCCCTTTGGTTTCTGCATGTGCACACTCTAACATGGGCACTCCTGTGCCACCTACAGGTCAGAGGCTGCCCATCCTCGACTTCTGCCTGCACACACCAGGCCAGCTGGCCCAGCACGTCCAGGAATTGTGTCCTTACCTCCCATGTCCCTACTGTAGTGCTAGCTTCTGCACATGGCTTTTTTTTTTTTTAAAAGACTGATTTACTTGTTTGGGTTTTTTGTTGTTGTTTCATTTTTCGAGACAGGGTTTCTCTGTGTAGCCTTGGCTGTCCTAGACTCACTTTGTAGACCAGGCTGGCCTCGAACTCACAGCAATCCACCTGCCTCTACCTCCCAAGTGCTGGGATTAAAGGTGTGCGCCACCACACCCGCCCGGCAAGACTCATTTACTTGTTGTGTATACAATGTTCTGCCTGCATGTGTGCCTGCCTGCCAGAAGAGGGCACCAGATTTCACTATAGATGGTTACAAGCCACCATGTGGTTGCTGGGAATTGAACTCAGGACCTCTGGAAGAGGAAGGAGACAGTGCTCTTAACCTCTAAGCCATCTTTCTAGCCCTCTACACGTGGCTTTTATGTGAGTACTGGGGATTTGAACTAAGGTCCTCACGTTTACACAAGCAAGTGCTCTTACTCACTGAGGCGGGAGTCTGGAGATAGCCTGGGCAAGACAGCGAGATCTGGTGGCCCCTAGACGAGGCAGATGCTGGTAGAGCCCTGGAGCCCTCCCATATACACACAAGACTGCTAAGTGCAGGCTGGCAAGGCCTCCAAGAACCACTCAGGCCCACACCCTCCCACAGCATGGAGACAATGCTGATAAACACACAGAAGCATCCAGAAAGCCAGGTCTGAGGCCAAAGGGGGTCTGGTGGGAGGATAAGAGACCATGTCAGGGTCCCTGCCCGAGCAGGCCACTCACGCAAGCATGACGTTGCCATACAGCTCACGCGCCGTCCTGGTCTGGTGCTTCCTAGAGATCTCAGCATCATACCAGAAGCCACGCTTCCGGGGGTAGTCCACGTTGTAGTTGACCATTACCACCTGGCCCACCTCCAGGTCGGTCCACGGAATCACAGTTCGGGCCCGAGCACGGACATCCTTGGCTTTGACAACCTCCACTCCATGCTCTGGGTAGCTGTAAGTCAAGGCCCAATCTCAGATCTACCAGGCCACCACACCCTGTCCCTTCACAGGGCCAGAGATGTGGTAGCATGGGCAGCCATATTCTGGGTGACCCCAGTGTCTATGCTGGTGATTCAGGTTTGTGGGACATGTGGAGAGATATGGCCTCCCAAAGTGACTCCGTCCCCATCCCAGGATCTAGGGAGGTGGCAATTTGGAAGTGAAGTTTTTACAGCTAGGTATGCCTGCTGGAGTAGGGACAGCTCTGGGGTCTCTTGAGAGACATGACAAACAGACAGTAGCAGACATAGTGGCCACATGCCCAGGAACTCCAAGTCAGAGCAACTTGGAACAGTTGGCCGGGGATCAGACTTTGGAACCATTCAAAGGCCAAGTGAATGTTTCTCCACATCCATGCACAGAATGACCTGTGTGTGTGTAGGCATATGCGTCTGAAACAAGACTGCAGCCAGAGGTGACAACTTCACACAGAGGACTCTCCCACCTGTTATAAGGCATGTTCTCTGGGAAGTTGCGAGCTATAACACCTCAGATTGATTAACTTTCAGGTCCATCACAGAAGTCAGCTCAGCAAGCATTCTCTGCCAAGGACTTCCACACTAAATGGCTGACTATTTCAATAAAGCTTTATTGACAACAACAAGCAAGGGGCCACACGTGATCTCAGAGTTAGAACATGGAAATCTCAACAAGGTGCCAATTTGTGCTACTGGGATTTGTACCATCTACTTTGTCTTGAGGGAATCACCCTAGGCAGGTGAGAGAGCCACCCAGGCCATGGACAGAAATGACAGCACCCCTCCCTCCAGTCAGGACTGATGGCAAAACCCCAGCATATGACCAGGAGAGGGAAGTAGAGTTCAGTAAAGTCGTAAAGACAGGGGCCTCCCTCCACCCATGGGATGCTGGTCTTAGGAATAAAGTGTTGTGGCCTCCTAGACCCAAGGACACAGATGACCATGACTTAGCTGCCTACCGGAGGCCTCTCCTCACTACCCGTGACACTGCGCAGGCCCAATAACCATGTGGAACCAGGACCTGCAATGCTCTGTTGTCTCAGGACTCTGACACCCAAGATCTTCCTGTGACGGTTGGGACCAAGGACACAGGAGAGATCTCCATGCCCTCACAGACCAAACAGAAACGTGGCTGGGCTCCTATCACTAGGAAGCCTTAGGGAAGAGGGCGCTCCATCTAAACAGTCTCAAATGGAAACAAGCCTTCCATGGCTTCCCCACCCTCACTGCCAGGCAGCAGTCGCTTGGAGAGTGCAGAGCAGGGCTTGGGACTATGCTGGAGACTCCCAGTGGTACTCACTCATCATATTTGATGTGGTACATGATGTCATCCTCCGGGGTCGTAATGGTACTAGAGCTGCAGGGATCTTCCTGAGCTGGGGCTTTCTTCTGTACCTGGACCACCTGGGCCTCGAACCACGCACCCAAGGTGTTGTCACGCACATCCACATACTCATTAACCTACAGAAAGCAAGTCAGCTCAGAGGACCCAGCAAGCAGTGCAGGGGCACCGCCCAGCACAACCAAGGTTTCGCCTGACTCTGGTAGTCCTGGCGATTGAACCCAGGGCCACATGTGTCAGGCAAGGGTGTCTGCACCCAGCTATGCCTACAGGCCTCACTCCGTAGCCCAGGTTAGCCTTACACACTCTAGCGTGCTGCGCTGCCTCAGCCTCCAGAGTATGAGGATGACGGTGTGAGCCATATGCTCCACCTGGCAGCCAAGCTCAACACTGGTTGGGACTGGACTATTCTGGAAGACTCAGTTCAAACACCTTCTGCAGGAGACTTTGGCGCTGCTGGCTGTGACTGTCTCCATAGAGCAAGTGTGGCACCAGGGCTCTAGGGGCTGAGCCCCATCCAAAGCCTCCACACTCCAGACTGGCTCCTTGGTGAGTAGCCGTGCCTCCACGAAGCACAGATAACAGCAGGTGGGTCAAAAGCCACGTGGTCACAGAGGCCAGAGGGTGGGTCTCATGGGGCCCTGTTCAGCCTCAACCCCATCACCTAGGTGTCCCAGGGAGGCTCAACCTCCAGTTTGTCAAACACACAAAAGTTCCAACCTTGATTAAACTCCCCGGAGAGAGGTGTGAATTTGAAATGGCAGCTACAGGCCAGCTATAGAGGTGTCACCTGCTTGTACCGACTACAGTGAAGTCACCAAGGAGTCCCAAGCAACCCTGGGCAGCTGTCAGCAGAGTGACGGGGGAGAGAGGCCCAGATATTACCAGGGTTGGCAGTGTTAGGTATCTGGGCTGGGAGCAAAGCCAGAAAGCCACCGCCACACCTCCACACAACCACGGGGAGCCTTACCTTGTACAGCCCCAGCTCCGTGTCCTCCCACACGATCTTGTCGTCCCCTTCGGCAGCCCCTTCGCCGTGCATGGACGACTTGTCCGACTCGCTCTGGCCTACGCCGTAGCCAGAGTCAGAGTCAGAGAGCTCCGAGTCCCGTTCCTTTGTACTGAGGGGCAGCGCCAGGCTCTGGCGCACCAGCAGCTGAATGGTGTCATTGAGGCGCACGTCGTAATCGAAGAGTGTGTGACCATCTTCCATCTGGGGGGGAAAAACCCACAGCAGACTGTCATCCAGGAAGGCCTGGACACTCACAGGTGCTCCCCAGCAGGCAGACAGGGAGCACTGTCAGCATCCCCAGAAGGCTATAAGCAGAGGCGATACAAGCCCTCCACGCTGTGGCTGTCCAGAGAGGGTGTCCCCTTCCAGGGAGACTTGCTGAAGGAATACTGAATGGGGTTCAGGGGTTCAGACAGGGTCTCACGTAGCTCAGGGTCATCACAAACTCCTGGTCCTCCTCCTCCTCCTCCCATTCCCCAAAGTCTGGGAAGACAGGTAGGAGAGCTATTAAACCAGTGTGTCTGGTGTTGGACGATGTTGCCGCCGCCAGGGGCGCTCCTAGCGTTGAAGTGGGTGTGCTAGCCAGCACACTGCAGGGCCCAGCAGGGACAGACTGCAGCCAGTATCCCATGAGACCCAGAGGCAACCAGGGGGGACCCACAGTACAGCCCCCAGAATCCTCTCTAAAGCCCTCCTCCAATCTCCCCCAGGGTCCTGGGCAGCAGCTCCGGGCCGACTCAGCTGGTGGCCAAGAGCTGGGGGGTCAGGGTGTGACCTGTGACCCCCACAGTAGGCCCTTCCATGGTATTCTTCCCCACGGGGGGCCAGAGGCCTTGTGACTGCCACAGTTGTGAACGGGCTCCCCCAGGGGTGGAGTCACCCAGTGTGTGTGTGTTGGGGGTATCACTGTCATGCAAAGAGCTCTGGGGACTAATGTGGAGGGTGTGAAAGAAAGGCTTGCAGGCCCACTGGCCATGGTAACAGGCCTGAGTCAGCATTAAGAGGGCAGGAAGAGGAAAGGACTCTGGCCATGAGAAGGAAAAGCTCTGTGGGAACTCTGCTCTGAGATAACTCTGCACGCCATGCGGCAACAGGACTCAGGAGGGCTCAGCATGCCATGCGGAAACTCCGCATGGGGGCGCAGGAGCGGGACTCTGCGGGAACTCTGGGGGGGGGGGGCGGGAGCGGGACTCTGCGGGAACTCTGGGTGGGGGGGGCGGGAGCGGGACTCTGCGGGAACTCTGGGTGGGGGGGGCGGGAGCGGGACTCTGCGGGAACTCTGGGTGGGGGGGGCGGGAGCGGGACTCTGCGGGAACTCTGGGTGGGGGGGGCGGGAGCGGGACTCTGCGGGAACTCTGGGGGGGGCGGGAGCGGGACTCTGCGGGAACTCTGGGTGGGGGGGGCGGGAGCGCGACTCTGCGGGAACTCTGGGTGGGGGGGGCGGGAGCGGGACTCTGCGGGAACTCTGGGTGGGGGGGCGGGAGCGCGACTCTGCGGGAACTCTGGGTGGGGGGCGGGAGCGGGACTCTGCGGGAACTCTGGGTGGGGGGGGCGGGAGCGGGACTCTGCGGGAACTCTGGGTGGGGGGGGCGGGAGCGCGACTCTGCGGGAACTCTGGGTGGGGGGCGGGAGCGGGACTCTGCGGGAACTCTGGGTGGGTGGGTGGGGACGCAGGAATGGGACTCTGCGGGGGGCAGGAGCGGGACTCTGCGTGGGGGAGGCGCAGGTATGGGACTCTGCGGGAACTGGGGGGGCAGGAGCGTGACTGCGGGAACTCTGGGGGGGCAGGAACGGGACTCTGCGGGAAGTGGGGGGGCGGAAGTGGGGGGGCAGGAGCGGGACTCTGCGTGAACTCTGGGGGGAGGCGCAGGTATGGGACTCTGCGGGAACTGGGGGGGGGGCAGGAGCGGGACTGCAGGAACTCTGGGGGGGCAGGAACGGGACTCTGCGGGAAGGGGGGGGGCAGGAGCGGGACTCTGCGGGAACTCTGGGCGGGGAGCAGGAGCGGGACTCTGCGGGAACTCTGGGCGGGGAGCAGGAGCGGGATTCTGCGGGAACTGGGGGGGGGAGCAGGAACTAGACTCTGCGGGAACTTGCAGGGGGGCAGGAGCAGGACTCTGCGGGAACTGGGGGGGCAGGGGTAGGCAAGAACGGGACTGGGGGGAACTCCACGTGGGGGAGCGGGGGGGGGGGGGAGAGAACGGGACTCTGCGGGAACTCTGCAGGCAGTGGGAACAGGACTCTGGGAACTGCATGCGGGAACTCTGCAAGCAGGAAAGCTCTGCGGGAACACGGCTCTGCGGGAACAGGAAACAGCTGGGGAAACAACGTGGTCAGCAGTTCATGGCTGCTCTGTTCACGGCCAGGACCCACACTCCGCCATACCTGTGACTCAACACACAGGGACTGTGCAAGGCAGGCTAGACTTAGATGGAAGGGGGGACTGGAGGAAAAAACGCACACAGGGGTGCCCACAGGGAAACCAAGGCCTTCTGCAAGTGGCCACCCACCCAGTGAGCATTACTCAGCCACGAACAGACAACACAGCTAAGAAAGCAACTGAGGCTGGGCAGTGGTGGCGCACACCTTTAATCCCAGCACTTGGGAGGCAGAGAGGCAGGCGGATCGCTGTGAGTTCGAGGCCAGCCTGGGGTCTACAAAGCAAGTCCAGGACAGCCAAGGCTACACAGAGAAACCCAGTCTCGAAAAACCAAAAACCAACGCCTGTAATCCCAGCACTCGGGAGGCAGAGGCGGGCAGATCGCTGTGAGTTCGAGGCCAGCCTGGTCTACAAAGGGAGTCCAGGACAGCCAAGGCTACACAGAGAAACCCTGTCTCGGAAAAACCAAAAACCAAACAAAAAAAGGAAGAAAGCAACTAAGGACACCTGATATCCATACACATACAATGCCGATGCATATGACACACTCAAGACAGACACCTACTCATGCCCAAAGTTTTCAAATACAAAGCAAAATGTGGTAGTTGCTGGGCCCAGGAGCTGGTAGCCAGGAGGTAGGGCCCCCAGCCCCCCCACACCCACCCTAGAAACTTACCAGGCTGCCCCAACTATGGTCACAGTCTGAGACAGTAAGGGCAGCCCCCCACTCAACAGACAGGACAAGATGTGGCTGGGACAGACTCACCAGGCAGTTTTAACTAGACTGCCTAACTCACAAGGCCGGTTGAGCAGCTTCTGAAACTATCCAGAAGGGCCCCCAGGAAGGCAGGTAAAAGCCTGCAATGGCATGTGACTGCGACTAGGGGTGGGTGTAGTGTCCCCCACCACCACCTATCTTGCCAAGGGGCTGGCTAGGAAATTCAGGAAGCACGTGACCCCAGGCTCTGGTCACCCTTGAGACCACCTGTCATAGAGGGCAGGACACTCGAAGACCACTCAGCGACCTCAATAGTAGCTGAGTCCAGCACTCGGTCACAGCTCCTGCTGTTGTTTAGGGAGTGAAAATTAAGCCCAGGACAGGGGCTGAGAACACACCAGTGTGAATTAAGGTCCTGGGGCCAATTCCCAGCACCACACAAACCAGATAGCATCACACACCTGTTAGCCCATCGACAGTACAAACAACTTCAGGGTTATCCTTGGCTACATATAGCCTGATGGCTCAGCAGATGAGAGCCCTTGCCCTATGAGCCCACAGTGGAGAGAACGGACTTTCGAACACTGTCCCCGACCCCACACACGCCAAGGTACATGCACACACAATAACGAATAAATTTGTTTTGTTTTTATTTTTCCAGACAGGGTTTCTCTGTGTAGCCTTGGCTGTCCTAGACTCCCATTGTAGACCAGGCTGGCCTCGAACTCACAGGGATCCACCTGCCTCTACCTCCTGAGTGCTGGGATTAAAGACGTGCGCCACCGCTGCCTGGCATGACGAATAAATTTTTAAAAATCCACAAGTAACATTTCCAGACAAGACTTCAGTGTATTGCCCAGCCTGGCTTTGAACCTGCAAACCTGCCTCAGCTTCTTGAATAACTGGGGAAACGGGAGCTATGGCCAATCTATTTCTTCAAGATAGCTGTCGGTTTCTGTCTATACTATGGGGGAGATCTACTGCACCTGCAGTGAAGGTGGTAGGAACCCTGCATTACGTGGCTGGTTACATGATCCTGGGTAGCAAGTCATTCTTGCAAAGGCAATGGCTCCCAGGCCATATCAGAACAACCTGAGAGACAGGCCTTGGCCCAACCACTGTACCTGACATGCTTTCTTTTTTTGTGGGGGGGGGGGGGGGAGGAAGTGGTTGACAAGGTTTCATACAGCCCAAGGCTGACCCTGGACTCCACAGGTAGAGAAGACTGACTCAGTGCTGCAATGACAGGTGTGATGGTTTACAGGGTACTGAGGTGAACACAAGGCCAACACTTGGCCAACTCGATCAGCATGGCTGATGTCAATCACCCATGAGACCAGCTGATGTTAACAGGAGAGATATGTCCCGAGAGACTACTGGGTGATTTCTGGAAACTCCTTTTCTTTGTTGTTGTTTAGGCAGGGTTTCTCTGTGTAGCCTTGGCTGTCCTAGACTCACTTTGTAGACCAGGATGGCTTCGGACTCACAGCGATCCGCCTGCCTCTGCCTTCCAAGTGCTGGGATCAAAAGCGTGCGCCACCACGCCCGGCTCCTCTGGGGACTGTGTTAACAAGTGGAGAACCCCAGCATAAAATCACAACAGCTCAGGTCTGCATCATCCTGTGGGGACCCTGGTGCCCCCCATTGCCAAGCCAGGCCCTGTTCAACTCACATTACCACATGCAGTGGCCACCGGTCAGCCACACTTGTGATGTGGGACACAAACAGTTAAGTTGTCCCTGACCAGAGAGCCAATGGACCGGCAACATTTGAGTAAAGCCTGCAGGCGCTGATTGCATCGAAGACTACTGCTATTTCAATGGCAGTTTCAAGATAACGTGGGTCTGCCAGACATATCTCGCTCTGCTCCGGCGGGACGCGGCCCAGAGTCCCCTCCTACATACCCACCACCTTGCTTAAAGGCAAGGAGGGGCCAGGATACCAACTCCAGACACCAGCTAGCTCCTTCAGCTCTTAAAGTCTGGATGGATCCAGGCAGCTGGGCCACAAGAGGGGGAAAAAAAACCCAGCCCTTCTTGAACTTGCTAGAACCTTCTGGAAGCTTCTGGAAGTGTGGCCTACTTGCATCATTTATATTGCTATCATATCAACCAAAGCAGGCTTTCCCCAGCTCTCTGCCAGACCCCACCTCCTAGCCCCTTATTCCCTCCCCATGGCCTGCTGTGTCCCAGTAGCAGGCTGCAGCTGAGGAAGTTGCGTCAGAAACCGGAAGCCACCGCCTGCTCCCTGACAGAGCTAACAAAGCTACAACACGGCAAGAGCTAGGAAAAGGGACCGGGCAGTAAGTAGCGAGGGCTGCCAGGTTTGCTACGGGTTAACAACTGCGAGACTGAGCGCACCTTTAATCTCAGCCCTCCGGAGGCAGAGGCAGGTGGATCTGAGTTCCAGGCCAGCCTAGGCTACATGAAACCGTCTCCTGATAAAGACATAATTAACAACACTGTTCAGGGAGAACCTGGACAAGCATTTCCACTCAAACTGTGAGTGAGCCCGGAGACTAGATCGAAGACAGAGGTAGCCAGCTGAAAGCCAAGGGGAAAAGGCTGACTCTCTGCTGTGGGCGTGGCCACTGGCGTCTGTACCTCTGCCAGTCTGTAAACCTGACCAGGCCACACACTGCTAAAGCGGCACACTGGGTATGGAATGAAACAAGTCACCACAGCAGGCAGCCAAACACAGTGCCCACACACCACCCAGCTACACCAAGAATACCCATGTCCAGGAATGAGGGGACAGTCTCAAGGCCTCCTAGAGTCAGGAAGGGTCACTTTGATTCCTAACACAATGCCATCACCTGGGCACAGCCAGCCCAAGAAATGAAGCCTTGAACCTGGACACCAGAGGGTAGCAGTGTCCTGCGCAGCCACAGGCCATGGACACAGGGCAACTGCAGATCTACTTCCAAGACCCTTGTCTGCTGGGCTGCAGTGCTCTTAGAGTGCCAAATGGCCCTAGAAAGCACTTACCCCACACCAAACACCCCAAAGCCAGCACAGCAAGACACCAATAAAAAAAAGAAAGCCCAGCCAGGTGCCAACAATAGGAAGTCCCAAGTCTGGACAGCTGGGCTACAAACACAGCCATTTAAAAGACCACAGAAAGCTGGAGAGAGAAGAGCTAAAGAGATTTGACAAGGCGGCTAGGCTACCCCCCATAAGAAGCATCAACCAGCTCCGTTCTCCCCACAAGCCTAGACGAATGAAATTTCTAGTTGTGAGTAAAGTGACCCCTCCAGGGCATTTGATGTCTCATGGAGGCAAACTACAAGCAATCAATGTGGCATTCAAAAGGAAAACCTGGTCCTCTCTCATTGCCGACACTTGAAAACTGTTGGGAGAAACTTTTAACCCAACACCCTCTTGAACCCTCTGTTGGCCACTTCAAACTTTTCCCTCAAGAACAATTATTTTAGAAGAGTTTAAAATAAAGAGGCGCCAGGCTCTGCAGCACCGAGCCAGCCACCAGCCTAGTGAGGAGGCCTGCCTTTGTTCACTCTCCAACCGCAGCATCTGAGGCGGCTCTAAATTCTCCTTCCGGGACTGACTTCGGGGTTGGGGGGTGGGTGGGTGTGACCTCTGGTTTAGTGGCTTTGAGAGAGGCAGGGTGCTTGGAACAAAGCTCAGTGGGCGGAGGGTTACCTGTTTGCCCCTGTAAAAGAGTCTCTGCAGCTGGGGGTCCACGTGAAATAGCTCCTCAATCTTTTTCCTCAGCTCCTGCACCTTGGTCAACCGGGACAGAGAGTCCACAGTGTGGGTCTCCTTCCCATCCATGGTTCGAACTTGGATCCACATGATGCCGAGATGCTTGAGGGACAAAAAGAGAAAGGTAGACTCCGTTCAGTGTGGTCTGCCAGGGGGCGGGAAGTGGGGTGAGAGTACCCTAGTAGCTTTCTTTACTGGGCGATTGATTGAGCGTAGGAAGCAACTCCCACGATCAACCTCCGGCAGCAGTCCTGACCCCCTACACTGCCAGACCCTACCATGGGAGGACCAGGTGGCATAAATTAGGCACTTAATGTTTTAATGACCAGCTAGTGGAGACAGTTGATCGTGAACCGCAAAAGGCATCCTGGGTGATCCGAGACAATCCACCACTTCTCCAAAGAGGGAGAGAAAAAAAAAAGCAATGTCCACAGAGGGAAAACGGCCCTAGTCAGGCTGAAAGTAGCCCCAGCTACTCATTCATTTGTTCACCCATTGATTCATTCATTCCACGCAGTCTAAGTCCCAGCGATGGGAACTCAACAACTCCGAAGCGGACCGGAACTTCTCAAGTCCGGGATGGGGGAACTCAGTCACAGAAGGAAGGGCGCCCCCCACACACACACCCACCACTCGGGACACCTCCCCGGAGTTCGGGGCCAGTGCGCCCCACTCCCGCCGTGGCCATGCAACTCGCAGTCCCGGCCGGGTCACCTCCGCGCGCGCGCTCGTGGCAACAAACTCACCTGAGTCCCACGCGTAGCTGATTGCTCCGACGTCCTCCCGGGACACCGACCCAGGCCTCTTGAGATGGCGCTTTAAAGACTAGGGAGGCCCCCGAGCCCACGCCCACACCCTCCGCAGTTGCCAGGGTCGGACCCTCGGAGCCGCGCCGTTTAGGTTCCGCCCTTCCCGGAGAGCCCGCTACTGAGTGGCTCCTCCCGGCTATACGCCCCGCCCTCCTCGCACTCAATTGGTCGAGACGTACTGGGAGAAGCCAGGGCGCGCGAAACCGGACTCGGGCGCGACAATTGAATCGCGGGGAGCGTCCGCGCGCAGGCGCGGAGCCGCGTGTACTCCCTCGCCGGACCCCACGCGTTTCCCGCAAACTAAGCGGTACTCCGGAGGGTCAAAAACCGGGTGCAGCGTGGAAGACTCCCCTCAGGTTGCCCCCTAACGAATACAGAAGCACGCATGCGCGGTGGTTCTCTGCAATGCCCCGAGCCACGCGCGGGAAAGTTTTGCCAAGCTTTCGGGTATAACCGTGTGCGCGGGACCAAAAGGGAGAGGCTCAGCGTGGAGGGATAAAATTCGGATTCTCTTTACACGTGATGCAGAACCACGCCTGAGCGATGGCTCTCTGCAAATCTCACCCACGCGCGGGAAGTTTTGCGAATTTTTGAAAAGCTTCCCCCTCCCCCCCGACTCAGACGGTCAACGTTGTGCGACTGGTCAGAGAGGAGGTTTGGCACGGAAAACATCGCAGATCCCCAGAAACAAGTCCCCGCGGCCACGCGTGGGAATTCTTTGCCGTTTTGCGCAGTGCCAGGCCGTGCCACTGTGTGCGTACAGCCCGCTCGTCCACTCACCTCTCCCGCGGCGGCGATCCGCACTCTCCTCTCGCCTGGAGTTCCTGGCTGTTAAGTTAGGGCTCTGCGGCTGGGTGACCTAGGAGGGAAGCCGCGTGAGTGGCAGAGGACCTTAGTGAGCCCCAGAGCGCGCGATCCTTCCAGCTGCTAGGATTTTTTTCCCGCGAAAACTCAGGGCGTTCTTAGAACTGTGCACAGGCTGCTGCGGGAGACTCTGCCACCCTAAAGTTGGGGGGGTGGGGTGGAGGAGGCCGGGGCGGGCTCTTGATTCCTGATTGGCTGGCGCAGTGGCGGGAAGCAAGAAAGAGAGTGGGGCGTCCCCACGACCGGGGATCTACCCCACCTCCGGCTCCACCCAGCAGGCCACGGACTTGCCCTGCAGCCTGTGTCCAGTTTACCAAGAAGGCCCAGGTCCACCATCAGGCAAACCTCATAGGAATACCGGGGGTACCGCTGCCCCCCCAAAAGAGACACCCTCCCCTCCATCTCAGCACATGCCCACTCCCTCTCGGCTGGACAAACTTTCACCTCTTAATCTAAGCAGCCACCAATCTATGTCCATATACCCCAGGGGAACTTGAGGGGGCCTCCCCAACAGACGTCCTGCACCCCATGTCTGGTCTGAGCACCCTCAAACAGCAACGTGCACACGGAGTAACATCAGGGGCGTTGCCGGTGGGCCCCATGCTACCCACCCGCAGGGCTTCTTTTCCCGCCTGGTTTTTCCCGCCTTCTGCAATCTGTCCAGGCGAACAGGCCTCCCTGCCCCCTCCACCGTGGCCTGCTCCATTCTGACCATTCTTGGCGGGCACTCAGCGCTGGGCATCTGCGCTGTTAACTGATGGACAGAGAGACCAGAATTAGAAGGCCCAATCCCATGCAAGGTCCACCCTACCCTCCAGCATTTGGGGGAGGGGGGGATCTCTGAGAAAGCAAATCCTGGCCTAGGAACCAAGGTAGAAGAAATTAATATTGAGGGCAGTTCCAGGTACAACCACAAGTCATGAGGTCGGAAGTGACCAGCAGCCACGTGGGGGGGTGGGGGGGCTGGGGCAGAGGCACTTCCGGCTGAGGAATGCCGAGGACATGTCGGGTGTGGAGAAGGAGTGGGGCAGGAGGCCGCCCCTGGGCTGGGACAGAGACCGCGTAAGACCTCAGAGGCCGCGCGAAGGACTTTGGTCTCGGCTTTCTCTACCTTGGAGGTCCTTAAGAGGAAGGACTTCCAGGTTTTAACTGTTTTGATTTTTTTTTTTTTAAACCAAGCCGCACATAGCCCAAGGGAGCTTCCGGCGTGCTCTGTAGCAAGATCTCTGAACTCCAGAGCCTCCTTTCTGGTTCTGGGCTAACTAACAGGTGTGCAACACTACACCCAGAGGATTTGGAAGGGTCCGTACAAGGTTGCTGCTCCAAAGATAATTCAAGTATATCTCTGTGACCATCGCCCCCCCCCCCAAAAAAAAAGGTATCCAGCCACTCATCTCCAAGGTCTGAGGAAGCAGGACCTTCTATAGTGAGGTAGACTTTATAAGTGTGAGGAAAGACTTCCCAGACAGGACAGCGGCTTTGCACAGTGCAATCTCACAAAACAAGACAGAGCACAGACAGTGCACAGGATCTGACTGAGAAGCAATGGGACATTTGGCACAGGCTTTGGTGTCCTGACACTCAGTACAACATACTCCAGGCTGACCCCAAGCTCGGCAATCCTCCTGCCTCAAAAACCCTGGCATCACCAGCATAAGCTCCAAGCCTACTAGCTCTTTATTTAAACGTTCACACAAAGTTGCCCTAAGCCCCAAGCCTACTAGCTCTTTTATTTTAAACGTTCACACAAAGTTGCCCTAAGCCCCAAGCCTACTAGCTCTTTTATTTTAAACGTTCACACAAAGTTGCCCTAAGCCCCAAGCCTACTAGCTCTTTTATTTTAAACGTTCACACAAAGTTGCCCAGGCTGGCCTTGAACTGTTTTTGAGCTTCCTGCCTCAGCCTCCTGAGTTGCTGTGGTGAGAGGCCTGGAGCTCCAGGCCCAGATTGGAGGGTTCTAGGGTGCTATAACGTCCTAGAATGCAGGAATCAAGACTGGGGCAGGAGTGGTTCCGGAGATGAGTCGGGAGGATCAAGAGTTCAAGGTCATCCTTGGATACAGGCCAAGGCTGCTTCCTGGAACTCTGGGTGGAGTGATGTCACAGAGACTCACCCCAACTGAGGAGCCCAGGGGAACCTGGGTAGCACTCGGGGGAGGGGAAGGATGTGTCTCCCCCGGCCCAACCTCCCATGTCTGTGGTAAAGTCCATTGAGCTGGTCATGCCCAAAGATGAGGTGTACCTGGCCGGCTCAAACATAGACGGGCAGGTGGTCCTCACCCTCAACAGTACCCTCGTGGACCCCATCGTGAGGGTAGAGCTGGTTGGTAGGGGTTATGTCGAGTGGAATGAAGAAATCGGAGAGACCCGAGATTATAGCAGAGATGTTATTTGCAATAATAAGGCAGATTACGTACACAAAACGAAGACGTTCCCAGTAAAAGGTAAGAGTGTGAACAGTCAGCCTGGGGCAGGAGAGTAAACACATCTGCTGGGCAATCAGCAGTCTCTCAGAGGAAGGTCATGTGTGAAGATATGAAGAGGTGAGAACCAGCCTGGCCAAGGACATTACAAGAACTCGCAAACCCCTTAGGAAGTACTATATTCCTTCCCATGAATGGAAATGAGAAGCCCTCTAAGGCATCACTGGGGGTTTTTGTTTTGTTTTGTTTTGTTTTTTCAAGACAAGTTTTCTCTGTGTAGCCCTGGCTGTCCTGGACTCACTTTGTAGACCAGGCTGGCCTCGAACTCACAGTGATCTTCCTGCCTCTGCCTCCCTAGTGCTGGGATTAAAGGTGTGAGTGCCGCCACCACCATGCCTGGCCCTGACATCACTTTTTTTTTTTTTTTTTTTTTTTTTTTTTTTTGGTTTTTCAAGACAAGGTCTCTCTGTGTTAGCCTTGGCTGTCCTGGAGTCACTTTATAGACCAGGCTGGCCTCGAACTCACTGCGATCCGCCTGCCTCTGCCTCCTGAGTGCTAGGATTACAGGCGTGCGCCACCGCTCCCGGCTCCTGACATCACTCTTGTTAGCTTACGTGAACATCTCCCTCTGGTGCTGAGACTTTAGGAGACCCAGGAAGGAGCCCCAAAGGTCACAGGACAAGAGAGGAGGACAAAGAACGCAACGTGGACCAAAGTTCTCAATCCTGCCAACCAGGCTGTGACATCACATTACCCTGAGCACCCTGGAAGCTCTGTTGCCTTCCCAAACTTTGTTATTGGGTTGTTGTGGGTGTTCACGGGGGTCTCCACCTTTGGGGTTTTGTTTTGAGACTGTCTCTCTAAATAGTTCTGACGACCCTGAAACTTGCTATGTAGATTAGGCTGGCCTCTAACTCATAGAGATCCACCTGCCTCGGCCTGAGTGTTGGGGTTAAAAGTGTGCTGAGGGAGGAAAGAGCTGGAGAGTTGGCTCAGTGGTTCAAGGCAGATGACTGCGCTTCTGGACAACCAGGATTTGGTTCCCAAAGCCCACATGGCAGCCTACAACTATCTGTAACTCCAAAATCTGACATCCACACAGAAACATGCATGCAGGCAAAAAACACCAAAGCACATAAAATAACAACAAATTAATTATAAAATTATAAAAATATTTTGAAGCCAGGCATGGTGGTGCACGCCTTTAATCCCAGCACTCGGGAGGCAGAGGCAGGCGGACCGCTGTGAGTTCGAGGCCAGCCTGGTCTACAAAGCGAGTCTAGGACAGCCAAGGCTAACATAGAGAGACCCTGTCTCGAAAAACAAAAAACAACAACAAAAAAAATTGCCTCTATTTGTGCACTCTGTGTGTGCCTGGTGCCCAAGGAGATCAAAAGAAGAAATCCTCTTCTCCAGAAACTGGAGTTAAGCTGGTGTGAGCATCAGGTGGGTTACGCGAACCAAACCCAGGTTCTCTGGAAAGAGCAGCCAGCGCCCTAACCGACGAGCTGCCTCCAGCCCCTTATTGCCGGGCGTGGTGGCGCACACCTTTAATCCCAGCACTCGGGAGGCAGAGGCAGGCGGACCGCTGTGAGTTCGAGGCCAGCCTGGTCTACAAAGCGAGTCTAGGACAGCCAAGGCTACACAGAGAAACCCTGTCTCAGAAAACCTTGAAAAAAAAAAAAAAAGAAAACAAAAAGAACGGGTCTAAGTCTGTAGCATCCTGCGAAGTGTCAGCAGTGTCTTTTTCATTGAGAGATCTAACGTTTAACTAGGCCCAATAGCACTCTGGAGGGTGAGGCAGGAGCATTCCTGACCGTTTGGGACCAGCCTATGGCACAGAGCCCTGGGTTCCATCTCCAGTACCAGAGAAAGCACATAAAACAGGTGCATGCCTGTCCCCTCAGCACTAGAGATGGAGGCAGGAGCATCACGAGTGTAGCTCACCCTACATCGTGAGTTCCAGGCCAGCCAAGGCTCATCCTGAAAGACAAAACAAAAACAAAGAAAAAAAAATCGAGAGTTTATAACCCGTGATTCGCTCATTCCACCATTTATTGAGCACCTACTGTTTTCCAAATGCAAGTGAAAATTTGAATTTACAACACTGAGTACAACAGATAAAGTTTCTGATTTTTCGGAAGTTGGAGGGGAGGAGAGGTCAGAGGAAGGTCAGTGGTAGCTTGGCATGGTGGCGCACGCCTTTAACCCCACTACTCAAGAAGCAGAGGCAGGAGGATCTCTGTAAGTTTGAGGCCAGCCTGGTCTACGGAGTGAGTCTAGGACAGCCAAGATAACAGAGAAACCCTGTCTTGAAAAACTAAAAAACAAAACAGAATAAGAGGGTTGGGAGGACCAACGAGAGGGCTCATTAGGTAAGGACACTTGCTGCCAAGCCTGCTGAAACACACACACACACACACACACACACACACACACACACACACACACACACACGAGCATGTGCGCATAAATAAAAGTGCAATTAAAAAACAAAAAACCAAGCCAGGCGTGGTGTTGCACACCTTCTATCCCAACACTGGGAAGACAGAAGCAGGTAGAAGCAGGCCAGCCTGTTCTACAGAGTGAGTTCCAGGACAATCAGAGCTACACAGAGAAACCCTGTCTGGTGGGGGGGTGGGGGTGGGGAAGACGCAGAGGGAGAGGAGGAAGTGGAGGAGAAAGAGGAAGAAAGAAAGAAAAGTTGGGCGTGGTGGCGCACACCTTTAATCCTTGCATTCAGGAGGCAGAGGCAGGCGGATCCCTGTGAGTTCCAGGACAGCTACAAAGTGAGTCCAGAACAGCCAAGGCTACACAGAGAAATTCTGTCTTGAAAAAAGAAAGTGAGAGAAGGCCGGGCGTGGTGGCGCACACCTTTAATCCCAGCACTCGGGAGGCAGAGGCAGGCAGATCACTGTGAGTTCGAGGCCCTGGTCTACAAAGTGAGTCCAGGACAGCCAAGGCTACACAGAGAAACCCTGTCTCGAAAAACAAAAAACAAAAACAAAAAAAAGAAAGTGAGAGAGAGAGAGAGAGAGAGAGAGGAAAAGGAAAACAAAAAAACAGGTTCACAGAAATTGAGGCAGAGTAAGAGGGTTCAGCTTCCTCAGCTGTCACTCAAGAAACATGGGGGTGTGGTTCAGTGGTTAGGTCCCAGCCCCAATACTCCCACCAGAAAAGGTTCTGGAAAGTTCTCACGCACGGCCTCGGTGTGTTTCGCTTACAGATAATTGGTTAAGGGCAGGCAGCCACACCTTTGACTTCCATTTCAACTTACCTCCCAGGCTTCCATCCACCTTCAACAGCAAGATCGGCCACGTCTCCTACTTCGTGCAGGCCTTGTGCATGGGCCGGGAACATATCCTGGCCAAGAAGAGGCTGTACTTGCTGGTCCAAGGGATTTCTGAAGCCCGCCAGCGGAACTTAACCCAGGTACAGGGTTAGGGATGGGAGCAGAAACAGTGGGGCTACTGACCCAGGCTACCAAGTGGTTTCACAAAAGGTGGCTGGGGGTGGGGGCAGCAATAGGGCTTGGTAGGTAAAGGTGATTGCTACCAAGCCTGATGACACGAGTTCGATTCTCAGGGCCCATTTGGAGAGAGAAGGACAGAACTAACTCCAGCACTTTGTCCTTGCCTGACCTAGGTGCTGAAGCCTCGGCCCTCCTTCCCTCCCTCCCTCCCCCCTCCCTCCCTCCCATCCCCTCCCATACATACACAATAATTGATCAAAAAATAAACAAATAAACAGGGCGTGGTGGCGCACGCCTATAATCCCAGCACTCAGCAGGTGGATCACTGTGAGTTCGAGGCCAGCCTGGTCTACAAAGCAGGTCCAGGACAGGCAAAGCTACACAGAAAAACCCTGTCTTGAAAAACCAGTAAATAAATAAATAAATAAATAAATAAATAGGCAGGGCAACTGAGAAAGCAGAGCAGGCCCCCACAGGTGCGGTGGCTCTCAGCTCTGTGATGTTATATCCTGGCTGTGTCTTGCAGAGAAGTGACTGCTGGGGCCTCTCCAGGCACCCAGTTCATAACGGAGCCCCGAACCCTGCTAAAAGCCAAGTGAGGGCATTTGAAGGAAAGGTCAAGGTGATGTGTCCTTGGACATGAGTGGCTGTCACAGTGGGGAAGATCCTGGCATGAAGTGTGTGGATGCCAGGGACATGACCCACCACCCAGGGCCCAGGACATCCGAAGAGAAAAATCCAGTGGACACGGGTCCAGGTGACACTATGGGGGAACCTCCTGGTGGCATAGAGCCAGGATACTCAGTGGCTTCCCTTGAGGGCCTGTGAATCCTGCAGCACTGGAGAAGGTGGCCTCGGTCCTCCTGGGAAGAAAGGCCCACCCTCTAGCCTTCAAGGTTGGCACCCAACCACCAGTTCCTGAGGTAGAATTCAAATGACACTGACCATGGACGTTGATCCCACCCCCAGAGCCTAGCAGTGAGAGGCAGGAAGGAGGGTCCTGGATTGGAGGTCCAAGCTCAAATCCCAGTGGCCCCTCTGGGTGGATGTGACTCCGTTCCCCATGGGAGAAATGGGTACTTCAAAGTAGGGATGTGGGTGTGACTCAGTGGCACAGCCAAGAGACAGAAACAGAGAGACAAAGAGAACAGAGAGAGAGAAAGAGAGAACAGGACTTTCAGAAGCTAGGGCCTGGCTTAGGCCAGTGATACAGTCCCTGCATAGAGGTTTGTCACTTTCACAGCAGTGGAAGCTTGTGACCTAGCCAACCTGTGAAGAGCAGTTGCTGGAAGGACTTGGGGCCTGAGCGCCTGCCCCCTGGGAGCCCTTTGGCAGGCCATGCGCCCTCTCTGGGGCCTGCATGAGAACCAAAGGGAGCATCAGGTGGAGGCCACAGCCTGGGCAAAGGCCCTGGGGCTGCCCAGAGCCCAGCGGGAAGACATGGCAGTGAGATGAGGAAGCCAATCTGTGAACCCCAGCTTGCTTCTCGTTCATGGCAGTCAATTCCTGGAGCTCTGCAGAGGCCCAGGCACACTTGTGAAGTTGAAGTTTTGAACACACAGGAGGGCTGCAGCCTTAGTGTTGCAAGAAGAGAGAAATGGCCCCTCGTTGAGAAGGCCCCAGAGACACAGGGGTCAGAGGCTGAGAGTGGAAGATGATGTCAAAGGGGTCAAAGGTCATCTAGACCCTTGACCTTGACCCAAAGAGGACAGTACCTGAGCCTAACTGTACTTTTCTTTTTTATTTATTTTTACATTTATTTATCTTGGTGGAAGGGTTCTGCAGCAAGTATATACCCATCAAAAAGGACAGACTGTGGGAATCAGTTTTTCCTTCCACCATGTGGGGACTCCAGGATTGAACTCAGGACTTTAGGCTTGGTGGCAGGTACCTTCCCCCACTGATGCATCTTGGAGCCCCTTAATGGGTTGTATTATTCAAACCACAGGTCAGGTCATGACTGATGAGAAAGTTGCAAGAATCAATGACGCACGAACAGGATGTAGTGGTACATTCCTGTCATCACAGAACTTGAAAAGACTGAGGCAGGAGGATGGCCATGTGTTAGAGGCCAACCTCAGCTATCTAGTAAGGCCCTGTCTTAAGAACAGTGATGACCATAAAAATAATATTAATAATAGAAATAAGCCAGTTGTGGTGGCTCATGCCTTTAATCCCAGCACTCGGGAGGCAGAGGCAGGCGGATCGCTGTGAGTTCAAGGCCAGCCTGGACTACAGAGTGAGTTCCAGGACAGCCAGAGTAACAACACCACCATGCCTGACTGTTCATTTGGTTTGTGGTTGTTGTTTTGAGAAAGGGTCTCCCAATAGTTCAGGATAGCCTTGAACTTCCTGTATATCAAAGCCTAAGGTTGGAAGTCCTGATGTTCCAGCCTCCTTCTGGTGAGTGCTGCTGGGGTGACAAGTGTGTGCCACAAGGACAGACTGTTTTATTTGGTGTGGGTTGGAGCCCGAGGCCTTGTGTATGCTGGGTGAGTGGAATCATTCACTGAGATGCATCTACTCTCTGTCCTGTGCTTTTTTTGTTTTGTTTTGTTTTTTTAGGTTTTTAAAGATAGGGTTTCTCTGTGTAACCTTGGCTATCCTAGACTCAGTTTTATAAACCAGGCTGTCCTTGAACTCACAGCAATCTTCCTGCCTCCGCCTCCCTAATACTGGGATTAAAGGCCTGCGCCACCACCGCCCGGCTGAACTGGCCATCTTTCATCTGAGCTTACTGAGAGTGCTCCAAGGAGACACAAATCTGGGTCCCACATCCCCCGCAGTGCCCCCACAGGCCTGCAGGAATTTCAGGGGTCTGTCATCTTGCCTTTACAGACCCCCCTGTCTGTGGAAGCCGAGAAGAATGTGTCGTACAACTGCTGCAGCCAGGGCTGGGTGAGCGTGCAGGTACAGATGAGCAAGAACACCTTCGTGCCAGGAGAGAAGGTGGAGTTCACGTCGGAGATCCGCAACAACACAGGCAAGTACATCAAGACGGTGGTGTTCGCCCTCTACGCTCACGTGCAGTACGAGGGCTTCACGCCCAATGCAGAGAGGCGTCGGCGCGCAGACAGCAGTGAGCTGCTGCGACAGATGGCCAACGCGCGCATCCCAGCCTTCAACAGCACCACGGTGGTCAGTGCCTTCAACCTGCCGCTGGTGTTGTCCGTGAGCAATGACTCCCAGGAGAACCAGATCATGAAGACCAGCTATGAGCTTGTGGTCACCATCCACCTCCCTTGGTCCTTGACGACCGTCAAAGCCCGCATCCCCATCATCATCGTCAGCACCCGGGAAGACAAGGCCTACTGCTCCACAGAAGATGAGCCGCCAAATGAGGATCAGCTGGTTTGAATGCCCAAACTTTAAATATTAAAAGCTTATTGCAGCTCTGAGTTGTTTGTCTGCTGGGCCAGGGAATGTAGAAAGCCCTGAGCTCTATTTCTGGTACCCCATAATTGGGGTGTGATGGCGTGCACCTGTCATCCCAGCACTCGGGGTGGGTGCGGGGAGATGAAGCTGGAAGAACAAGAGTTCAAGGCCAGCTTTGGCTTCAAAGCAAACTCCGGGCTAGCCTGGGCTATGTGAAACCCATGTCTGAAGAAGGGATCAGAGATGTCTCTGGGATCCTGGCAGAGCAGCCTCTATGAGCCAAGTTCCCACGGGTTAAGTATCTACGCCCGCGCAAAGATCTCCAAGGCCTTAAGCATGGGGTGACACACGTGCCCAGCACTGGGGAGGCTGAGAAAGTATGATGAGAGTTTTAAGGTCAGTCTTGGCTACGTATGGTGTTGCAGGCTAGCCTGGGTTATGCGAAATCTTGTGTCAGTCAGTGCTTACTCCACAGTGACCATCAGCAACACAGCTAAAGCCTTCTGGACTGTTCTATTCAGTTTCACAGCTTTCAGAGGTTGTCCCCGCCCCTCTATGCCTGAGACTCAGTGACCCACTCAGGCAAGCGTTGAGGGGGGGGGGACGACACTTCCTGTGTGGTGGTTGATGGCACCCACCATGCCAGGTGGGCCAACGGGAGAAGGCAGCTGAGGCCACCCCTGCTTCCTGTCCTCCCTGGAGGGGGCCCCTCTCATCTTCCCTAGCTCCTAACTCCAAGATAACCCCCCACCTCCCAGAAACCCAAGCAGCGCACACAGCTGCAGCCTCTGCCGGGTAGGTAGGGAGAGACAGGTGGGGGAGAGCTGTTCACTTTGCAAGTGCACATGGCCACCAGAGCTGTGACCGTGGCCCAACCCCCCACCCCCACCAGCTAGGAAATGGGAACTTTCCCATCACCAACTGGTGGAAGGAGCTCCTCTCTATTGTCAGTTAGAGGGGCTTACGGGTCCTGTGGAGTCAGCCAGATCCCCCCCCCCCACACACACACAGACACACACACACACACACACACACACACACACACACACACACACACACGCTCCCCAGGTCCAAAGTGACACCTTCATGTTCACTTATTCAGTTTCAAGGTGGTCACCAGGACAGCAGCCCAGTCAGTGTCTACCCAGGAGACCAGTCTCCTTCCAAAGAGACAGCAGGAACAATTTGTTCCCACCAGCATGACAACATGACCAGGATGTCCTCGTTACTGGCAATGCTCTGAGCTGAGGGCCAAGCCAGGGCACCCTGGCTCAGGATGCCCTCTGTAAGGTTTGGGAGGGCTGTGGCCCCCTAGGGATTGGGTTACAGGCCCCACAGGGCACAAAGCACAGCCCTTGGGCCAGGCAAGATACGTACAAAGTGAATCCTGCCCACTGGCCTGCTTGCTTTAAGTCACCTCAGGAGCTACTAAGCAGCCTGCAGAATCTGCCTCAGAGCCCAGAGAAACAAGGGACCAAGGAGATCTAGTGGATGCCTCTCACGCACGGGACCTGGAAGCGGCCAGGAAATGGTGGCTAGAATGTGGTGGCCAGAGAAAGGAGACCAGGTGATTCACAGGGGGCCTGGAAGAAGCTAGGCCAGCCTGCGGCTCCAGCCTGCGCTCCTCCCCCAAGCCTGCCACCCCACCTCCTCACAGGGGCAGCTGGCGCCAAGAGGCCCAGGAGGGCGGGGACAGCCAGGGCCTGCACGTTAAGCATGTTAAATGACCTCCAGCTTCCTGTGGTGGCCAGGAGCAGGACAAAGCCAGGCCACACAGGCCACGTGAGGAGGACACGTGGACAGCATCTAGCCATCAGGTTGCTGAGTAAAAAGCAAGGATATTACTATATCCTCCAAAGAGAGGGGACCCCCTGATGTCAGGACCCAGCCATTGCAGACGGAGAGCTCCCGTGTTCCCGTGTTCCGTCCAGAATCTGTATTGTTTTCCCTGCCTCAGATCTCATGTAACCCAGGCTAGCCTCAAACTCACTGTGTAGCTAGCACAAGCTGCCCTTGTACTGACCGCCCCCTTGGCTCCCCTGCCTCCAACTCTGGGGTGCTGGGGTGACAGGCAGACATCACACCTGGTGGATGTGGGGCAAGCGGGTGAGGGGGTGGGCGGCAGAGCCCAAGTTTTGTGTCAACTGATTGATTGAGCACTCTGCCCTAGCCCGTAATTTTTCCTAAAATTAAAAGAAGCTAGAAGTAGTTGCGATGTCTCTCGTCTCAGCACTGGGAGACTCAGTCAGTGAGACAAAGCAGAAGGTCCTTGCAGGCCAGTGGGACGGATCAGTGAGAAAGGGAGTTGCTGCCAGTTCAGAAGACCTAAGCGCAATCTCCAGGCCCCGCGTGCTGGAGAGAAATGACTCCTGTGTGCTCTTGTCTGACGGCCCCACGCACCCGTGGTACATGAATCCCCACCCCCACTAAGTAAATAGAACACATACTTTAAAAGTTCCTTAGATTCACGCTCCCCCCCCCCACATTGTATTGTATTGTTGTTGTTTTGGTTTCTCGAGACAGGGTTTCTCTGTGTAGCCCGGGCTGTCCTGGACTCACTTTGTAGACCAGGCTGGCCTTAAACTCACAGAGATCCACCTCCCTCTGCCTCCTGAGTGCTGGGATTAAAGGCCACCATGACCGGCTAGCCCCTAAAATTTTAATGCTATCCTGCTAGCTTGCTTTTCCACTGGTCTCTGAGTTCTACCAAGCCTATAGGGTCCAGACTACGTTCCAGGGGCATCCTGCAGGACCTTGGCATACATTATGTATGTAATAGTTGTTGAACGCCTGTATACATGGCCAAAGAGCCGTGGGCCAGGCCCAAAGTTAATAGAATGTGGCTGCTAGGGCAAAGAGGGACCCGGGACACAGAGGGAAAGGGCGCGCGTGTGTGTGTGTGTGTGTGTGTGTGAGAGAGAGAGAGAGAGAGAGAGGGAAGGGGCGCTTGTGTGGTGGACACAGAGGGAAGGGGCGCACACAGGGAAGGGGTGCGGTCAGGAGCAGGGCGCCACCTAGCGGCAGCATGCCCCACGCCGCCTCCGTCCTCGTGAAGGCTGCATTGTTCAGTGGAGGCAGGAAGAGGAGGAATTCAGTCTGAGTCAGGGCAGCCCAGAAAAAAAGAGGAGTCCCGGGCGGAAGTCATGAACGACCTGAGGTAACTCGGTAAGGGTGGGTCCTCCCCAGGCCGGGCTCACGTTCGCGCTTGTGTAGTTGCAAATGTCTGTGCACAGGTCTCCTCTGGTGAGACCTGAGGGGCTAGGAAGAAGCACATACCGTCACACCCTCAGCAAACACGCTCACCTCTTGGCCCCCGAGGCCATCTGAGGTTTAACACCTTGGGTTACAGACCAAGAAGATTTAGGGATGGAGGGAAAAAAAAAAAAAGGTCCAGGCTGAAGCTTCAGGAAAGGGTTGATCCAGGAGTCTAGGAGCTGAGAGCCGAGCACTGCCAGGCCATCTCCGGGCCTCAGTGCCCTCGGCTGCCAAAACGCCTAGGACGATGAGAGCCTCGATCTGGGTGAGAGCAAAGCTTTCACTTAGGACCCTATCAGGGCTGGGATTCAGGGTGTGTATCCTGGCTATCCATCCCCCTGTGTCCGACGGACATCTGAAGACGTCACTCAGCCATCAATTAGATCTGGAAGCTTCTTTAAGGCCTCTGGGAACATAAGAGGATTCGAGGACCCCTAGAATGGGCCTCCCCTCTCCAAAAGCAGGACTCCAAGTCTCTCTGGGACTCAACTACGTCTGGGTTTCCTTAGAGGGGAAGGCTGGTGGGTGGGATTACGTCATGGGGACCTCTGATTGGTCCTCTGTCCTGTCACTCCAGGGCCCCTCCCTCACTCGGGAGCCACAACGCTGCCCCGCCCCTCCCGGGCAGATCGGAGCTGGCCTTGGGAGGTGAGGTTTCCTTGCTTCAACAACCTGAGGACGCTGGTGAGAGCTGGGGTGGAGGGTAGGGTCGACCTTGGGGCGCCCGTTGGGGAGAGGGAGAGACGAGGCTTTGCTGGGAGGATCACGGGTCCCCAAATTCCTACACGCTAGGAAACCTCACTTTTACAGGAGAATGTAACTTTCACGCGAAGGTCCAAACTTTTGCAACGCTTCCAACTCTCTTGGCCTGGGTCAGCCACCCCGGGACTTTAGAGGTGGAGACTGATTCCCTGAGCGCCAAGGAAGGTGGATTCCACTGTCTCAGGTCCCCAGAGGTAAAGCTGTGTGCAAATGCACGTCCCATGCCTCCTGGGCTGCGACTCCGCCCTCCTCCCCGGAATACTGAGTCTTCTGCTCCCAAGAACAACCAGCCCAGCAGTCGCAGTTGCAAATAGTTTTACCAGCCAGGCACTGGGCCCAGCAGCTGGAGTGTACGTAGGGGGTGGGGGTTGGGGGAGAAACTAGCATAAAGCCAGGCCTGTTCCTCAGGGGGTTGTGACCTTTGATCTTGTCCCCAGCCGGGCCTGGTGCCTCCCTCTCGGAATCCCTCAAAGTCAGTGTTTTGTTGATTGTGTTTGGAAATGGTCCTACTCTATAAACTAGGATGCCTTGGAACTTGCCATCCCCCCCCCCCCCCGCCCCCCGCCTCCATCAATAAGGCTGGGATGACAGCATTGCTTCCTAACCGGGCAGAAAAGACTCCCTTAACCACTTCTAAGCCTTGGCTACTTGCTGAGTCTTTGGCCCTGGGGGCTTCTTTGGCTTTCTCGGCAGAGAAAGTAATCTTGTGGGCGGAGTGTGTGGGGGAGGGTCAGTTCCAGGCAGCTGGAGCCAGCTGTCGGGAGGTCAGAGACCACAAGGACTTAGAAAGCGCTCTAGGGCAGCGGCCACCATTGCTTGGGGGTGGGGCGCTCCAGGGGTGTCTGGCTCCTAAGGGATCAATCAGGCTTTGCCGCCCACCTCACCAGGTGACAGTAACTAGGTTTAGGTAAGCCATCACATGGCCTGAGGCATGGCTGTCATCACCTGACTTTAATGTTGAGAAATCTGTCACAAACCGGAAGCTGCAACCTTCGCTTATCAGCAGACCAGTTTATTGGGCATCCACTATGGCTTAGCTACCGAGTTGATTTCCCACAGATGCCACCAACCAATCCTCTATATGGGCACACTACAGCGAGCTTGCACTCACACACTCTCTCACTCTCTCTCTCTCTCTCTCTCTCTCTTTCATAATAAATAAAATGTAAAAAATTAGAGCTGGGGGCAATGGCCCACACCTTTAATCCCAACACTTGGGAGGCTGAGGCAGGTGGATTGCTGTGAGTTCGTTCAAGGCTAGCCTGGTCTACAAAGCAAGTTCAAGACAATCAAGGCTACACAGAGAAATCCTGTCTCGAAAAACCAAAAAAAAGTTAAAAAATAAAATAGACGGTTGGCAGTGTGGTTCAGTGGTGACCGGTTGTCTGGCCTGTGATAAGACCCCATGGGACCACCCTAAACACTGTGTATGGTGTGTGCACCCCAGAACAGATCCACTGGGCTCTAACTTGTCACACCAGAGTTGCCTGAGGCACCAGTGTCTGAAACAAGATCAACCTTTAGACTTGGTGTTGATATGAATCATTGGAGCCAGGTGAGGGAGACAGCCTGGCCCTTGCAGAGGCTGCTTATACTGAGCCAAGACTCTAGCTTTTCTCCGACATGGTCTCTCAAAACCCTACCATGGCCCAGGTTGGACAAGAATTCGCTGTGTGGCAGAAAATGGCCTTGAACTCCCAATCTTCCTCCCAGGTGCTGGGGTGGTGACAGGCATGTGCCACCACAGCCCGAGTCTGGTTCTGGGGCTATCACGCATGCTGGTGCTGCCCACTAACACTAGCCCTAGTCTTTAGCTGATCTTTACATTATTTTTAAAATTTTTATTTATTTATTATTTATACAGTATTCTGTCTCCATGTATGCCTGCACACCAGAAGAGGGGACCAGATCTCATTATATGTGGTTGTGAGCCACCGTGTTGTTGCTGGGAATTGAACTCAGGAGCTTTGGAAGAACAGACAGTGCTCTTAACCACAGAGCCATCTCTCCAGCTGCTATTTATTATTATTATTATTATTATTATTATTATTATTATTATTATTATTATATTAGTTTTTCAAGACAGTGTTTCTCTGTGTAGCCTTGTCTGTCCTAGACTCGCTTTATAGACCAGGCTGGCCTCGAACTTACAACAATCTACCTGCCTCTGCCTCCTGAGTGCTGGGATTAAAGGTGTGCGTCACCACGCCTGGCTTACAATTGGTTTTTCTTTTTTTGTTGTAGTTTTGATTTGTGTTTTTCAAGACAGTGTTTCTCTGTGTAGCCTTGGCTGTCTTGGACTTGCTTTGTAGACCAGGCTGGCCTTGAACTCACAGAGATCCTCCTGCCTCTGCCTCCTAAGTGCTGGGATTGAAGGCGTGCACCACCGCACCTGAATTTAGCTGGTTTTTACCTAGGTGATATTACATACCTGGCCCAAAATCCAGACACCTGCCTTCTCTGCCTCTATCCAAACCCTGTCCTTAGCTGTCTCGCTTCCTAATCTAACATCTACGTAAAGACATGTCAAATCAGGCTGCAGTGATGGCTCAGTGGCTAAGAGCACTTACTGCTCTTTCAGAGGACCTAGGTTCAGTTCCCAGCACCAGCTCCAGGCCCCTTGACAGGACCTAACCGCAGCTGCAGGGGTCTGATGCTCTCTCCTGCACTCTGTAGCCGCTGCGTGTGCGTAAGCAAAACCAAGGCGCAACTCTTTATAAGATTTATTATGTTTGTTTATTTTTGCTTTTTTGAGACAGGGTCTCACTCTGTAGACCAGGCTGTCCAGGGACTCGGAGATCCTCTTGTTTCTTTCTGTTCCTAAGTGTGTTGCCATTCCTGACTTTTTTAACTTACCGTTTTTAATTCTGTGTATGGATGTGTGCATGCGCGTGTGGTGCCCTGGAGCTGGAGGTACAGGCGGTTGTGAGCTGGTCAGAGAACTCAGGTCCTCTGAAAGAACAGTACATGTTTTATACCTCCGAGCTGTCTTTCCAGCCCCCAAAATACTCTTTAAGGAGAGACTCTTGGATGCTATTTCAGACATTTGTCTCTGAACATCTTGTCAGACTTCTCTGTCTTAACTTGAACACATGGGGAGGACATTTGTTAGTCAATCCCCCCCACCCCCCACCCCCTGTCCTGCTGGGCATGTAGGTTGTTTCTACTCTGATATTGAGAGACCCACAAAGGGGAACACCCCAACAAAGCAGAACAGGTGTGGGATCAGTGTCAACTGTCTGGTCACTTGGAAGGAGGCTGTGAGGCCAACAGTACCTTAATGGATGGCAAAAGGGAACCTTTAAGGGGGCACACCTGCCGGGTGTGGCCCAGGACCCCTGTCACTACCACCCAGAATTGAGGGTTCTAAAGCAAGAGGTTGGGGGCGTGGTCAGTGTGGAGCCCCACCCAGAATCCCCCAGTGAAGGGCTGAGGGAGTGGTCAAGGGGTGAGAATTTGGTTTTGTTGATGGTGGTGGTGGTGGTTGGTTTTTTTTGTTTTGTTTTGTTTTGGTTTGGGTTTTGGTTTTTCAAGACAGGGTTTCTCTGTGTAGCCTTGGCTGTCCTAGACTCACTTTATAGACCAGGCTGGCCTCGAACTCACAGAGATCCACCTGTCTCTGCCTCCCAAGTGGTAGGATTAAATTTGTTGAGTGTGCCTGAGGCACAGAGTTGGATCTCTTCCAGGACCATCGGGGTCAGGGGTCGGGGAGGAGCTAGGGTGAGTAAGGCTCCACCTTGGACCTTCTGAAGTGATGACTGCGCTCTGAGAGGGCTGAGGGTTCATAGATCAACTGTGTTTCCTGTGTGTTCCTGGGTTTCCCTGGAGGGACGCGTGGGGCCGGCCGGCACTGGCTGTCTCTTCTGTCCACAGGACTTGCTGCTGCGACCATGGCTAGTAACGGGACAGAGGTCCCAGCTGAAGCCCAGGCTGCTGCTGCTGCTGCGGAAGAACCTGTCATGCAGGTGAGAAGGCTGAGCTGTAGGGAGCCTAGGGCTTCTGATGTCATCTGTGGCGGGCTGCTGCGGGCTGCCAGTGGCTAGCCAAGAGGGAAGTCAGGAGGTCTCTCTTGACAGGGTCTCTCTGTGTATCCTTGGCTGTCCTGGACTCACTTTGTAGACCAGGCTGGCCTCAAACTCACAGTGATTCACCTGCCTCTGCCTCCTGAGTGCTAGGATTAAAGGCATGCGCCACCACGCCCGGCAGTCAGGAGGTCTCTTTTTTATTTAAGTATGATCACTAGTAGCCAGGCATTGGTGGCTCACGCCTGTAATCCCAGCACTCGGAAGGCAGAGGCAGGTGGATCGCTGTGAGTTCAAGGCCAGCCTGGTCTACAAAGTGAGTCCAGGACAGCCAAGGGCTACACAGAGAAACCCTGTCTCGAAAAACAAAAACAAACAAACAAACAAAAAAATTGATCACTGGTAACCCAGGCTGGCATGCAACTCAAAGAGATCCTCCTACACCTGCCTTCTGAATGCTGGGAATTAAACCCCTAGGCCCAGCCCTTTATTCTTTCTTTCCTTTTAATACAGGGTCTCAAGTAGCACAGGCTAGCCTCAAACTCACTATATGGCTGAGGATGATTTTTTTTTTCTAAATTTATTTACTATGTATACAGTATTCTGACTACTTGTATGCCTACATACCAGAAAAAAGGGCACCAGATTTCATTATAGATGGCTGTGAGCCACCATGTGGTTGCTGGGAATTGAACTCAGGACCTCTGGAAGAGCAGGTAGTGCTCTTAACCTCTGAGCCATCTCACCAGCTGCCCCTGAGGATGATTTTGAGCTCCTGCTCCCCAGCCCAAGCCTGCTGAGTGCTATAATGGGCGCTCATGTGCTCTCTCGCTCTCCATGTTTCTCTTTCCCTGGTCTCTGTCCCACCCCCCACCCCCACCCCCCAGCCCCGCCCCATCTCAGTTTCTGTATCTCTGTGAAAGTGTCATTTAGCCCAGGCTGGCTTCTAATTCATTATGTAGCCCAGGGCACCAAAGTCAAAACTGAACCCTCCAGGCTCTGGCCTGTGCTGGATGATGCCTTGTGCCTAGAAACTCTTGGTTCCTGGGGTTGGGGATGAAACCAAGGGCCTGTTATGAGGGTGCTAACATAACAAAAAGGTGCCTGTGTGCTAATGAAAATGCAGTCCCTAAGCCGGGTGTGGAGCACTCCTGCAGAGGTAGGCAGATCTCTGTGAGCTCCAGGCCAGCCTTGTCTACACAGCAAGACCCAGTCTCAAAAAAAAAAAAGAATTGGGGTTCCCCTATCGCCTCACTGCCTGACACATAAGTGGGTGTTCAGTTCCCCGCTCAAGCAAGCCCCCAGAAGCACCTGACGGAACCTTCGAGTTCCTGCCTTATGCAATTATTTGTGCCAGGTGTGATGGAGCCCAGCCTATCTGCTCCCCCAAAATGAGAGCAGGCCTGTGAGCATGCCAAGCTTCTCACCTAGTGCCCCCTGCCCTCCAGCCCAGCGTGGTGGACCGTGTGGCCAGCCTGCCTCTCATCAGCTCCACGTGTGGGATGGTGAGCGCCGCCTACACTTCCACCAAAGAGAGCTACCCCCACGTGAGGACCGTGTGCGACGTGGCCGAGAAAGGCGTCAAGACCCTCACCGCGGCCGCGGTCAGCGGGGCACAGCCCATCTTGTCCAAACTGGAGCCCCAGAGTGAGTTGAGCACCTCAGGGTGTGGAGTATGCCCCTCGTTGCAGGGAATCAGCTCCCCCCCCCCCCAACCCTTCCCCCCACACTTCTGAACTCCAGTTCCCTGAAACTGGTCCTGGGTGGCTCTCCTCACCTTTGAAGGGCAGTCACACTGAATGTGTGTTTTCTCTGGCGCCCTGCAGTTGCGTCCGCCAGCGAATATGCGCACCGAGGGCTGGACAGACTGCAGGAAAGCCTGCCCATCCTCCAGCAGCCGACTGAGAAGGTCAGTACTAAGTCAGTTGACTCTGTCTTGAGGCCTGGATCTGCCAAGTCCCAGCTGTAGACTCGGTGCACGGGTGACAGTCCTCTCTGTCCCCACCAGCACTGGGCAAGAAGGTCTTGAGGATTGGCCACAACCCGTCAGAATGTCCTCTGGACTCCCAGAGCAAAGGGCACACAGTAGCTGTCATCTGGTCTGGCCCCTCAAGCACGATATACAGTTCAGATATGGGTACATACCTTTAGAAACAAGGTAGCACGTCTTTGGAAAGGAACCAAAACCCAAGAAGAGGGGGCAGGATGGGGGTGCAGATGAACAGACGCGCCCCATCAGAGTCTTGCCCCGCGACCTTTGCCATTGCTGTTCTAAACTAAGCCGGAATCTCAGCTCTGATCTCCAGCGCCTCCTTTAACTAATTCCAAACTGGACAGTGGAATGCTTTCTTTTTGTGGGTTTTTTCAAATTTGTTCGTTTGAGACAGGATCTTATTTTTAGCCAGCCTAGGCTGCCTTGAATGCTCTGTGAACCCCTGGCCATGCCCCTATTCCCTCACTGGGGGATTCTGGGTAGGGGCTCCACCCAGCCCGCATCCTACTTGGCCTCTGGATCAAGTGCTGGGTAGCCATTTTGCGATGGAGACCTGCTTCCGTCTGCCATACCCAGGAACAGTGTCAACCCCAGGACAATAGGACAGGCTTCTGCTTCTGCACACAGGCCCCACGATCTGGAGGTGGCCTCTGGATGACTCTGAGGCCTGCGACAGCTGGAGGCCTCCCAGCAGCCCCCCCTCCCCCCCTCACTCCTAGCACTTACCCTTCCCAGTGTTCCTTCACAGTTCTGGGTTAGATTTTCCAGACTCTTGTGACAGCCTGTACTGAGGTCTGGGGTTTGGATCTGGGGGAGGGGGCTGAGCTGTCTTTCACATTCTTGGTACTAGGGGGGGGGTCTTTTTATCCTCTGAGCCACATGGGACCAGAGTGTGGCCAACATGGCATTTGAATCTGGGTTGTTACATAGACCAAAGCTACAAAGTGGGAAAAAGGCGACTGTGGCCAAAGCTTAAGGACCTGAGTTCGATGCCCAGGACCCACAAAGTAGAAGGCAAGGACTGTCTTCTTCTTCTTCTTCTTCTTCTTCTTCTTCTTCTTCTTCTTCTTCTTCTTCTTCTTCTTCTTCCGTTTTTCAAGACAGAGTGTCTCTGTGTTATTCTTGTCTGTCCTGGACTCACTTTGTAGACCAGGCTGGCCTCGAACTCACAGTGATCCGCCTGCCTCTCGCCTCCCGAGTGCTGGGATCAAAGGTGTGTGCCACCGCGCCCGGTGCCAACGTTGTCTTCTGACCTCCACACATGTGCTGTGGCGCACACAAGTGTAAAAAGAAAGTTAAAGTGTTTACTTAATTACGGAATTAATTAGTTAGAGGTTGGAGGAGACATGGCTCAGTGGTCAAGGCAGTTTGCTGTTCTTCCGGAGGGCCTGAGTTCGGTTCCCACTCACCCATATCTGGTAGCTCATTACTGCCTGGAACTCCAGCTTGCTTCCGAGGGCAACAAGTGTATATAAAGATATACACTTTAATGAAAATAATAAAAAAGCTTATTTATTTATTTATTTTAACGAATTGAGGAGGACACAGGTTCAACCAGGAACACTTCAAAAATAGAAACCAAAGGCACAGAGAGGTTGAATGACGAGGTGTCCTAGAGCTGTGTAGCCCAGGCTGGCTACTCAGAAATCCACCTGCCTCCCCAGTGATGGGATTAAAGGCATGTGCCACGTTACTCAGCTATGAAGTCTTAACTACACAAGGCTAGGATGGCCCCTCTCTGGCCTCCCTGGGTTTTGGGGATCCAGGTATGGAAGGATGCTGGTATGTTCTGCCCTGCAGGTTCTGGCTGACACTAAGGAACTGGTGTCATCTACGGTGTCTGGAGCCCGAGAATTGGTATCCAACTCAGTGTCTAGTGCAAAGGACACGGTGGCCACCCGGGTCACGGGAGCGGTGGATGTGACCCGAGGGGCTGTGCAGAGCAGCGTGGACATGACCAAGTCGGCAGTGACCAGCGGCGTCCAGTCAGTCATGGGCTCCCGAGTGGGACAGATGGTGATTAGTGGAGTGGACTCCGTGCTGGTAAAATCAGAGGCCTGGGCGGACAATCGCCTGCCCCTGACGGACACAGAGTTTGGTGAGGATCCTAACCCTTCCCCACTCCGGCCTCTAGCCTGGCTCGCCTCCTGTCTCAGTCAGTACCCCCAAGAGGACTCCCTCTGCCCACAGCGCCCCCCCCCCCAGACCTCCACCATATAGGTTCGCTCCATCCTCAACCTATGTTCCAGGAATCAAACTCAGTCAGGCTTGGCAACAAGCGCCTTTACCCCTTGAGCCATTTGTTAGTTCAAGGATGATGCTTCTGCCTCCACCCCCCCCCCCATGTACTGGCGTGTGCCACAGCCGAGGCTTGCCTAGATGTCTCAGTTCCTCCTCGGCGGCCACGGATGAACAGCTCTGTGGCTTTTGAGTGGCGCATAGCCACCCAAAGATGGACCAGGGCCTATTCCCAGTTAGTGGTGACCCTCTTGGTGGTGGGGAGTGCGGGGGGGGGGGTGGGGTGCGTCAGACCTCGCTGCACCTCAGCAGCTCCCCCGGGCGCAGAGTGAGAGGGTAGGGAGGTGCTCCAAGTCGGGGGTGGGGGGTGGCCATGTATAAAGAGGAACCAAGACTCTGTGGAGGTGGCTCCCATCTGAGCAGCCTTGGTTTTAACCACTGCCCTCCCAGGTGCATCCCGGGCTGTGTGCTATAGTCCCACGTATGGATGAGCACAGCTGTGCGGGACCTAGCTTTATAAGTAATGCAATCGAGGAGGCCGGGGGGCTGGGGCTCAGTGGGTGGAAAATGGTTACCTAGCACACACCAGGCCCTGGGTTCCATCCCCAGCACTAGAGAGGTGGGTGCAGGAGGGTGGGCGTGGTGATGCACGCCTTTAATCTCAGTACTTTGATCCCAGGAGGCAGAGGGAGGTGTATCTCTGTGAGTTCGAGGCCAGCCTGGTCTACAAAGAGAGTCCAGACCAACCAAGGCTACACAGAGAAACCCTGTCTGGGGGGGGGGGAAGGGTACGGTTGGGGGGGGTTGGAGGAAGTTGGAGGCCAAGCCGAGTGGGCTGGTGTACTCTTAGAAGCAGAGGCCGAGGCAGGCAGGTCTCTGTGAGTTCGAGGCCAGCTTGGTCTACAAAAGGAGTCCAAGGCAGCAAAGGCTACACAGAGGAAGCCCTGTTTCGAAAAACCAAAAAAAGGAGAAGTTGAAGGCTAGCCTGAGTCTTTCCCGCCGGTTGAGCTGACTGCTCCCTCCCTGTGTTAACACCAACGCTCTATCCACAGCTTCCTGCCCTTGCTTGGGCTTAAAGCACAAAGCTCATTTCATTTTCCTGGGTGCAGTCCCAGCTTCCAGGAGAACTGCCACACACCAGCTGGTCTGGACCAAAATCTAGCTGATTGGTTTTGAAAATGTACCATGTAAGGAGAAGTGGGAAAGGGAAAAAATTAAAAAAAAAAGAAATTCTTTTCAAAATACAGGATTTGGCCTGGTGTGATGGTACAGGCCTTGAGTCCCAGAACTCAGGAGGGAAAGACAGGCAGGTGTCTGTGAGTTTGAATCCAGGCCAGCCGGGGACTTAGCTTTGTGTCTCTGAACGTCTGAAAGGCCTCTCTCTCGCTGAGTGTGTGCAAAGGCTACAGGGTGGCCATGGTCTGCCTCAGCCATTCTTCTTGCTTTTTGTTTTGTTTTGTTTTTGTTTTTTCCCCTGAGACAAGGTTTCTCTGTGTAACCTTAGCTGTCCTGATTTGCTTTGTAGATCAGGCTGGCCTCGAACTCACAGCTATCCACCTGCCTCTGCCTCCCGGAGTGGCTGGGATTACATACATGTGCCACCGCACCCAACAAAAAAAATATATTTCATTTTAATCATTTGAGGTATGCCCATGGTGGCTGCATCTGGGGCAGCCGGAGCACAGATTCTGGTAGATGGTCCTCTCCCACAGGGGGATCCACAGGTTGAACTGGCAGCATGTACCGTGGCCTGCTCAGCCAACTTGCTGGCCCACCATTTCCTAGTCCTAGGGATGAACTTTTGGACAGCTGCTCTACCGCTGAGCCACACCGTCAAGCCCTCTTTCTCTTCTCTGTTCGGAGACAGGGTCTCCTGCAGATCAGGTTGCCAGAGACTTGCAATTCTCCTATCCCAGCTTCCCAACTTGCCCAGTGGAGAGCATGCGCTGGGTAGTGTGAGGCTGAGCGCACTCTCCCTCTGTCCCTGCAGCCCTGATCGCCACATCTCCGGAGGGCTTGGACATGGCCTCGCTGCAGCAGCAGAGACAGGAACAGAACTACTTCGTACGGCTGGGCTCCCTATCCGAGAGGCTGCGTCACCACGCCTATGAGCACTCGCTGGGCAAGCTGCGTAATGCCAGGCAGAGCGCGCACGAGGCGCTGCAGCAGCTCACACATGCCCTCAGCCTGGTGAGCTTGGGGGTGTGGCTACACCTGGGACCTCCTTCCTGCAGCTCCCCTCCCTGAGCTGGGGATCTCATCAGGTCGGGTAGCAGGTGGGCAGGGCTGGTTCCTCCTTGGCTGGCTTCCTCCACACCATGGTGTATCAGTCAGCTCAGGCTGTGTAACAAAGATGTACAACCTGGATTATTGAACCAGAAATGTTCCTACTGTTCCATCTTATTCACGTGATGCTGACGGTGTTTGCTAGTGGAGCAGGGTCCATCCTCAGCACTGCCCGATGGGAAAAATAAAAGCGTGGGTCTCCTTGGTGCATGCTTCTTATCCCAGTAGAGGCCAGCTTAGATTCCACAGTAGATTCCAGGCTAGTCAGAAACAGGAGGAAAAATAAAAGAGCATCCTCATGCTCAGATGTAGTCCCCATCCCTTTCCCTGCGATGCAGATGGAATCCATGAAGCAGGGTGTGGACCAGAGGCTGGGAGAAGGGCAGGAGAAGCTGCACCAGATGTGGCTCAGCTGGAACCAGAAGACCCCTCAGGATGGGGAGAAGGACCCAGCTAAGCCAGAGGTACCTGCTGGGGCCCTGGGGTCCCCATGTCCATTTCCATGCCCTGTTCTTTGTACGTCATGTTTCCTGTCCCCGGGGCAACTAGAGAATCCATGCTTTACATGATTATTTTTGTTTTGGCTTTGGTCTTTAATTTTTTAAAAAAGATTTATTTATTTTATTTATTGCATATGAGTGCTTTATCTGCAGAAGAGGGTATCAGATTACATTATGGATGGTTGTGAGACACCATGTGGTTGCTGGAATTGAACTCAGGACCTCTGGAAGAGCAGGCGGCGCTCTTAACCACGGAGCCATCTCTCTAGCCCCCTGGTCTTTAATTTTTGTTATATTTTTATTATTATTACTTGGTGGCGGGGTTGGTTTGGTTTGGTTTAGTTTTGAGATCACAGCTCTACAGCCACCACATCTGGCCTCTTAGTTAGCGTCCACATTATATTCTTTTATGTTTTTTGTTTTTTGTTTTTTTTTTGAGACAGGGTTTCTCTGTGTAGCCTTGGCTGTCCTGAACTCCCTCTGTAGACCACGCTGGCCTCAAATTCAGAGACCCACCTGCCTCTGCCTCCGTAGTGCTGGGATTAAAGGCTTGCGCCACCACCTCCCGGCTCGACATTGAGGTTTGATTAGGGGTTTGTATGCTTCTTAAAACTTGCTATTTGGCCTTTGAGGCCTCCTTAATGGTTTTTGTTCCTGATGAGTCTAGATTCCAGGCATCTTCTGGGGTCTCCCTGTAAATCTTAACTCTTTTGAAAAGGTTATGGGAGTGAGTCTCCTTGTTCCAAATGTAGGGAGCCAAATTCCTATCCACCACGTTGGGCCGTGCCCCCCCCCAACCCCTACACACACACACACACACACACACACACACACACACACACACACACACACACACCTTCACCCACCCACCCTACTCTTCCCTTTGTAGCAGGTGGAAGCCCGGGCACTCAGCATGTTCAGAGACATCGCCCAGCAGCTGCAGAGCACGTGTGCGAGCCTGGGGGCCAGCATCCAGGGCCTGCCCAGCCACGTCAGGGAGAAGGCTCAGCAGGCCCGCAGCCAGGTGGACGACCTTCAGGCCACCTTCTCCGGCATCCACTCCTTCCAGGATCTCACAGCCAGTGTTCTTGCTCAGACCCGGGAGCGGATAGTCAGAGCCCGGGAGGCCCTTGACCACACTGTGGAGTACGTGGCTCAGAACACGCCAGTCACGTGGCTCGTGGGCCCCTTTGCCCCTGGAATCACCGAGAAAGCCCCTGAAGAGAAGAAGTAGATAGAGGAGTCAGGGCCAGCATCTGGCTTGCATCTGCCTTTCCCACTAGTCCTATTTCATAGCTGGTCTTGACCTACTCTGAGTCTGAAGGAGACATGTGTTTAACTTTTTCCATCAGTTTTTTAAAGCAACATTTTTTTTCTAGAATGTTCCATGGGGAAAAACATTTCTAGAATGTTCTAGAAAAAAAAATTTTTTTTTCTCTTAAAAAAAAAAATTAAAGCCAGGCGTGGTGGCGCACGCCTTTAATCCCAGCACTCGGGAGGCAGAGGCAGGCGGATCGCTGTGAGTTCGAGGCCAGCCTGGTCTACAAAGCAAGTCCAGGACAGCCAAGGCTACACAGAGAAATCCTGTCTCAAAAAACCAAAAAAAAAAAAAAAAAAAAAAGTATTCAGTAGTGGTGGCACAAGCCTGTCATCCTATGCCAGCACTGTGGTGGTGGTGGTGGGGGCAAGAGAATCAAGAGCTCAAATTCAATGATAGTCTAAGGTACATAAGGCCTTGTCTTGAAGTAAATCAGGGCATAGTGATATTTCATTCCCGTTCCTTGCCTGCATCGTGGCACACAATAGAAAGCGCTTTTCTAACATACTCTGATACCTGCTCCACAAAGCCAGCATCCACGACAGGGTGACAGCTGGGATGTGAAAAATCAGTTTCAGAGGTAGGCCTTTAATCCCAGCACTCGGAAGGTAGAGCCAGGCAGATCACTGCGAGTTCAAGGCCAGCCTGGTCTACAAAGCGAGCCCAGGACAGGCAAGGCTAATACAGAGAGACCCTGTGTGAGAGTGGCTGAGGGCTGAGTGCCCACTGCTCCTTAAATCCCGGGGCTCAATGTTGCCTTAATAAACTTTACGTGCATCAGAGGCCAGTCGGCCAGTGTGTGTGTGTGTGTGCTCCTTTCCCTGCGCCTGAACCACCCTGGCGTCTTTGGGGGCCTCTTCTTCTATCTCTGCTTTATGCACAGTGAAATGTTGGAAGTGACCACTGTGACAAGGAGGGACCTGCTGCCGGCTTTGCATCCACTGGCCTTTCTGTGAGGTGGCGGGGATGGGCATGTGGGGTATCAGTGTGGCATAGGATACGCCACCTGCCAGACAAGCCCATGTCTGTTCCCCCTTGACGTCAAGGTCATCCAGGCACTCAGAAGGTGGGAGAAAGAGGTTATCTTTGGCTACATAGTAAGTTTGAAGCTAGCCTGGGCCACCTGAGATCCTGTTTCAAAACAGCAACACTGGGGGGCCAGGAGAGATGGCTAGCTCCAATGGCAGAGTGCTTGGAGTGTGACCAAGAAAAACACCTGATGTCAACCTCAACTTCCACAAAGATGTGCATATACATAAACACAGAAGGCTGTTCTGATACCTGCTACATGGTCCAGAGCCTCACAACATCACCCTCAGTGATGTGAGCCAGATTCTCTTTCCCAGGATCTCCCAGGGAGAGGGTGGGTGGCTGCCCACCTGTCCCACCTTCCAGTCCTAGTCCATTGATACTGCTTTTGCTTTTCTGTATTCACAATTTAGTTTCATCAGTTTTTTTGTTTTGTGGTGGTTTTTTTGTTTGTTTGTTTTTCTTTTTGGGGGGGGAGGATTTGGGTTTGTTTTTTTTCCCCCCCGAAACAGAGTTTCTCTGTGTAGTCTTGGCTGCCTTTGTAGACCAGGCTAGCCTCGAACTCACAGCGATCCGTATACACACACATAATCTCTTTAAACAAAGTTTTGTTTTGTGTCCTTGTGATGGCTCAGCAAGTGAAGGTACTTGCTGATATTTGACCTACACACCACATGCCCACACATAAAATAAAATTAAAGCGTTTAAAGATGTTCTCAATTGCACATGCCCTTAATCCCAGCACTCAGGAGGCAAAGACAGTTGGACTTCTGTGAGTTTGAAGCCATCCTGGTTTACAAAGGGAGTTCCAGGACAGCCAGGGCTACACCGAGAATTCTTGTCTCATGCCCCTCCCCCCAAAAAAGCCAGCCAAATGGATTTCCTGGTAGCCTCCAGCTCTTTTATTTATTTTGTATTAATTTATTTTTGAGATGGAGGGCTTGCTGTGTGTAGGTCAGGATGGCTTGAAACTCAGGACAATCCACCTGCCTCAGCTTCCTGTGTGCTGGACTGATAGGCATGGGTCACCAACAGCCCTGTGAATTCAGCCACATAGTGCTTTGTGAATCCCGAAGTATGTCATTAAGGTCTGTGGCCACCAGCTCCTTTGTCTTTGTGTGTGTGTTTGTATGTGAGTGTGTGTGTGTGTGTGTGTGTGTGTCCTCCTTCCCCAGTTTTGGCCCTACACAATGGGAGCCCTGCCTTGTTCCACGTGGCACTGTGGCACTGGGCAGAGAGCAGGGCCTGGCTTGGGGCTCCCTGGGGACTTTCCCTCTGGGGCGGGACACTGGTGACCTCATCCTCTCCTCCCTGACAGGATGCGGAAGAGAGGAAGGGGTGGAACCAAACTCTTCCTCCTCCTCTTCCTCCTCTTCTCCCTCCTCCTACTCCAGCGGCCACCAGGGACCTTGAGATCCACCAGCCCAGGACCCCCACAGCCAGGTAGGATGAAGGCAAAGGGGACGGGACAGCCCAGGGTCAGGGAGGGTCCTGTATAGCCTGAGAGGCACGCTGGGCCACCACCTGCAGGCTGTGTGGTTCCTCAAGCCGTCTGTTTTCCCATGGACACTCAGATCCCCACAGTCCAACTTCTGACCCCCAACCCAGCCCTGGGTGCACACTCAGCCCCCATTGCTCTCCAGATTGCTAGATCTCCTAATTCCCAGGTCTCCTCCATCTCCAACAGCAAACCCCCCGCCCTTCCCCACGCCCAATCCCTTCCCTTGTCTCTAGTTCTTGACCAGATCTGCTTTCTCTACCCCCCCCCCCCCCCCGTGTCCCCTGTTATAACCTCTGTCTCCAGACTAACACAAGTGCCTTCTGCTACCAGGGGAACCTGGTCTGGGCAGCTTCTGCAGCCGGCTCTGTTCCTGGCTCAACACATGCCCCTGGGTACATGCAGGGTCAGCCTGGGAGCCATTCCAAGGTCTCCGGCAGCGCTCAGTCCCTGAGTCCTGGAGCTGGTGGTCATCAGAGACCCCTGTGCTCCAAGAGACTGGTCAGTTCTGCCAGAGGGAGAAGGCCAGGCAAGAAAAAGAGGGAAGCCATTCACACCCCCCCACCCACAAACCCATCTACCCACCCATCCACCAGCCCACAAAAACATCTACCCACCCACCCACTCACCCACAAAACCATCTACCCACTCACCCACAAAACCATCTACCCCCTCATCCATACACCCCCAAACCTATCCACCCACCCACCCCTAAACTCATCTACCCATCCATCCATACACCCCCAAACCTATCCTGGTTTATGCTCTGCTGAGGCCAGAAGATGAGTGTTCTGCCTATTGAACACCTCTCTCTCTCTCTCTCTCTCTCTCTCTCTCTCAAAAAGAATTATTTCCATCTTGTGTCATTTATGTTATTTATTTGTCTCTTGAGAACTCACCCAGGCTGACCTTGATCTCTAAGACTCAAGAGATCCTCCTACCGCCAGGTGATGGGGGCGCACACCTTTAATCCCGGCACTTAGGAGGCAGAGGCAGATGGATCGCTCTTATCTTTTGTTGGTTTTTTGGTTTTTTTGTTTTTGAGACAGGGGTTCTCTGTGTAGCCCTGGCTGTCCTGGAACCCACTCTATAGACCAGGCTAGCCTAGAACTCATAGATATGCCCCTGCCTCTGCCATGCAGAGTGCTGAGATTAGAGGTGTGTGCCATCACTGCCCTGCTGAAGCACGCAGATCTCTGAGTTCAAGGCCAGCCTGGTCTATAAAGTGAGTACAGGACAGCCAGGGCTACACAGAGAAACCCTGTCTTGTTTTAAAAAAAGAAGAAGAAGAAGAAGAAGAAGAAGAAGAAGAAGAAGAAGAAGAAGAAGAAGAGAGAGAAAGAAAGAAAGAAAGAAAGAAAGAAAGAAAGAAAGAAAGAAAGAAAGAAATTTTCCTGCCTCAGGTTTTCAAGTAGCTTGGACAAGAAGAAACTGCCACCCTTAGGTGTTGGAGGCAGGAGGATCAGAAGTTTAAAGTTATCCTGGGGTACACAGTACAAAAAGCCTGATCTTGTCTCGACAACAAACCTAGAAAATAAATCCCAAATACTGTGTGCCCTGCTCTACTTTGTCTGCTCATTGCTTAACTATGTCAATAAACATTTCTCTCTCCTGTCTGTGTCTCTCCCGCTCCTCTCTTCTCTCTCTGCTGCCATCCTCTCTCTTCCTGGTACTGGGAGTTGAACACAGGGCCTCATGTATGTCAGACAAGCATTGTCAACTTCGTTGCACCTCCAGCCCTCTGTAAGCAATTATTAAGCACTCACTGTGTACCAGGTACTGTCCTGTTTGTGTTCTTGTTTGAGACAGTGTCTCACTATGTAGCCCTGGCTATCCTGGAACTCACTATGTAGACCAGAGAGGGAGATCCTCCTGCCTCTGCCTCCTGAGGGCTAGGATTAAAGAAGTGCATTATCAGGCCCAGCAGTTTATTTATGTATTTATTTATTTATTTTTGAGAGGTATAGGTAAAATTTATTACTGACACACCAGAAGTCCCAATTGTTGATGTGTCAGGGTCTCTTAGCACTCGGGAGGCAAAGGACCTATTTATTTATTCTTTTAAAAAAATATTTATTTATTATTATGTATACCAGTGTTCTGTCTGTACATGTGCCTGCAGTCCAGAACAAGGCAGCAGATCACATTATAGATGGTTGTGAGCCACCATGTGGTTGCTGGGACTTGAACTCAGCACCTCCAGAAGAGCAGCCAGTGCCCTTAACCTCTGAGCCATCTCTCCCCAGCCCTGTTTTCTTTATTTATTTTTCTGTTCATGGGTCTAGAGACTGAACTCAGACTTCAGGCTTGGCAGCCTCAAGCACCCTTACCCACTGAGCCATCTTGCCAACCCTCAGTGCCTATTTATTATGCACCCACTGTGTGTCAGGCACTCTAGATACAGAAACTAGACACCCCTATCTGAACTCTGCCCCTGATGGGCCCTTAGACTGGTGTCTCCTCGGGTAGGACATGATGGTAACGTTACTTAACAACACTGAGTAAAATTTAGTGTGAGGAGTTGAGAGAAACCTCGGGTCGGTGGACTGAGCGCAGGTGGGTACGAGAGCCACCCTGCTGGGGAGGGGAGTTACCCTGAGGATATCTCCCCCAGGGGTGCTGCTGTCATCTGAGGGACCGCCATGTCAAGACCCTTGGGTAGGACAGCGTAGCAGGGACAGAGGGAGAGACAAGTCCTGGTGGATTCTTTGTGGTGCTGTGTCCTCTGACTGGGGAATCCCCTGAGCCCCACAGTCTGTTCCTCCCCACAGAACGCAAAGGGTGCCAGTGAGAACAGAGGATGCTTTCTCCGTAGGGTGTCTGCCCACAGGCCTCCAGGGCTCCCACCTCTCTGCAGCCCACGAGGCCCTGGCCACCTTAGCCTCCCTCCTCCCTGGGCTCCGGCCTCCTTACTACACCAGCCAATGTGTCAGGATCCTCCTGCTCAGCTGTGAGGCTGAGCCTGGTGTCACGGTGCTCCCTGAGGGAGCACCCTGGACTAGCTCACCTTCAGGGGCTCAGCTCAGCGACGCCCTCCCTAAGGAGTTCCCCACCCCAGCTTCTGTCCCAGGTTCATTTCCTCCGTGGCACTTTTATTTCTTGATGAGGTCTCAGGTGCTTTTTCTCATTTCCTGTTGCGCCCCGCTCCGTCTGCTGCATCTCCCACATCAGTGCCCAGGCACAGTTGGCATGCTTGAGAAAAGCCCAGAATCCGAAGAGAAAGCACAGCTGTGGGGTAGGAAGGTTGGACGTGAGAACACGGGTAGAGCATCCTAGATGTGGCTAAGAGGTTTTTGGTGTGGTCAAGTTGGGACCAGGGCTTAGTTGGCAGGGCTGTGTCCTCTGCCCGGGAGCTTTTATATGAGCTGTGCCCTCCTGGGAGCACACCGTTCAGAACTGCAAATGCGAGCCTTGATGCTTGGAGGTTTTTTTGTTTTGTTTTTTGTTTTTGTTTTTGTTTTTTGTGGTGGGGAGTCTCTATGTAGCCTTGGCTGTCCTGGACTGGCTTTGTAGACCAGGCTGGCCTCGAACTCACAGAGAACCGCCTGCCTCTGCCTCTGCCTCCCGAGTGCTGAGATTAAAGGTGTGCCCCATCACTGGCCGGCGAATCCCAGGAGTTCTTGACCCTCCTTTGGGCTGAGTCCTGCTGTAGCTCTGATGGGCAGCTGACCTGCTGCGAACATCTTTCATTTCTCTGTACACCAGGCTTTAGCTTTGTTTTGTTGGTTTGTTGTTGTTTTGTCCCCACTGTCACCACCTCTGTCTTCATCTCCACACTTGATGGCTTCCATTTCCCCGGCAACCACAGAGAGGGTGGTGGCCCTGCCTTTTTCACTCCTGGTCTGCCATCTTCCCTCACCGCCCCAACCTGTGACCCTGGCTCTGCCGATGGGTCCTTAGGCCCCTCCCTCTGTCCACCTGGCTTCCTTGACCTTGGCCCTGGGCCCAGCCCATCCGTGCTGCTCAAAGTCCAGTTTTTTAAGGCGTTTAGGTTGTCTGTGTACAAAGTCTATGCATTAACTGACTGGCGTGTCCACTTCTAATCTAGACCAAGCCTCCTCTTGGCATCCTGAGGTGGCCATGTCATTTTCCGTGGGGCGTTGCGGATCCTGCAGCTGCTAGAAGCTTCCTTGGCCTCCAATCCACTCCATGTCAGGGCTCTCTGGTCACAGCGGGTCTTCTCGGCTGTGAACAGGGAGCTGGGGGGGGGGTGTGAGTGACAAGGGTGCTCTGCCCACCTGAGGGTCCCTGCGAGTGTCCTGTAAGCCATTAAGAATATCACGCCAGCTCGTGCATCCACTCACCCACTGGTTCACGGCGGTCACTTCTCACCACAGGTGGTTTGTGCAATGCAGGGCGTGGAGCCTGTTGTTCCATGAATGCCCTGCCAGCACGTGTGGCACTGACCCCAGCCCCTCTTGCGGATTTGGCGACATCTCTCTCCCTATACAGTCCTGGCTGGCCTGGAACTCACAGCAATTCCCCCTGCCTCTGCTTCCCATGGCTGGGGGGGGTGGTGGTTATAGGGCACACCATCTTGTTTAGAAAGTCACTATGAACTCCCACTTCTGCAGGTCTGAGGTGTCACCCTCCAGGATTCCCTGCAGCGGGGCGGGGACACGGCTGTGCAGGAGGCTGTTGGTCCGGAACATGTCTCCACCCACCCCAGCCTCTGTGGCTCCAGGATTCATCCTGCCCTATTCATGGCCAACCAAGGCCCGTCACTCCATGGCGTCTTTGAACTTCTAGGAGCTGTGGAAAAGGATAGGCTGGCCTACCTGAAACACAAACTAGGGAGTGTACATCCGGGTAGCCAGGAGTCCAAGCTGCTCCACGCCATGGTGCTCTTGGCTCTGGGCCAGGACACAGAGGCCAGGATCTCCCTGGAGGCCTTGAAGGCCAACACAGTGACCCAGCTGGTAGCCCACCAGTGGGCAGGCACGGACAGCACAGAGGGCCCCGAGGAGCCTCCAGACTTGTCATGGACAGTGGCTCGACTGTACCACCTGCTGGCTGAGGAGAACCTGTGTCCGGCCTCCGCAAGGGACATGGCTTACCAGGTGGCTGTCCGTGACCTCGCCTCCCAGGGTAACCACCAGTTGGGCCAACTGGAGAACGAGGCCTGGGACCGGTGCAGTTCAGACATCATGGGGGGACCTGATGGCTCGCAGAGACCCCATTCTGATCAAGGTTCCGTGCTGCCATCTTCAACATCCCCTTCAGTGACCAGAAGCCAGCCTCGTCCCATTGACACACCAGACTGGAGCCAGGGGCATTCTTTACACTCTACCGGCAGCATCGCCTCGGTAGCCAGCCACCTAGAGATCAGCCAGTCACCCACTCTTCCCTTCCTCTCTCCACACCGTGGAACCCATGGGCCCAGCAAGCTGTGCGACACACACGTGGGCACCCCAGAGCCTCAGCTCATCCCCGCGGGCTGCCAAGAACCTGAGGAGGTGAGCTGGCCCTCGTCGGTGGAGACCAGCATCTCCTTGGGGTCACCACACAGAACTGGGGCCCCAGAGGTGTCTCCAGAGGTGGCTTCGGACGTCCTCCCTGACTCCCCTGCTGCTCCAGACGTGGCTGTCCACTGCCCCATCGAATGCACGGAGGTGTCTGCAGCGGCTCCCCTGCCGTCCACTATGGAAGGTGCTAGAAAGCAGTCTATTGAAAGTCAGAAGTCACCTCAGGTTTCTGCAGGAGACGATGCTCTGCACAACACCATGCCTAGCCCTCCTGCCCAGCCACCGTCCCCCCAAGTCTCCACTCCGTCCTCCGTCTCCTCCGCCAACAGCAGCTCTGCTACCCCTGCCTCGACACCCCCTGTCTCGACACCCCCTGTTCAGGGACACTCGGAAATAGCTGAGCAGAAATTCTATAACTTTGTGGTTATCCATGCCAGGGCTGATGAACATGTGGCCCTACGGATCCGGGAGAAGCTGGAGACCCTTGGGGTGCCTGATGGGGCTACCTTCTGCGAGGAATTTCAGCTGCCTGGGCGTGGTGAGCTGCATTGCTTCCAGGATGCCATAGATCACTCGGGGTTCACCATCCTCCTCCTGACTGCCAGCTTCGACTGTCGCCTGAGCCTGCACCAAGTCAACCACGCTCTCATGAACAGCCTCACGCAGTCGGGGAGGCAGGACTGTGTGATCCCCCTCCTCCCCCTAGAGTGCTCCCGGGCACAGCTCAGCCCTGACACGACCAGCCTGCTCCACAGCCTTGTGTGGCTGGATGAACACTCCCCAATCTTTGCCAGGAAGGTGGCGAACACCTTCAAACCTCAGAAGCTCCGGGAACACCGGGTCCGCTGGAAGAAAGAGCAGGAGGCCAGAGCCCTCAGGGAGCGGAGCACACAGCTGGAGGGCGAGCGGCAGAGGGTGGCCGCCATGTCTGCCGCCTACTTAGCCTATGCCCACAGTTACAAGGCCTGGCAAGCGGAGGTGAACAGACTAGGGGTGGCCTTCAGGAAGGACTTGTCCCTGGGGGTTCCTACATCCTTTCCCAGTTGGCAGGGATGTTCACAGCCAGTACCTTCACACCCACAGCAGGACAGTACCCCAGTTTTCTCACAGCCTCCGTGTTTCCCGCAGCCTCCGTGTTTCCCGCAGCCTCCGTGTTTCCCGCAGCCTCCGTGTTCCCGCAGTCTCCTTTCCCGCAGCCTCCTTTCCCGCAGCCTCCCTCTTTCCCTCAACCCCTGTCTTTCCCGCAGCCTCCGTCTCCCCCACACTCCCGATCTTTCCCATCAGCCTCCTCCCCAGCCCCCCAGACTCCACCGGGACCTCAGCCTCTCATTATTCACCATGCCCAGATGGTTCAGCTGGGCCTTAACAACCACATGTGGGGCCAGACAGGGGCCCAGGCGTCCGGTGGCAACGCTGAGTGCTTGGAGGAACCCCGCCAGGGCCATCTGAGTGACCAGGGGGGACCCCTTGAGACTCCGGAGTGATCACGTTGCAGCCCACATGAGTGATTAGGTTGGTCCCCCCACCTAGATTGCTAGAGTTGGATTTCACCTGGTCCCAGAGTAGCCATTCTGCCTCAGCCCCCACAGTGGCCACGACTTGGACCTAGCTTGGGACCCTGAAGCAGGGAAGCCCCATTTGAACACTGGACAGGATTCTGTGGGACCCCAGCCTGCATCCCCTAGGTGGACAAGAGGACAGTGGCTCTGAGGTGCCTTCAGCGAGGCCATGGAACCTCCCTTCACGGTCGCATATACTGTCCGCGGGGGTCTCTCTAGTGCTGGGGCACAGGGAGAGGGTCCTGTCTTTATAATACAGCTATGGATAGATGAATCACAAGCCAGTGTCCCCACCCTCCGTGAACAAGCAGAAGACTCCAGCTCTGCCGCTGGGAAAGGAGGCATGCCAGCCCCCATCCTGAGTGGCAGGAACCGGAAATTATGTAAATAGATTCTCATCCCATTGGTAAGTGCAGGCCACGTGGTCGTCTGCTGCAAGAAACTCAGGGAAACGTAGTCTTTTGGAGGGGACGGCGGCCATATCTCAGGAAGTCTTGGGATGTCAGGGAAGAAGGAGAAAAAGACACTGGAAGTTTGCAGTGCTTTTTTTTTTGTGTGTGTGCATTTATTTATGTAGTGTATGTATGCCAGGGCATGTGTGGGGGTCAGAGGACCATTTCTGCCCCATTTGCCCCTGTCCACTTTCTGCACTAGTCCTCCTCTCCAAAACACGTCAAGCCCACCCTATACATTAAAATTTTTTTCCATATTTATTCTGGCATATTTTGCTACAGCGGCGTGTGAGCGTGTGGTGAAGTTCAGCCAAGGCTGTGAAACTTTGCATGTCTGACCCTTTGCCATCTCATCTCAACTTATTATTGGTTTTATTTTATTTTTATTTTTTGGTTTTTTGGGGACAGGGTTTCTCCGTGTAGCCTTGGCTGTCCTGGACTCACTTTGGAGACCAGGCTGGCCTCGAACTCACAGAGATCCACCTGCCTCTGCCCCCTGAGTGCTAGGATTAAAGGTGTGCACCACCACCGCCCGGCTGATTGTTATTAGTATTAACAAATTTATTATTATGATTATTATTATTATTGTGGTCTTTTGAGGCAGAGTTTCTCTGTGCAGCAGAGCCCTAGCAGTTCCTGTGCCCTCAAACTCACAGAGATCCACCTGCCTCTGCTTCTCAAGTGCTGGGATTAAAGGCATGCACCACCATGGCCTAGTTTGTTTAATTAGTTTTTGAGGGTGGGTCCCTTTTACTGCAGGCTGACCCGGAACTCAATGTGTAGCCAAAGACCTTCTGTTCCTCCTCCTGCCTCTACCTCCCAGCGCTGGGTTTATGGTGCTCAGCACTTGGGCTCCTGCGGTTCCTGCAGGCCAGGCAAACACTCTCCGCATTCCTGAGGTGGTGACTTGCCCACACAACTCAACCCTCCAAGCAGGCCTCTGCGAAACGTGGACACATTTTACAAATGGGGAAAACTAAGGCCCAGCGCTGAATCCTGGCCCGCAACACCACTCTACTTAGAACTGAGGAGGGTTTAACGCAAAAAGCCAGCCACTGTGCAGTCCTCCACAGACGGCCAAGCTTGCGGGGCCGTCCCAGGCGTCTTCATAAGCTGCCGAGGGCGAGGTGGATGAGTCACTTGGCCCGCTTGCGCGTGCATTATTTTAGTCTCTGAGTCAGACCTTGTCAGAGTTGTTCTGTGCATTACAGACCTGAAGTGAAACCCCAGCGTGGCAGTTCTGAGGTTCCTTGGGACACAATGTAAATGAGGTCCTCTGCAGTGGTGGGTGGAAGGGTGCCGGGCTCCCCGCTGTGGGGGGGGGAGTGTAAACGGAGGCAGCAGTGAGAGAAGCCAGGGGACACCTTGGAAAGCTGAAGGGTCTTGGAAGAAGCAAGCTCCTGTGTATGTGTCGGTGTCGCATGTGCCCGTGGATGTGCGCATGCGCGCGGGCATGTTAGGGGAGCCATGGGAGGGAGGGGGCGTGGGGAACTGAGTAGAGAAGGGCAGGGAACAGCCTGCCGACTTACTTCCACTGGATTTAGGAGTCCTGAGAGATGGCTCCGCTGGTAAAGGCACTTGCCATGCGGCCTCATGACCTGAGTTTGCTCGCCAGGCCCCCATGGCAGGCGGGAGAACCGACTTCTGCAAGCTGTCCTCTGACCTTCACACAGCTGCACATGCACACGCCCACAATAAATCAAGAAATACAATCACCCTGGCACTTGGAAGGCAGAAAAAGGATCAAGAGTCTAAGGCCAACTTCATCTACTTAACAAGTTTGAGGCTAGCCTGGGCTATGGAGAGACCTTGCCTCAAGTCAAAAAACCTTTTAAAAACATTTTTCCCTTTTTAAATTTATTTGTGTTGCTAGTCAAGTGCTCTGCTTCTGAGCCACTATTTAGTACCTGCTGTGTACACATGTGCTGGGCACTACGGCACAGAGAGGCCATTTGTGTTCATATGTTCACAGCCTTAGGGCTGTGATGGGTGCAGTGACTGAAGGAAGCTTCTGGAAGGAGGAAGTCTCTGAGGGGCTGGAACCACACTGAACAGTGTTTGAGCTCCAGGGTCCCCCGGCTGATGTTCCCTGGTGGCAGCCTCAGCCCGGTGTCACTACCCAGCTGGGGATTCAAAAGGCCAATCTCTGCTCAAAGCCTGTCCTGGCTTTTACCGAGAGTGGCAGGCACAGGGTGTCACTATGCAGTCTTGTAACCCACTATGTAAAGCAGGCTAGCCTTGACTCTCTTCTGGAGCACGGAGATTCAGGTTGGGTGTTCCTTTGTTTTGTTTTTTTGAGACAGGGTTTCTCTGTGTTGTCTTGGCTGTCCTAGACTCACTTTGTAGACCAGACTGGCCTCAAACTCACAGAGATCCACTTGCCTCTGCCTCCTGAGTGCTGGGATTAAAGGCATGCGCCACTACGCCTGGCATGTTGTATGTTCTTATGGAATCCTTATTTGTTTTACAAATGTTCTTTCCAAGCCCACGGTCTTATTTTGCAGCAGAGTCACACACCGTGTGTGTGCCTGGGTTTTTACAGGGCAGAATGTGTTACAAATGTGCTTTTACACTTATTTTGCGTGTGATCATGTGTGCAGAGGTCAGTCCTCTCTTTCCGTTAGGTCCTGGGGATCAAACTCCGGGGGTGAGGCCTGGTGGCTTTAGGTGTGTGGCCTAACGCAGGCAGCAGAGGGGTCTCTTGGGGACTCGTGTGCTTATGGATATGTAGCCGGCTGGGGTGGGCCAGGAAGCCGGGGCCGTCTCCTGCTCCTTTGTAGCTTGCTCTAGAAGCATCTGGCAACCTCCCTTCCCAGGCCTGCAGCACACTGCTGGGCGAGTCCATGTTACCATGACCTGGCTCCAGCCACCCCACGGGCCCTCCTCAGGGAACCGAAAGGAGGAAGTTGTGTCATTTGCCAAGGCCCTCCTAGCTTCTGCCCACACTGGGTTCCCACAGCTTCTGTAGCAGAAAGGATTTGGAAGGAGGCCTGGGTGAAGCCCCCACCCCCTCAGCAGGGAGTGCACTGCTGGAGGTCGCTGTGAGCGTGTGCAGGGGACCTGCCCCACCCCTCCCCTCCTCCTCCTCACCCGGCTGGCTGCCCTTCTTCTTCTTCTTCCAGCCAGTTCCCTCCTGGCTTAGGTGTGCCAGGGACCTTTGTGACTGGCTGGAAAGCTCTCCCCCTAGATTCCTCCCTGACTCCCTCTTAAACTTCCTTAAGCTCTCAGAGCTGGCGGGACAGCTCAGTGGTTAGAGCACCGGCTGCTCTTGCAGAGGACCTGTGTTCCATTCCAAGTACAAAAGTGGAAGCTCACAACCATCTGTAACATCTTAGGGCATCCAACACCTTCTTCTGGCCTATGCAGGTAAATCACCCATAAAAGTACACACACACACACACACACACACACACACACACACACACACACACGCATATCCAGAGTCTTTATAGGGGCGTTTTGGCCCCTCTTCAGTTTTTGTTTTTTCAAGACAGGGTTTCTCTGTGTAGCCCTGTCTGTCCTAGAACTCACTCTGTAGATCAGGCTGGCCTTGAACTCAGAGATCCATCCGCCTCTGCCTCCTGAGTGCTGGCACTAAAGGCGTGCGCCACCACCTCCAGGCCCTCAGCCACCTCTTTTAAAACCCATTACTTTGAGGCTGAGGACTTGAACTTGAGCCTCGAGCATGAATAAAACAGCTGGCGTTTGCCTGTGGTCCCTGTGCTGGGGAGGCAGGGGCGGGGGGCGGGGGGAGAACTCCGGGATTCCCAGGCAGTCCAGGCAACTCTATGCTGCAGGGTCAGTGAGGTCAGTTTAAAACCAACCATGGTCACTAGAGGGCTCAGTCAGCAGAGCCTTGCAGCAAAGCCTGCTGGCCTGAGTTCGATCCCAGGTACCCAGGAGTACCAACTCCTCAGAGTCAGGCACACAAATGCAAAATCCCAACAAATCATCGAAGAGCTGAGGTGAGCAGCTCCCGAAACACTGATGCTCCCTGGACCCCCTAACATGTGCACACATGTGCCTGCTCACACAATTCCTGTTAGGCACCCACTGTATGCCAAGGACACCTTCTGTGGTTCCTGCTTCCATCTGGCTGAACTCAGAGCTCTACTCAGCAGTGGTGGGGATGCTGAAGGCACAGTAGGCACCTCAGGCCGCTCCTAGAGAGGCATCCTAGAGGACCAAGAGGCTCTAAGGGGTCCAGGGGTCCCTCAGTGGGCTGATCTCAGCTGTGGGGGGGACTCCATCCTCAGCGGATCACGAGTTCAAGGTCAACCTCAGCTACAGGACGGTTGGAGTGTGGGAGGTGGTTGGGTGTGCTAAGGCAGTGCTGCAGTGAACAGCCCTTTCGATTGGGGGCCCTGGGAGGGGTATGATGCTCCTCCCCCATCTCCCAGATAGAGAAACTGAGGCACGGAGAGGGTGGAGTCAATCTCCAAGACTGCAAGCTGCTGTCCTATGTTGAGTTGGTGCCCAAAGAGATGAGCCTCCTACGAGATGCCAGGGTGGGGCTTTTATTTTTAGCCTGTGTGTGGCTCAGGCCTTTCAAGCAGCACCAAGAGGCAGCCAGACTCCTAGGGGTGTGAAAAGGATTTGGGCTCAGCATCCAGCAGTGGAGGCTCTCAGACCCCACACCAGATGTGAGCTGGTCAGTCCTGTGTCCACTGCTCTGTGGCTTTTGTACTGATTTCTCCCGTCCCATCCTTCCGACAGTTGTTGGTGAGCCTGGCCTTACTCATCCTATTCAACTGCAGCCACTGAGTTTTTCTTTAAGTAAACTTTACAGTTTTTAGCAAGTATCCCAGGGCTCGAGGTGGGTCCCAGGGTTCCAAGCTCACAAGTGCTTACCACACCCCAGGCCTGAACTCAACCTCTGGGGGCGCCTGGAGGATACCCTAAAAATCACTGATTTGGGGGCTGGAGAGATGGCTCAGTGGTTGAGAGCACTGTCTGCTCTTCCAGAGGTCCTGAGTTTAATTCCCAGCACCCACATGGTGGCTCAAAACCATCTGTAATGGGATCTGATTTCTTCTTCTGGTGTGCATGAGAACAGAACATTCATAGACATAAAATATATATATATATATATATATATATATATATATATATATATATATATATATATATTTAAAAACCCACTGATTTGTAGATGTGAAAAGGGTCAGTTTTGTAAATTGAGCATGATGGAACATACCTGTGACCCAGTACTCTAAGAGGCAGTAGGATCAGGAGTTCAAGGCCAGCCTGGGCTACCTTGCCTAAGGTGGCTCAGTGGTTAACTGTATGAGTGCCAGCACCCACAGCAGGTGGCTCACATGCACTGTAACTCCAGCTGCAGGTGGGTGGACTTGTCTGGCCCTCAGGTACCACACTCACATGCACCCCCGCCCCCCACCCCCTCACCAGCAATTGGCTGAGAAGGAAATAGGCAGTGGCCTAGCTGCAGAGGGTAACCTGGGAAGGCTTCTGAAGGTCAAGGTCAATCAGGCTCGTTTTTTTTTTTTTTTTGTCCAAGATAGGGTTTCTCTGTCTGTCCTGGACTCACTTTGTAGATCAGGCTGGCCTGGAATTCACAGAGATCCACCTCCCTCTGCCTCCCAAGTGCTGGGAGTAAAGGTGCGCACCACCACGACTAGCTGGTTGGTTGTTTTTGTTCCTGACAGAGGGCCTCACTGGGTACCCCTAGCTGTCCCGGAACTCACAGAGATCCCCCTGCCTCTGGAGGGCTGCGACTGAAGGTATGGCAGTGTATGTGGTTCAAGCCCACTTCCACAGGCTTTAACAAGTCCTTAGGGCTGAGTGTGGCATCTCAAATGCGCAGGGCCAAGCCCACCATCTCCTCTGCAGCACAGCAAGTGCTGGCCACAGCCTCCAACCCACACCTGCTGCGCTGTCAATCCTCCTGTCATCCCCTTGGGCCCCAAGGTTCAGCTGGCTGAGTGCTAAGTGAGGTGGTGCTGAGCTGGGCTATGTTTAACCCGAGGTCGGGACGCTCCCTACCTAGAAATACCAGGCACTGGTGCAGCCCACAGGGACAGGCTGTGCCACTGCCCTGATCCACATGAACGGAGACCAGCCGGGTGTGGGAGCCGGGGTGAGGGTGGGGGGGAGTGGGCCTCCCTCCCTTGCTCCAGGTCTATCTGCCCACTCACCACTGGTGTCGTGCTGAGGGGCTGAACCGGAGCCTCATAGGTGGCAGGCACTTAGCGCCATCCCTCCGGCAGTCATCTTTGGTTTTGGGGTTTTTTTTTGGCGGCGGGGGTGGGGTGGGGGGGTGTCTCTCTCAGTAGTTCTGGCTGTCCTGGGGTTATGTAGACCAGGAGGACCTTGAACTCAGAGAGATCCCCCTGCCTCTGCCACTACACCCTACTGTTAGTCTCTCCTAACTCTCCCAGGAAGTCCACCATCTGACCACAGGGTCTCCAGGCTACCTGTTAACCAATCGTCAGAGCCCCCCCACCCTGCCCCCCCACAGGCTGTTGTGATTGGTAAGACGGAGTACAAGAGACACAGGCCTGAACAGTTATGGGTAAGGCTGGGTAGAACGCAGGGGAGGGGGCTTTGTAGGAAACCTGTCCTTTGGCCCTGCTGCTCCTACCAGGGTGAACCCGGCTGGAAGGAGCCACTGGGACCTGAAAGATCAAACCTCCCAGAAGACTGTCCACCACAGCCTGGCCCGAGGCAGCGCTCTGTATTCTGGCCCTGTACAGAACATGGGGCTCACATAGTTATTCTTCTAAATTTGACGTTGGGCAGGGGGTCAGTAGTTCTGCAAGGACCCTTGAGACAGATGCTCAAGGTGCTGAGGCAGGGGAATGGATCTGGACACCTGCTGAGATGAAGGGTTTGAGTCTGACTTTTTCTCATGTGTTCCGTGTCCCTGGGCACACCCCTTGTGGTCTTCACCTGGCTAGCCTTGCTCCTACCCCCCATATCTAAATGGTAACAGCTACGTGAAAAGGCAGCTGCTGTGGGCGGGCGGGGCGTCTGAGCACCTGGCGGGCAGTAGGGGCTCAGTAAATGCTCACTAGTATCATACGGCATAGGAGATGGTTTCGAGAGGGCAGGGGCCTTAAAATACTGCTTCATTATGTTAGCACCAGACTATACACGAACCCTTGCTCTACTCCAGCATTGCCTCCAATGTATATGATCCTCCTGCCTCAGCCTCGGAAGTGCTGAGACGGTGGGTCTGTGCCACCACCCACAACCTGACCACATCAAAGAACGGTTAGGCAGATTTCTTCACATCCTTGCATTTTAATTCATAAATATCAGTACCACGACTCCCAGGGGTTCACGTTTGCCCTGAGCTTCGGCAGGGCGGGGCAGCGAGGCCCTGCCCAGTAAGGCTAAAGCTTGGTTTGTACAGAGAACCCTAACACTGCAACACACACTGATGTCTTCAAGGGACAGCTTAGGTGGCACCAATGGCTGAGCGAAACTGGCCCCTCTACACTTGACTTCCTCTCCCTGCAGCTGGTTCCCATAGGCCGAGGATGTGCACCTCCTGCCTCGGCATGAATGATCCAGGGTGAATCACACACCGCAAGCGACAGGGAAAGAGCTGGTAGAGTCAAGGCAGCTGTTCAGTGGTTTTTGTTTTTGTGGTGCTAGGCTGCACTCGGGGCCCCACGTGGGTCAAGCTGGTACCACATGGATCCATCGCAGCCCTGGCTGGCAGCTCCCTACCTTCCCTAGTCTTCCCTGCAGCTATCAGGGATACTAGGGGACTCCTCATGAAGACCCTGGGTCAGTTCCTCAGGGAAGGGGAAACAGGACCAGTGTGGCACGGATGTGAACCTAGTGGCTGCAGCACCTGCCAGGTCATCACCGCTGTTGTGATTGGTAAGAGGGGCCTGGCGGCATGGTGTCTGCCTGGTGTTGCTCCTGCCACTTGCTCTGGGCCTTCTTTTTTTTTTTTTTGGTTTTTCGAGACATGGCATCTTTATGGAGACCTGCCTCTGTCTCCTGAGTGCTGGGGTTAAAGGCCGGCTCTCAGCCTTCTTGGGGACAGTGCTCTCTCTGACCACCATGGGCATGACCGCTTCTCAGGACCTCTGTCACAGATCTGCGCTCATAACTCGCGCTGCTCTTAGCTGTGGCCACCGCAAAGTGCTGGCAACTTCAAACTAAGTCATTACTAAGTCCAACAAGCAGAAACCAGAAGGGAAAAAAAAGACAGAGCAAAAACCTCAGATGGTGGGCTCCAGGCTGCCGCCCACCTGTTCAGTAAATGACAAACCAACCGCACACATCTAGGTGGTGGGTGCCCACCGCAGGAAGGAGCCTTTTGCTCACTGCGCTTCCAGACTTCTGACCCCATCTTGACCAGGGCTGGTGCACAGGACTCCAGTACAAGTTGGCTGGGGTCTGGGTGACAGAGCAGAGGCCTCCAGACCCATAGAGATGCCACTGACATCGTTTTGCATGGCCAAGGAGAAAGACAGTCTTCCTACCATGTGACCCTTTAAGGCTTCTAGAATCAACAGCGGGGCTCACTCCACTGCACCCCCACTGCCAGCAGGATGCTCCTGCTTGGACAAGGCCAAAGCAGACACTGGTGGCCGGGCCAGGCTCAGTGCAACTGGATGAAGGCCTCCAGCTCCTCTGGGATGAAGCCCTTATAAGGGACCTTGTTCCTATCCAGGGCGCGGGCAGCCAGGCACTGTAGCGTAATGTAATTGAAGGGCTGCACGGTGCTCTTCGCCAGCAGCTTCGAGTCCAGCAGCTCGTAGGCAGTCTTCTTGAAGGCATTGGTGGCGTCCATGTGGGCCCCAGCTTCGATGAGTGCGTCCATGATGGCTGGGCAGTTGTTCTGGGCGGCGATGTGCAGCGGGGTGTTGTTGTCAAAATCTCGGCTGTCTGGGTCGGCTCCGCAGTCCAGCAGCACCTTGACCACGTGCAGCGAGGGGAAGACGCCCACACGGTACCGCCCCACGTTGGTGGTCTCCTTGTCCACCGCCATGTGCAGTGGGGTAAAGCCGTTCTTGCCTCGAGGGGCACACTTGAGCAGGCGGTAGACCGTCTGGTGCTTGAGATGTTCCTGGCTGGGGGTGCACTCCACCTTCTCCAGCAGGTACAGCAGGTGGAGGATGATAGCAATGGCTTTGGTAAACTGTGCCGAGTCCCCTGGCTCCTTGGACAGCTGCAGAGCCCGCTCCACTTCCCGGACCCCTTTGCTGAGCACGCCCATGAGGTCGGCGAAGCCGAGCTGCATCCCCAGGTTGCCTTTGGCTGAGCGGTCCTGCAGCACGTAGGAGAACAGCTCTGCGAACGACAGGAAGCTGCTGGCTGTCATGGGGCTCAGGGGTTCCAGGTTGCTCTGTTGCATGTCCAAGGCATACTTCCACAGACGGATACAGCGCTCGAAATTTCCAGAGTCCGCATAGACGGCACCCCGGTACCTTATGTAGTATGAAGTGTCAGGGTGTGAGGGCCCCAGGATCCTCTCCCGTATAAGTAGTGCCTGCATCCGCATCTCATCGGGATCTGTGATGAGGGCCTCCAGCTCCTGGGGCGTGTTCACCTCCCTGGAATAGTCATAGGCCAGAACCAGCTGCTGGGGCTCGGGCTTGGGAAGGTAGTCCCCACCCTGGTGGCGGAGCTCCATCGCCCTTCTCCAGTGTTTCAAGGCTCCAAGCAGATCTCTTTTCTTATCCACATAGGTGGCTCCCAGCAGCTCCAAAGCTTCCACGGCCGCTTCCCGGCTAGTAGGGCAGCAGCTCTCGTAAGGTTCTGCCTCCTCCGGGGTGGAACAGCGGCTGTCTGGCCCCTGGGAGGAGGAGCCGCCTTCCCTGCTCAGCTCTGCCCCCGAGAGCTGCCCGTGACCGGGCTGCTCTTGGATGAGATACTCCACGATGTTTGTGTGCCCGGTGACGCTGGCGGCCAGCAGCGGGGTCATGCCATAGCCGTCGCGCTCCATGCGCGCGTGGCAGCCCAGCAGCAGTTGCAAGATCTCCAGGCTGCCAGATTCGGCGCAGTCGTGCAGGGCAGTGTTGCCCTTGGCGCTGCGCCGGTTCACCTGCGCGCCGCGCTCCAGGAGGTAGCGCGCGATCTCGCGGTGGCCCTTGTAGCAGGAGATCATGAGGCACGTGTGGCCGTGGCGGTTGGCGACCTCCAGGTCCGCCTTGTGCTCGCCCACCAGGTAGCGCACCACGTCCAGGTGGCCGTCGAAGCAGGCGGCGCGCAGCGGCGTGGAGTTGGTGCGCGTGGTGCGGTTGACCGAGGCGCCCCGGCGCAGGAGGCTGCGCACCACGGCCAGGTGGCCCGCCGCTGACGCTGCCCAGAGCGGCGGGGCGCCCTCAATGGTCTCGCCATCGAAGTGCACGGAGCCGCCCGCCTCCACGCTGGCGCCGCAGTGGTCCACCAGGTACTCCACCACGTCCAGGTGGCCGCGGCGCGCCGCGATCAGCAGCGGGGTGCCGCCGCCCGCCACCTCACCCAGCAGCTCGTCCAGCTCCTCGCGGCCGCGGCCTGCCAGCAGCTTCTGCAGCAACAGCAGCTTGCCGTCGTGCGCCGCATTGTACACTGCCGTGTGCAGATCCATGCTTGGGAGCGACGCTGCCGGCTCTAGCCGGGCCGCCGGTCGCAGGAGACAACCTTCACCTTCTCCCCGGCTGCCATCTTAGCGGGCCTCCAGGCGGAACAAAATGGCCGCCGCGACGGGGGGGGGGCCGCGGGCATGCCGGGAAATGGAGTCCCAGGAGCGATCGCTCGCCGGAAGATGCTGAGAGCTCAGAGTGGAGGAAAAGACTACATTTCCCGAAAGGAGTAGAGAGAGCTGACCACAATTTGCTCCAAGCAAGGCAAATGGTCAATGCGACCCTGGGAAATTTGGTGACGCTGGTCCTGGGACCAAGTCTAAGGCGGAGCCTGCAGGAAGCATCTTCGCGCTCCATTCCCAAAAGGACGTTTCTCAGAAAGACTCTCGGTTTCCAATTTCTACTATGAGAGGCTATAAAGTGTGTGACCCTAGTTATTTGATGGCGTATTTTCGGTTACTTTCACCGGCAAGAGACTATAGAAAGAGCAAGCGCGCTCCTCCCTGGAAATGACATTTCCCATTAAATTGTCGAGCAGGTGGCAAGCCTCCTGCAAGCGCGGGAAATTTGAGGCTATTCTTGCTGTTGCTGACATTACGGCACAGGGAGTCATAAAGGGCTACATTTCCGAAGCCAGCTATGAGCCAGGGCATGGTGGGAATTTTGTTTTCAGTTACGGAGCATAGGGATAGAAAACAAGCTGCTGAACGGCTGCAATTTCGTCATGAGAGGCTATACGGGCATTAGCGCTAGGAAATATGGGCAAGTGCGCTACTGTCCTAAAAGAATGCCCAGAAACCTGCGCTCCAGCTCCGAGGACGTGGGCGAGGTGCATCGTAGCCGGAGGTAGCCATTGAAAGGCTCTAGTTCCCAGCATGTAAAGCTGCACACCAAGCTTTGCCGCAGAGCACGCAGGAAAAAGCGTGAAGCCGAAAAAGGACTACATTTCCCTGAGAGCGTTGGGACATCCGAACTGAAAAGCAGATAAAAGTATTTCCCTCGTGTTAGGGCACTTTAGGGGACACGCCGCAAGCAACCCTGGCCAATGTAGTGACGTAATTCCGGTTTCCGTGCCCGCTCAGGCAGGAAATAAACGTGGCTCCTCACCCTCCGCGGACTACATTTCCCAGCGGGTACGGAAAGTGACTCGCAGCCAATCGGGAGCGATGTGCCTCGTAGGAAGGCCTTTCTGGCCAGCAGGGGGCGCGCGCCGGGCGTAAGAGACAAAGACCCGGCAACGTTAAGCAGTCCCGATTTTTAAGTTATTTTTAATTTTTCAAAAAGCACGTGTATCAGCCACATGCGCGCCGCGTCCGACGAGGCCAGCAGAGGGCGTCGAGTCCCCCTCCAGCGGGAGTTACAGGTGGTGTGAGCTGCCCTGTGGGTGCGAGTTACTGCTGAACCATCGCTCCAGTCCCTCAATGTGGGTTGGTGTTTTTTTTTGCTTTTTGTTTTTTTAGAATTTATTTATTTATTATGTACAATGTTCTGTCTACATGTACACCTGCATGCCAGAAGAGGACATCAGATCCGTGTGGTTGCCGGGAATTGAACTCAGGACCTTTGGAAGAGCAGCCAGCGCTCTTAACCTCTGAGCCATCTCTCCAGCCCCCTCAATGTCTTTTTTAAAGATTAGTTTGAGGAGGATTTCACGTAGCTCACGCGGACGTCAGTTCCCGAGACCCACATGGTGGGAGGTGAGAACTGATTTCCAAGGGTCTTTTTGACATCCATACGTGTTCTGTGGCACATAGACACACAAACCCCAAGAGTGAAAAAAATGCTGCTATTATTATTATTATTATTATTATTATTATTATTATTATTATTATTAATTTTTATTTATTATATATATTTTGGTTTTTCGAGACAGAGTCTCTCTGTGTAGCCTTGGCTGTCCTGGACTCGCTTTGTAGACCAGGCTGGCCTCGAACTCACGGCGATCCACCAGCCTCTGCCTCCCAAGTGCTGGGATTAAAGGTGTGCACCACCAGGCCCAGCCCAATAAATGCAATTTAAAATTGCATAATGCGTACCACAGCACACACATAGGGAGTGTGTGCTTGGGATTCAGTTCTCATCTTCCACTGTGTGGGATCTGGGGATTGAACTCTGGTCATCTGTCTTGGAAGCAAGCCTGCCTAACTATCTCACTAGTTATTTTTCTTTGTTTTGAATATGGGTTGTGTTTTTTGTTTTTTGTTTTTGTTTTGTTTTGTTTTGTTTTTTGCTTCCTTAGGCCTCCCAGGGAGTCAGCTATGAGGAGGTCCTCTGGGGCCTGTGCTTGGGGACACTCCAGCCACTGTGTGCCTCCTGTGCCTGTGTGTCAGTCTGTCTCCGCTCTCCCTGTCTGCTCCTCAGCTGTGGGCATCTGCCTGCTATGCACGGGCACATTCTGGGCTACCTGCCAAGCGGACCCCACTGGGTGTGACTAGCCATAGCCAGCTCCTAAATCCTGACCACGACCGCCTCTCAGGCAGAGTCACAGCCGAGCCACCTCCACCAGCCACGCAAGAGGCTCACAGAGAGCTTTGCCAGGGCTGTGTCCCCACAAGGACCTTCATGGTGTAGTTAATGAAAAAGCAAACACATAGATGTAATGTCTGTATCTGGGTGGTGACACATGCGCCTTTAATCCCAGCACTCCGGAGGTAGAAGCAGACGGGTCTCTGAGTTCGAGGCCAGCCTGATCTACAGAGAGTTCTAGGACAGCCAGAGCTACACAGAGAAACCCTGTCTCAAAAAAAAAGGGTGGGGGGAATACAGGAAGTGGTGTCGCAGACCCCAGGGAGTCCAAGCCCAGAACAGAGTGGATTTCCTCATTCTGTGAATAGTTACTGATCTGGTGTTGGGGACAGAAGGAGTCTAGAAGCTGGGTGGCGTCAGCCAGGACACAGGAGGTGGAAGTCAGGAGGTAGAAGTTTAAGCCAGGGCTGGAGAGATGGCTCAGGGGTTAAGAACACTGGCTGCTCTTCCAGAGGTCCTGAGTTCAATTCCCAGAAACCACATGGTGGCTCATAACCCTCTATCTATAAAGGGATCTGATGCTCTCTTCTGACATGTAGGTGCACATGCAGACAGAGCATTCCTACATTTAAAAAAAATATATATATAAATAAAAACTTTTAAAAAAAAAGTTTAAACCAGTGTGCAGTGGGTAGATAGATCTTCCTGGGCGAACACGGGGGTGGGGGTGGAGGTGGGGGGCTGGGGGTGGGGGGTTGGGGGGCTGCACCACTGACTTGTTCTCATGGTGCTGGGGACCGACCCCTGGGCACTGCAGATGCTGGGCAAGCGCTTGCCACAGAACTGCCTCTTCAACACGTTATGCAACTTCAAAAATACATGTTTTGTTTTTATTTATGTGGGTGTGAGCGCAGGTGCCCTCAGAGGCCAAAAGAGGGTGTCAGATCCCCCCTGGAACCGGAATTGCAGATGGTTGACTGAGCTGCCGCGTGGGTGCTGAGACCAAGCTTCGTCAGCTGAGACAACAGCCCATGCTCCAACTTCTGCTGCCCTGGAATAGGAAATGTCTTTCCTTCTTTCTTTCTTTCTTTCTTTCTTTCTTTCTTTCTTTCTTTCTTTCTTTCTTTCTTTTTGAGACACAGTTTCTCTGTGTAGCCCTGGCTGTCCTGGACTCACTCTGTAGATCAAGCTGGCCTCGAACTCACAGCGATCTACCTGCCTCTGCCTCCCGAGTGCTGCGATTAAAGGCATGCGCCACCACGCCCGGCTGGAATATGCAATTTCCAGGGAGTCAGCTATGCAAAGATGAAAAAGTTCATCTTTGTCTGCATGTTGCTTGTATTTAAGGCCTGAGGCTCCACCCATCCCTCGACCACCTTAGTTATTGAAGCAGCCTCTCCCATGGGTTCAGCATCCAGTCTCTGCCTTCCTGGACTGGGATGGCAGGGGTAGGCCACGCCCACCAGAGTCACACTCAGGCGGTGTGATTACTTACTGAGCTACTGAGCGCTCTCCCTGGCCCTTTATGTTTGTGTGTGTGTGTGTGTGTGTGTGTGCGCGCGCGCACATATGTACCTTACTGGAGAGAATCCACTCTCTCCTACCACCTTGTGGATCCCGGGGAATCACACTGAGGTCCTTAGTCTTGAACCTCACTGTGAGGCTAGCCCCTACTCCATCACCTTCCCCTTGTGTTCTCTGTCCCCAAATGCCCCTCATGTCCCTTCCTCTCCACGTAAAGACCCCAGTGCTAAGGGCCAAAGGCCACAGTCATTGGTCTCTTGCGTCCTTCAAATACAGCGGGACTCAAACTGCTTTAGGTTTAAACTAACTTTCTTTCTTTCTTTCTTTCTTTCTTTCTTTCTTTCTTTCTTTCTTTCTTTCGTTTAAATTGTGTCCAGCCTGCCGTGGTTCTGTACCCACGTCATCCCAGCACTCGGGGGCTGAGGCAGGGGGATGATGAGCGGACTAGCCTGGGCTACAGTAAGACTCTGTCTCCAATGGAAAATTGTGTCTGGGGTGCCTGGTATAGTGGCTCAGGCCTTTGATCCCAGCACCTGGGAGGCAGAGGCAGGCGGATCTCTGTGAGTTCAAGGCCAGCCCTGCCTCAAAAAAGAGCAACAGGGAAGTTGTGTCTGGGCTCGGGAGAGGGCTTAAGGGGTGAAAGTGCTGGCTGCCAAGCGTGACAGCCCCGAGGCTGATCCCTCGAACCTACATGGCGGAAGGAGCACACGAGGTCCTGCAGGATGTCTGCTGATCCGCACGTGGCTACGCTCATGTGTATGACACATACACGTGTGCATGCGCACACATGATAAATACCTGTGAAATATTTTTATAAAAAAAACTGTGTTGAGAGCCGGGCGTGGTGGCACGTGCCTTTAATCCCAGCACTCGGGAGGCAGAGGCAGGTGGATCGCTGTGAGTTTGAGGCCAGCCTGGTCTACAAAGTGAGTCCAGTACAGCCAAGGCTACACAGAGAAACCTTGTCTTGAAAAAAACAAACAAACAAACCTGGACTGACTCTCTCTCCCTCTCTCTCTCTCTCTCTCTCTCTCTCTCTCTCTCCCTCCTTCCCTCCCCCTCTCTCTCTTTTCTTTTTGTTTTAGACAAGATCTCACTATGTAGCCCAGATGGCCTTGAACTCACAGAGACCCATCTGCCTCTGCCTCCTCAATGCTGGGGTTAAAGGCTGCAGCACGGGGCCTGTGGATGTGTTCTCTGCCTATAGTGCATAGAGGAAGGAGAAAAACAGTCACAGACACCGTATTTACGTAGTAGCCGGTTCTGAGTCAGACAGAGGAGGTTGAATAGAGGAGGATGAGCAGGCTCTGGGGAGCCGCGGAGCTATAGGTACTTAGCAGCGGGGCAGTGCTGACTAGAGCCGCCAGGAGCCGAAGAGTAACAGGGCTTGGTACCAGCTGGTTTGGAAAACTAGGACATGGATCATGCCTGTCATTTCCGGAACTAGGCTGGAACTGCCAAGAACTGGAATTACCGGTAGGCGCCACCAGGCCCCCGCTCCAGAAGCCAGACGGCTTGGTGGACACCCGGCTGGGATGCCTTAGAGTGAACTGGGCTGCTCCCACCGTGACCTAAAAGCCAAAGGTGGGTGCAGTTCCCATAGTGGACAGCAGGGGGCAACAGGCTCGATGATCACAGATCTTGGAAAGGCCAGGGTTTGTGCTGTATATTCATTCTATTTACTGGAAAAAAGTTGAGAGGCTTAGTTTATTCGGAGCCATGCCCACCACCACCCCCCGCCCCAACTCCGAGGGAGGGATCTAGGCAAGGGCTCCATTCCCGAGCCACATCCAGCGGCACACGCAGTTTCTCTGTCTTCCCTTCATCAGGCTAGAACGGGCTCTCGTTCCCACTGTGCACTGGGCCAGGAAGCGGCCCTCACAGGTGTGTCTGCTAGGCATCTTCCCCGGCCCCCAGGCTCAGCTCTCAAGAGCTTACTGCCAGAAAGCATCTATGGGGGTGGGTGGGGGGAGCTCCGGAGCCTCTTCCCTTCTGCTGCTGCCTGCCTGTTGCCATAGAAACCAAAACCACTATGTTCTGAAGAGCCCATTAAGGAGCAGGAAGTAATCAAGGCTTTCTGGGCAGCTCCCACCCTCCCTGGGGAGGTGATCTCCCTGGTTGCTGAGCAGGGGTTGGGGGGTTGGTTGGGGGACTGGGGGCTGTGTGTTGGGGGTGTGTGGGGAACGTCATTCGACCTCTGAATCCCTACCTTCTATCTCCCAAATAAAATTTCATGATACAAACAGCAGATTCCAAGCAAGCAGCAGAGACCTTCAAGGTCCTCTCTGAGCCTTCATGGCTGGAGTCACCACCCCAAGCGCCCGGTCACATGTCTGTGTGTCAACATGCTTGCTTGGGAAAGTCGCGGACAGGCTTCATTGTATATATCTCAATCCCATCATCCCAGAAGCTGAGGCCTGGAGGGGCCAGCCTGGGCTACAGTGAGAGACTGTGTCTTAACAGACAAATAGCATGGCGTTAGGGAATGCCAGGCTGTTAGAAGTGGGTAAGGTGTCAAAGAACCTCATAGAATTGGGCCACAGGCTGCATGGACCCCAGCTACCCCCTCTGTCTCCTGGCTGCACTTCCCTGACCCTCGTACTTTACCCCTCTGGGCCTCCGCTTCTAAGGTAAAAAGCTACAGTACAACGTCTGCCCCAGGTCAGTGTCTGGACAAAGAAACTGTAGTGGGGCTGGAGAGATGGCCCAGTGGTTAGAATACTGGCTGTCCTTTCTGGTTCGGTCCCCAGCACCCACATGGTGGCCCACAACCATCTATGATGTGATCTGATGCCATCTTCTGGCCTGCAGGTGGACATGCAGGCAGAGCACTGTATACATAATAAATAAATCTTACAAAACAAAAACAGTAACAGTAAAAGAAAAGTAAAGAAGTGGTAAGGATGCACACCTTTAATCCCAGCACTAGGGTGGCAGAGGCAGGATGATCTCTGTTGTAGTGACAATTCTGAAATTTTGATTTCTTTAAAAATAACCACACGGGCTGGAGAAATGCAGAGGTTAAGAGCACTGGCTGCTCTTCCAAAGGTCCTGTGATCTAATGCCCTTATATTTAATAAATAAATAAATAAATCTTAAAAATAAACACACTGGGGCTGGAGAGATGGCTCAGAGGTTAAGAGCACTGTCTGCTTTTCCAAAGGTCCTGAGTTCAATTCCCAGAAACCATATGGTAGTTCACAGCCATCTATAATGAGATCTGGTGCCCTCTCCTGGAGGGCAGGCAGAACACTGTATACATAATAAATAAATAAATCTTTTTAAAAAAAACAACCACACAGAAATACTATAAGAGCATGTTTTGGGCTGAAGAGATGGCTCAGAGGTTAAGAGCACTGGCTGCTCCTCCAGAGGTCTTGAGTTCAATTCCCAGCAACCACTTGGTGGCTCACAACCATCTCTAATGAGAGGTAGTGCTCTCTTCTGGCCTGTAAGTGTACATGCAGGCATAATAAATAAATCCTAAAAAAAAAAGATTTTTGTTTTTGTTTTTCGAGACAGGGTCTCTGTGTAGCCTTGGCTGTCCTGGACTCACTTTGTAGACCAGGCTGGCCTCAAACTCACAGAGATCCACCTGACTCTGCCTCCTAAGTGCTGGGATTAAAGGTGTGCGCCACCATGCCCAGCTACATGGTTTGGTTTTGTTTTTAAGATTTTATTTATTATGTATACAATGTTGTGTCTGCATGTACACCTGCACACTAGAAGAGGGCACCAGATCTCATTATAGATGGTTGTGAGCCACCACGTGGTTGCTGGGAATTGAACTCAGGACCTCTGGAAGAGCAGCCAGTGCTCTTAGCCGCTGAGCCATCTCTCCAGCCCCATGTTTTTGTTTTAACCCCAGGTGTGGAGATACGGAGCTGCTTTGGACTGCCCACAGCAGCTGACTGTGACTTGCCTCATGCCCTGGCAGGGACGTGGTTTTGCCTGCTGTGATTGTGTGACATTTGCAATTCTTGGAACTTTTTAGAAGGTATATAAATGCTACAGCCCTGTTAGGTGGGGTTGGTGGTTGGTGGTCACTGAGGGGTTGGGGGCGGGTTGGTTGTATTTTGTTAGTAGTTGTGCTCAAAGAAGAAACAAGAAAAAAAAATAAATTAGATTCAGAGATCTCTGTCTGTCTCCCCTCTATCCTTCTTTCTCTCCTATCTAGTGATAGGGGTGAAAGGGGCGAGGGGAGGAGAAGGAATAAAGAACCCACAAAGTAGCAAAGACCAGATATAGATCTTTGTAAGTTGGAGGCCAGCCTGGTCTACAGAGAGAGTCCAGACCAAACAAGGCTATACAGAGAAACCCTGTCTCGGGGGCTGGGGGAGGTGTCTCTCCTAGCTCTACACATAAACCCTGCAAGAGTCTCAGGAAAGAGGCTGCAGAGATGGCCCAGTGGTTAAGAGTGCTGGATGCTCTCCCCAAAGACCTGGCTTTGGCTCTCAACTGCCTGGAAGTCTAGTTCCCAGCTTCCATGGACACCTGGCACTCACATGGCGCACAGACACACATGCAGGCAACACACACACACACACACACACACACACACACACACACACACACACATGCACACGCACCTAAGATGGTGAAGGTGATCTTGGTGAAGAGTGGTGGCCCCAGGCCGCTCCACATTTGCACAGAGTGTGAGGCTAGCCCAGGGTCCACCCTGTGCCAGCATTTTTTTTTTCCCCCTTGGTTCCCACTGCAGCCCCATCTGCTTTTGAGTGACAGACACAGCTCTCCTCAGTTTTGGTAGCTTCCACATGTGGTTTGAGGGAAGCACCCAGTGTGTGTGTATTCATGTTGATTTGCGTGTGTGTGTGTGTGTGTGTGTGTGTGTGTGTGTGTGTGTGTGTACACATGCATGTGTGGGTCAGAGGCCAACACTGGCATTCAGACCCCAGTCACCTTTTGACTCATATTTATTTATTTACATATGGAGTGAGCTTGCACGTCCCTCTACTTGTGCCTCGTGGACCCTGGGGAATTGAACTCAGGTCATCAGGCTTGGTGGCAGGCTTCCCCTGGCGGCTGAGCCACCTCCCTTCTCACTTGAGACATCTCACTCTATAGCCCAGGGTGGGCTGCAACTCAAAGCAATGCTCCTGCCTCAGTCTGCCAAGTGCTGATTTCACAGACATGAGCCACCATGTCTGGCTTTCCCATCCTCTTTACAGAACTGCCAGGTCTCTCAAAGACCCAGAAAGCTCATAAGGTGAAGGCTAGCCTGGGCTACATGTTGATGCCCTCGGACCATCAGGTTCCCTTAAGGACCTCAGCACAGACCCAGGAACAACATGACTCGTCTTTGTCTGTCAGAGCCCTGAGCAGATGGCAGCCTTGAGTAGTTTTGCACTCCCCAGTCCACTGAGGGGTGCAGAGCTCATGGCCAAGGGCCTTGGATGAGAACCACCTGCGGTTTCTCTTGTTTACTGGGCAGGGCTCAATCTGTGACATTTCACCAGCCACACGGAGTGGGGGGGATGGAATGAATGCCACATTGCCCAGGATGGGGAGGACTGTCAGTCATTGACGTTACTAACGGCAGACGTGGGCTGGCTAGGGAGCCGGAGACAGCTTCTGAGCGTGGGGGAGCAGTTTCACTTACTTCACTTAGGAAGACTACAGTTGTCAGACTCCTTTGACCTGCCCAGGCACTGGCTTTTGTCCAGGCTGGCAGGAGAGTGGGTTTAAAAGCTGATGAGAAAGCGATTGCTTGCCTGACAAAGTGCAGCCACCGCTGCACCAGTACAGCACCTGCCTGCGGAGAGCACACGGACGCCCTCAGGGTGCGGTGAGTGTGAATGTCCACTCACTGTGTTGGGTCAGAAGATGACACTCAGGGATTGCTTCGCTCCTTCCCTGATGTGGGTCCTTTGCAGCAACCAGTTTTACCCGCTGAGCCATTTTGTTGTCCCCGAACTTTTTGTTTTTGTGAGTTTTTTTTTTTTTTGGTTTTTTTTTTTTTTTTTTTTTTTTTTCTGGACACGGTTTCTCTACTTAACCATCCTGGCTGTCCTGGATCTCACTTTGTAGACCAGGCTGGCCTCAGACTCACAGAGATCCACCTGCCTCTGCCCCCTGAGTGCTGGGTTTAAAGGTGTGCGCCACTACTGCCTGGCTTCAGATGATCTTCTAAATTATATTTTAGCCAGATGTGGTGGCACCAGCCTTTAATCCCAGCACCGGGAAGGCAGAGGCAGGAGGATCTCTGAGTTGGAGGCCAGCCTGGTCTACAGAGTGAGTTCCATGACAGCCAAGGCTACACAGAGAAACCTCAGGAAGGGGAAGAGAAAAAAAGAAAGAAAAGAAAGAAGAAAAGAAGAATAGTATGTTTTGTTGTGACAGGCTCTTGCTCTGCAGTCCAGGCTGGCTCAAACTCACAGCAATCCTCCTGCTTCAGTCTCCCAAATCTACCGCTGAAAAAAGTCATAGCAGACAGATTCTCTTTCTGGGAGATGAACATGGGCATGCGTAGGTGACGTGGAGTGCTTGAAGGTCAACAACCAGCTTCCAGAAATATGTGCGTTTATGTGTGTCATCTGTTGTTTCAGGCAGGCTGCCTTCAAATTCCCTGTGCAGCTGAGGTTTACTCTGAAACCCTAATTGTGTTGTTGGATGACAGGTGTGTGTCACCATGTGGTTGCTGGGAATCGAACTCTGGAAGAGCAGCCAGTGCTCTTAACCACTGAGCCATCTCTCCAGCTCCTGCTTTTGTTTTGAAGACAGAATCCAGTGTAGCCCAGGCTGGTCTCCAGCTCACTATGTAGCTGAGGATGACCTTGAACTCCAGACCCTCCACCCTTGACCTCCTGAGCACTGAAACGACAGATGTGGCCACCACACACCCAGCTTATTTGGTGCTATGGATGGACCCAGGGCTTTGTGATGCTGGGCCATGCCCTCTACTGAAACACAGTGCAAAAAACAAACTTCCTGGTATGATTTCTGTTGCTGTGACAAAGAGCAAAAGCCACTCAGGGAAGAAAGAGTCCAGTGTGGAGGGGACCTTGAGGCAGGAGCTGATGCTGAGGCCGTGGTGGAGACTGTTAAGAAGCTTGTGCCCCGGGGCTTGCTAAGCCTGCCTTTCTATCCAACCTGCCAAGGTGGCACCACCCACGGCGGCCGGAACACTCCCACATCAATCAATCCAAGCAAAGGAACCACAGGTCAAACTGGTGAGGCATTTTATCAGCGGAGGTTTCTCTTCCCTGATGATTCTGGCTGTGTCAAGTTGACAAAACCTAACCAAGGCAGTGCCCATTTCCAGAGCTCTGGGGGTTCTAATCAAAGGATGAATTTGGGGTGAGTTCAAAAGACATAGGGTATGTGGGTGGCAGCGGCACATGCCCTTAGTCCCAGCACTCAGAAGGCAGAGGCAGAAGGATCTCTTTGAATTTGAGGCCAGCCTGGTCTACAGTGCCAGGACAGCCAGGGAAATACAAAGAAACCAAACAAAAACCAACCAAACAAGAGGGGTGGGGTGCGCAGTGGCACACACTTGTAATCCCAGCACTCGGAGACAGAGGCAGGAGGATCTCTGTGAGTTCGAGGCCAGCCCTGGTCTACATAATGAGCCCAGGACAGAGAAACACTGTCTCATGGGAGGGGGGGGGGAGGCAGGAAAAAACAAAACAACACAAAAAGCAAACAAACAACAACCAAAAAAGAAGAAGAAGAAGAAGAAGAAGAAGAAGAAGAAGAAGAAGGGAAAAAAAGAATGAAAGAAAAAAGAAAGGAAAGGAAAAAAGAAAGGAATGCAGGACAGAATTTCTGAAACAAGATTATAGGCACTTGTTCCTTCTCTCACTGCCTGTGATGTGATGCTCACTATAAGAAAAAGTCTCCTGCTGAGGGATTTAACCCAGACATCAAAGACCCCACAGGATGTCCCGTCCATAAGCACCTCTGGCATTTAGGCATCTTTTAATCTTATTCTTTTAGCTTGTTAATGGGCCCACTGAGGCAGGACTCCCAGGATAGAGAAGATTCCAAGTTCCTCTGTGTGAAGGGGGTGGGGGGGCAGACCGTGCCTGCCCCAGCTAATGAGGAGTCGATGTCTCCTAATTGCTAATGAACGGAGACCAGCTCTCTCCTGGGGCTGTTCTCTCATTGGCCAGCCCCTGAGTATCCACAAATTTAATTATATTCCCCCAGGAGACACCTGCCAGTGCTGTCCCTCGGCAGCTGCTCCCTCATGGAGCCCAGACAGGAATCGCAGTGTGTACGGTGAACAGATGGGTTTTGTTTACCGATGCCTGTGTGGCTGTATTCCTTGACGCCTCTGTGGATTCAACACAGTTAATCGAGCACCCATTGAATACCCTGTGCTGAGCTGGGTACCAGGGAAACCCAGTAGCAGGCCTGGCCTCACAGCCCTGTACCCTGCTAGATTAGGGGGAAGCAGAGACAGGAAGATCCTGACTTGCCATTCAGGGCATAATGGCATGATGTCCTCAAGAAATAAAAGATAAACCAGGTAAGGGGGAGGGGGCTGGAGAGGAGGGTTACCGTCCTTAACCCCGGTACTCTGGAGGCAAAGCAGAGGCAGGTGGGTCTCTGAGTTCCAGGCCAGCTTATTCTATATAGTGACTGATATCCTATCTCAAAAAAAATTTTTTTTTACAAAATAAAAGCTGAGGCATGGCCAGACATGTTAGTGCACACCTTTAATCCCAGCACTCGGGAGGCAGAGACAGGCGGATCGCTGTGAGTTTGAGGCCAGCCTGGTCTACAAAGAGAGTTACAGGAAAGCCAGGGTTGTTATGCAGAGAAACCCTGCCTCGAAAAACAAAAAACAAAAAACAAAAAACAAACAAACAAACAACAACAACAATAACAACAAACGAACAAAAAAGCAGACTGAGCAAGCCATGGGGAGCAAGCTAGTGAGCAGCACCTTCCATGGCCTGTGCGTCAGCCCCTGCCTCCAGGCTCCTGCCTTGACTTCTCTCAATGGTGGGGTGTACCCATCACTGTAAACTTCCCACCTTGTATTTGGGTCTTTGTCACAGTGCCAGAAAACACACTAGGACAGCTGGGCAGAATCCCATGGTGGATGTCACAGATGGTATGTGATGGATGTTAAGGGTGCCAGACACAAGCCCACATTTTCCTGGGATCAGCATGCAACTAGAGGGTTGGTGTGTGTTTGGGGCAGGGCACAGAAGTTTTATTGAAAAGACCTGCTGGTCTGGGCTGGACTCCATGGGTACAGTGCCCAGGTAGCATGCGTGAAATCCTGAGTCCTGAGCACCATGTACACTGGCCATGGTACTCAGGGGCTGGAGGCAAGAGGCTCCAGTGTTTAAGGTCATCCTTGGCTACATTCAGAGTTAGAGGAAAGCCTGGGCTACAGATGACACTGTCTTAAAAACAGAATAGACCGGGTGTGGCAGTATACCACTTTAGTCCTAGCGCTCGGGAGGCAGAAGCAGTGGGTCTCTGTGAGGTCGAGACCAGCCTGGTCTAGGAAGTGAGTCCAGGACAGGCATGGTTCTGCTGTTAAATAGAAAAACGCTGTCTGGAAAAAACAACCAAAATACAAAACAACAAACAAAAACCAGACAGAATGGAAAGAAGAAAGGAATACAAGAAAAAAAAATTACCAAAAGGTTCTCTAGAAGCACCTTTGATGCCAATTCTTTTTTGTTTTGTTTTGGTTTGGTTTTGGCTTGGATTGGTTTTTTTGAGACAGTGTGTAGCCTTGGCTGTCCTGGACTCGCTTTGTAGACCAGGCTGGCCTCGAACTCACAGCAATCCACCTGCCTCTGCCTCCCGAGTGCTGGGATTAAAGGCGTGCGCCACCACGTCTGGCTTGCCAATTCATTTTTAAAGTTTTATATATGCCTGGTGGTGGCAGCACATGCCTTGAATCCCAGCACTCAGGTAGCAGAGGCAGGCAGCATCTGAGTTCAAGGACAGTCTGGTCTACAGGGTGAGTTCCAGGGCATTCAGAGCTGCAAAGAGAAACCGGTCTTGAAAAGAAACAAGAAAAAAATTTTTATGTGTGTTCATTTGTGTGGGGGAGCATGTGTGTCACAGTACATGTGTGGCGGTCACAGGATAACCTGCAGAAGTTGGTTCTATCCTTCTACCACGGAGAAGCTGGGAATCAGACTCAGGTTCACCAGTTTTGCTGTGCCCTTGACCCTCTGGCTTGCTTTGCTGGTTCACGCATGACGAGGTGGCCCAGGGCCCTGCGGTTGTGTCTCCTCTCCAGTCCTGTAGCTGTGTTTGGGAGACAGGCCAATAGCAGGTGTGAAACATCACAGCACTCTTCCGGGACCTGTGACCTTGCTGGACACCCTCCCCAGCCCATGCCAGACCCTCCTTCTCCCCCCCCCCCCCCGCCCCAATTTCCTGCCCCTACCAGACTGCGTGTGTCAGGGGAAAGCTGACGGGAGTCTGCGCTATGAGGCCGGCTGTGACTTGTTGTCATATCAGATCAGAACAACAAAATCACAAGTCTTCCACACAGCACTGGCTCACATGCTTGGCTCCTCGTCCTCCTCCTGTGCCGGGTCCAGCATCCTCAAGTGCTTCTCTCTCTGTGTTGGGGTCTGAGCATAGCAAGTCCCCCTGATATGACGTGCTTAAGCCTCTCTTTCCCATCCCACTCTCCACAACCACCCAACCCACAGCCCGGAGCATCACCGACGTGGGATTCATTGGTCCAGGCATGAGGGGCACACACTTGTCATCCCAGCACTCAGGAAGTGGAGGCAGGAGGATGAGGCTACACAAGGAGTTCAAAGCCACCTGGTCCACATGAAAATGTTTTCAAATATATATATATATATATATATATATATATATATATATATATAGAGAGAGAGAGAGAGAGAGAGAGAGAGAGAGAGAGAGAGAGAGAGATAACCTTTCTAAAATTTAAAAAAACTGTGAAATATAAAGTTGGACTGAGGCTGGCTGTCTCCTTGCTGCTTCACTTGGGACCTCAGTTTGCCCCAGTGGCACTCATATCATCCTGTTAACAGAATGTTTCTCCTATACTCTGTGAGTTCGAGGCTAGCCTGGTCTACATAGTCTACCTGTCTCAAAAAACCAAAAAACAAAACCAAGAAACCCTTCCTAAAGGAAACGTGTCCAGAACTGTTTGAAGTCTCAGGCCACCCCCTTCCCTGCACATGCTCTGCAAGGACGGACCCCCGAAGCTGTCCCTGAAGCTGAGTGCTGAGAGCTTGGTACTGTCCGGTGCTGGGTGCTGAAGCCGAGTCTCCTTAGTGACCCGCTGGGAGCTGTCCCGGCTCCAGGTGCTGAAGCCGAGCTCGGCTCCCTGTCCCTTGCCCGGGTAGCGCTGTCCTCAGTTCCGGTGCTGAAAGGTAATTAGCTATTCCTCCAGGGTGGGTGGGCGCGAAGACACGCGCCCAGCTTCCGCCTTCTGCCCGGATGCCCGCTCCTTGTGTCTGTCCTGCCTTCCAGGGACCCATCTTCGGGTTTAATTCCTTCTCCTCGTGCCAGGGAGGGCCAGGGAGGGAGACAGAAGGCAAAAAGATCTCACCTGTTCCCACCTCCCAGGGAGACTTCCCTGGCTTCTCTTGCCTTCCCCAGTAGGTCGAGTTGGCCTTCTGGAAGATGTGCCTACCTGCATTGTCTTCACGCGCCCCCCCCCTCCCTCGGTGCACCTGTTCCTCCTCCCTTCGTGCCTCACCTGGTCCTGCTCAGCAGCTGCTGCAGGTGTCCCGGTGGCTGCTCAGGTCCGGACGTTGCCCTTTTATGCGCTTGAGGGAAAGGCGGAGCGCAGGGAACCCTGGGCGGGGCTTGGCCAGTAAGCCAGTAGGAATCATCCTGAATGAAGCTCCAAGGATTACCTCATAGGTTGGGGACTCGGCTTCAGAATAAAAGTCTGGCATCTGTCCAAAAATTATATATAGGGGTTTCCGGATGGGGAGGGAGTGCAGTTGTTGTGGCCCGCGAAGTCTCCATGTGAAGATCGCCTCCCTAGCCCGTCACTGAACATCCATCGGGCTATTAAGTGTTTGTGTGACAGAGAAACTGAAAAAAAAATTGCCTGAAGAAATTAAAGGATTTTGAGAATAAAATCCAATTCTACAAGGGGAGGCTGACGTTTGCAGGGAAAGAGAGCTCACAGAAGCTTAGTGTAGACTCCATTCTCTGGAGAGCTTTGTTTTGTTTTGAGGCAGGGTCGTGATTTGTAGCTCAGGCTGGCCTCAAACCTGGGACCCTCACGCTCCCATCAGGCAGGCATTTGCCATTAAACCGGATTGATGTGGTATTGGAGATGAAACTTAGTGCTTCTTGATTGCTGGGCGAGCATTCTACCCCTCAGTCCCAGATACAGCCTTTCCCCTGGGACACAGGCTCTCACTATGTAGCCCAAGCTGGCTTTGAACTTGTGATCCTCCTACCTCGGCCTCCTCAACACTGGCATGACAGGTGTGTGGCACCTCACATGGCCTTCTTTGTAGCCTCAAGAGGAGAGTGGGGATGATTCATTTTCGGTCTTCTAAGTCTGCTACCATCGTCCCAAGGCTGTGGAACTGACAGGCGTGGCAGAGGCATGGGGGGGGGCCTGCAGTCAACAGCTGTGGGGGCTAGGATGAGTCCTCGAAGACACACCTGCAAGGTCTCAGCTGTGGTCAGTTGTCCCTGCAACTGTCACTTCTAGTGGCCTCTTATATAAACTTATATGCTCCCCCCTTCATCTTTCTCTCCTCCCATTCCTCTCTCTCTCTCTGGATTCAAACCAAGAGCCTTGCAATCTCCCAAAGAGCTACCAAGTCATCTCCCTCAAATTATAAGATTTATTTATGTACACATGCACAGCACATGTGTGGAAGTCAGCAGACAGCTTTGTGGGTCCTGGGATCCACATTTAAAAACTTTTATTTTAAACCTTTGAAGAATTGTTTGTTTCCCTTTGTTTTGTTTTGGTTTTGGTTTTGGTTTGGTTTTGAGACAGAGCTTCTCTGTATGGCTCTGGCTGTCCTGGAACGCATGAGCTGGTCTTGAACTCACAGCAATCGGCCTGCCTCTGCCTCCCAGGTGCTGGGATTAAGGCGTGCGCCACCATGCTCAGCTTATTATTATTATTATTATTTTTGAGTTTTTGAGACAGGGTTTCTCTGTATAGCCTTGGCTGCCCTGGACTCGCTTTGTAGACCAGGCTGGCCTCGAACTCACAGCGATCCGCCCGCCTCTGCCTCCCGAGTGCTGGGATTAAGGCGTGCGCCACCACGCCCGGCTTATTATTATTTTTTTATTCAAAGTTATTTTGTTGCTGTATACACAAGAGAATTTATAGCACTAGAGCAGAGGCTGTGGACGACTCGTATTTCCAATCGGGTGGGAGGATTCACTTGGTCTTATAGTAATGAACCAACTGGTGAATTCTGCTATCAGAATTAGGCAGAATTTAGCATCCATATTCCTTTTTGGTTTATTTATTACTATGTATATAATGCTTTGCCTGTATGGACACCTGCAGGCCAGAAGAGGGCACCAGATCTTATTATAGATGGTTGTGAGGCACCATGTGGTTGCTGGGAATTGAACTCAGGACCTCTGGAAGAGCAGTCAGTGCTCTTAACTGCTGAGCCATCTCTCGAGCCCAGCATCCAGATTCTTTTAGCTCCTCTCAAGATGGTTGCGGACAGTAAGCACTCTCTTAATCAAATGCTAGAGATCCTCCAGGAGACCAAGGGCAAGGCCTTTGGACTTAACAGTTCTCATGATTTTATTACCAGTCACAAAACGGACCTGTGCCGCACCATGTGGGTCCCTCAGGGTCACACCTATCTGGGAGGGAGTCAGGCCTTTCTTGGCCAGTTTGTAAATCTGCTCCTTCATGTCGTCAGAGGTCAACTTCAGCCACGTGGAGGCGGCAGTGCCGTGCTGACCCATGATGGTGGAGGTCTGACAGCATAAAGCCTTTTAAAAATTAAAAAAAAAACTTATTTAATTTTATTTCTATGTGCATTGGTCTGAAGGTGTCAGCATCCCTGGAACTGGAGTTACAGACAGCTGTGAGCTGCCATGTGGGTGCTGGGAATTGAACCCAGGTCCTTTGGAAAGACAGGGCTCTTAACCGCTGAGTCATCTCACCAGGCCCCCTTTTTAAATTTTTTATTTTGTGAGACAGGGTTTCCTCTGTGTAACCCTGGCTGTCCTGGAACTCACTCTGTAGACCTGGCTGGCCTCGAACTCATAGCTCCGCCTGCCTCTGCTTCCCTAGTGCTGGGATTACAGGTGTGCGCCACCACCGCCCGGCTGGAGAATCCTTTTTGGGCCGAGGGACAGCTGTTTGGTGGATTCCTTCTCTCACATTTGTGTTCCATCCCAGCACACACAAGCAAGTCGGAAGAGAAGGGGTGTATGTGCACAGGACCATGCCTGTGCGCATGCGTTCCATGGTGCACATCTGGAGCTCAGAGGAGTCTGTCTTCTCCTACAACTGTGTGGGTCCCCGGGCTGGAGCTCAGCCTGGGTTAAGCATCCTTCACCTTCCAGTCCCCCGCCCCCACCGCCCACCTGCCCAGGCTTCTTTCAGGATTGAGTCACAAGCATTTTGAGGATGGATTTTGTCAGCCAGATGTTTCCTAATTCAAGGACTATCCCTTGTTGGGACATCAACAAAGAAAATGCCCATGAATTCACACATGTGCTTCTGTGTGGGTGCTACTTCACCTCATTTGCTTTGTAATTGGTTTTTGGGGTTTGTGTGTCTGTGTGTGTGTGAGTTTTCCTTTCTTTTTCTTTTTTCTTTTCTTTCTTTCTTTCTTTTCTTTTCTTTTTTTTTGTTTTTGTTTTGTTTTGTTGTTGTTGGTTGGCTTTTTGTTTTGTTTTGTTTTGAGACAGGGTTTCACTTTGTAGGCCAGGCTGTCCTCGAACTCATAGCAATCCACCTGACTCTGCCTCCTGAGTACTCAGATCAAGACATGCACCACTACCGCCCAGCTTATTCTTCCTTTTTTCTTTTCTTAGGTTTGTTTATTTATTTATTTGCATGTGTGTGTGTTTGAGGAACTCCACCCTCACACAAGCAGTGGAGGCCAAAGGCTGACATATATGTTCCTCGCATTGTGTTTTGAGACCGAGTCTCTCTGGAAGCAAGTAGGGGATCTCCGTTCAAGGCTGCTCGTGACTACACATTGAATTTGAGGTCAGCTTGCGCTACTCAAAAGAGAAGAGGCTTTTTTTTGTTGTTGTTCAAATGTCAAAAGCCAACAAGTTGCGTAGAAGAGGAGGAGGAGAGATCTAGAAGCATTGTGTCCGCTGTGTTCCTCTGCATGCCTTGCCTGGTATGCGGACACCCACGCGCCCGCAGCCCCTTACTCAGTGTTGCTATGGCGACCTCTGCTCCACCCCCACCTCCACCCCAAGCCCAGGAGCAGTTTGCATTTGCAACGCAGGTCTGCACAGATGGTGGCCTCAGCTGGCCTGTTGTTCCCTCTTGAAGGGACAGTTCCTGAGGCCCCAAGGATTAAGGAAAACAGAACTGTTCTGTGCAACATCTGCCTGGGGCCCCCCTGAAACCTGACCCTGCCTGGCAGGGGAAGATTAATGGATGGATTGGCTCTAGAGAAGCCCTACGCCACCCAGGACCACACTCAGGCTGCCCTGAGGCCACCAGGAACTCCCTCCTGATTGTCTCCCACGCAACATCCCCAAGTGCCTCCTGTATGTTTGTACAGATACATAGTGACATGAGGTGTCAGATGAGGGGATTTTATTGCCTAAACCTTGTTTTCCACCTGTGCCTCCCTCCCACCCAGACCCTGGCAACACTGATTATTCTTTTGTTTTCATTTCATTTCTTTTTTGAAAAAAGAATTTATTTATTTATTTATTTAATGTATATGAGTGCTTTATCTAATGTACACCTGCAGTCCAGAAAAGGGCATCAGGTCACATTATAGATGGTTGTGAGCCACCATGTGGTTCCTGGGAGTTGAACTCAGGACCTCTGGAAGAGTAGGTGGGTGACGTTCTTAACTGCTGAGCCATCTGTCTGGCCCCCTCATTTATTTCCTTTTTTGGTATCTATGAGTCCCCTTTTTCTAGAAGAACATGTAATTGAAACCACAGACCCTAGTTGTTTTATTGAGATGCTGAGGACCTTAAATATCCTAGGCAGGGGCTCCACCCTGACCATGTCCCAGCCCCTTACTGGGGGATTCTAGGCAGGGGCTCCACCCTGACCACGCCCCCAGCCCCTCACTGGGGGATTCTAGGCAGGAACATTACTCTTGAGCTGGACAGGATGGCTTTAAACCTTCCTTTGAATAGGGCAGTGATCCTTTTTTTTTTTTTTTAAGATTTATTTATTATTATGTATACAGTGTTTCATCTGTATGTCAGAAGAGGGCACCAGATCTCATTACAGATGGTTGTGACCCACCATGTGGTTGCTGGGAATTGAACTCAGGACCTCTGGAAGAGCAGCCAGTGCTCTTATCCACTGAGCCATGTCTCCAGCCCTAGGGCAGTGATCCTTACCTGGATGTTTTTGCCACTGTATTCAGTAGTCGTTAACTGTTTATTAAATTAACAGAAATGAATCAAGAGAATATTAAACTTCTACCTTTTTGTCATGGTTAACTAGCTGACCCCTAGTTAACTCCGGTTCACAGAGACACACAAGCAGGTGTTCACATGAATCTCTTTGTTTGTTTCTTTTTACTTTTCTTTTTGGTTTTTTGAGACAGGGTCTCTCTGTGTAGCCTTGGCTGTCCTGGACTCATTTTGTAGACCAGGCTGGCCTCGAACTCACAGCGATCCGCCTGCCTCTGCCTTTTGAGTCTGGGATTAAAGGTTTGTGCCACCATGCCCGGCTTGAATTTACACTTTTTTGATGCCAGAGAATTTGATCTCAAAGAGGCCTGGAACTGAGGCCCGAGATTCCCCTGTGACCTTTTCACTCCTTTATTTTATTTTATTTTGGGTTTTATTTTATTTTTGGGGACAGAGTTTCTCAGTGTAGCCTTGGCTGTCTTGGACTCACTTTGTAGACCAGGCTGGCCTAGACCTACAGAGTTCTGGGATTAAAGGCATAGGCCACAATGCCTGACCTCTTCACTCTTTTTTGTTTGTTTGTTTTTGTTTTTTTAAGACAGGGTTTCTATGTGAAAGAGCCAGGCTGGGGCTGGAGAGATGGCCTAGCGGTTAAGAGCACTGACTGCTCTTCCAGAGGTCATGAGTTCGATTCCCAGCAACCACATGGTGGCTCCCAACCATCTATAATGTGATCTGATGTGCATTGTATATGTAATAAATAAATAAATATTAAAAAAAAAAAGAGCCAGGCTGTCCTAGACCTGCTTTGTAGACCAGGCTGGCCTAGAACTCACAGAGATCTCCCTGCCCCTGTTTCCCTGAGTGCTGGGATTAAAGGTGTGTGCCATCATTCCTGGCTTTGTTTTGGTTTTCAAGAGAGGATTTCTCTGTGTAGCCTTGGCTGTCCTGGAGGTCTCTCTGTAGACCATGCTGGCCTTGAACTCACAGAGTTCTTTGTGGGATTCTGTTGATGGCTTCCTCATTCTTAGAAGGCTTTTGCCCATCTCACTGCTCTTAAGGAATGGTTGCGCTGTCCTTCTTTTTGGGGGATGGTGGTGGTAATATTTCGAGACAGGGTATAGACTTGGCTCTCCTGGACTCACTTTATACCAGGCTGGTCTAAAACTCACAGTGATCCACCTGCCTCTGCCTCCCTGAGTTCTGGGATTACAGGTGTGTGCCACCACGCCTGGCTCGCACTGGCATTCACCCACATCACTTCCCGGAGATGAGGGGCCCTATCTCAGGGGCACTCTGACCCCTGTGTCATGACAGGGGACATGTGTGCCTGGCAAAATTAAGAGAGCTCCTAGCATCCAGTGGATGAAGAGCAGGTTCCCTCCTCAACACCTTGTAGGTCACCTGTCAATCAGAGGCCATCTGGTCCCTGATGGCATTGGAATGCATCGGGTGTGCAAGCCAGGGAATTCTACTTCACCTTAACTGTCCAGATCTATGATCTGAAGCCAGATGTGATGGTGTAGGAGGCAGAGGCAGGCGGTCGCCGTGAGTTCAAGGCCAGCCTGGTCTACAAAGGAGCCCAGGACAGCCAAGGCTACACAGAGAAACCCTGTCTTGATTTATTTATTTATTTTGGTTTTTCGAGATAGGGTTTCTCTGTCTTATCTTGGCTGTCCTGAGCTCACTTTGTAGACTAGGCTGCCCTGGAACTCACAGTAATCCACCTGCCTCTGCCTCCCAAGTGCTGGGATTAAAGGCATGAGCCACCACGTCCGGACAAAACCCTGTCTTGAAAAAAACAAAACAAAACAAAAAAGCCCCAAATCTAATCTATGATCTGAGTAGGACAGTGGTCAGGAGGTGGAGTGCCCTGCCCCCAGAATCTTCCAGTGAAGGAATGAAGTGTGTTCATGGATGAGGCCCCAAGTGAGGGGTTGGGGGTGTGGTCAGGCATAGAACCCTAACCTGGAAACCCCACCCCCAGTGAAGGGCTGGGGGCTGGCCTGCTTACTGTCTGGGCATTTCTCAGCTGATTTCCAAAACCTTCAGACATAACAGAAAAGACTGAAGCTGGGCACGGTGGTGTGCAGCTCTCACCACTGTCCTGGGCTGACTCAGGCAGGAGGATTTCAAGTAGTTCAAGGTCAGCCTGGTACGCACAGGGCTACCATGTCCCAGCTCTGTGTAGTGGGCACCCGCAGAACAGATGTCCTTCAGTGCTGAGTGCCAGGGACCAAATGGCCTGTGGCCGACCCCCACCCATTCAGCATCTGCAGCAAACATCCTGCTGGGCTACTCATTAGGCATGCAAGGCATCAGACTTAGTCCTGAGAAGAGAGCGATCCGATCCTGAGATAACCACAGAGACATCCTGCTTTGTCTCACCTAGGAAGACCCCTCCCCTTGCAAATGTTCCCGGGGCTCAACCCCAGAAGATTTTGTACTTTTCCATTTACTCTCCCCGCTTACCCCGCCCTCCCTAAAGCAGGTTTTAAAAAGCCTGCCCCCACCCTCAATAAACGGCTCTTGACAAGCTACTGTTCGCTTGAGCCCTGCGTCTCTCTCGCCCATATCTTTAACCACAGGTTGCGACCCCCCTCGGCCCCCCAATAACTGACCAGCTGGACTGGTTATGTGGACTATTTACGTGGACTAGTTAGCTGAGGACAGTTCAGATGGGAGCGGGGATTGCAATGCCAAATTGTGATTGGACCACAAATTAGAGAAGAAAAGACTGTTGAGAACGAGATGGGGACACATGGTGACATATGATTATGTATCGTGTACTGGGAAAAAGGGGACCAACATTACATTTTTATGAATCTGTTCTGTGCCGCGCTGCTGCCGGGAGTAGTCACAGCCTGTGCAACGCCCTTTAACAATAATGCGCAGATATGAAAATGTCTCCCTGGGCCAGTGGGATGGCTCAGTGTGTAAAGCCGCTTGCCACGAAAGCCTGAGTTCAATCCCCGGAGCCCACACAGGGGAGGGAAGAACTGCATATGAACGTATGTGTTGTTCTGTGACCTCCTCCTCAGGCATGTTGTGGCTTGTGCACATCCCTTGTATGAATAAAACAAGTAAATGCATTTTTAAAATGTATCCTACCACTGAAACATTAAAGGGTTACCCAAAGGATTCTGGGTCTTTTTTTTTTTTTTTTGCTGCTTTCCATATTTATTGTGTCCACATATGTATGTGGACAGTGCAGAGGTCAAAGGGCAACATGTGGGAGTGAGGTCTCTCCTTCCACTCCGAAGTATCGAACTCAGTTCTTTAGAGTCAATGGCAAGCCATTTTACCCACTTAGGCATCTTGCCAGGCTCAATTCTCCTTTGAACGCAGGCTGTGAGCCTGGAGGGGTCACCAGCAACTGTGTGGTCACCTCTTCTGAGTCTGGAGAATATGTATCTGCCCGTGCATGCATGTGTTGTCGCCTGATCCTTGTTCAAACCTGACCTTGTAGATGCCACCCACATGCTGGCTGATCCTTGTGACAGGGTGAGGGTGGGGTGCCTGGGTTGGAGGACAGGCCTCCCAGGACCAGGGGAGGATGGCAGCACTCGCCTGCTCTACCCCCTGTCGCTCCTCATCGCCGCCCACCGAGTCATGAGACCCCCTCATGGCATCCACAACTCTTCCCCCAGCACTCGCAGTCCAATGACAGCCGTCACCATAGCAACGCTGGGATGCCCAGCAACAAGTCCAACGATGCTTGTCACACGGTAGACATGGACCAATCAGGATGCCCGTGGGGGAAGCAGGTTACCCCGCGCCAAAGTCTTCCTCCTCCTCCTCTTCCTTTCCCTTTCCTGTCCCCACCCCCAACTCTTGGGGCTAATTACCGTAATTACGGTGGGAAAGAGCATCACTCCCTTCTAGGCGTGGGATGTGGGTGTGGGTGTGGGGGTCGGGGAGTGGACAGAAAGATCTGAAAAGAGGAACCCACTCCTCTGGCACCATAGCATCCATCTTGCTGTTAAAGCAAGCATTAGGCGCCTACTGTGTGCACCTTTTGTAGGTGGAGGTGTTTCGATGAGGCTGTGTGGCAAAGGCATTCCAGCTTGGATAAATCTGGTGTAGGGGCTTCTGGGAACACATCTAAAAAGGTATAGAGTCTCAAGGCCAGTGAGATGGCACCCTGGGTAATGGCGATTGCTACCAAGGCAGATGAGCAGAGTTTGATTCCCCCGAAGCACAGGGTGGAGAGAAAGGTCTGTGACCTGCTGAGATCACACGAAGCAGGAGGTTGGCAGTTCTATGCTTGCTTGCCTGAGCTACAGAACAAGAGATAGAGTTTTATCACAGGCACTCATACTAACAATGAAATAACGTGAAAACAGACAAAGGTCAAAGGCGGGGCAGTAGGGGGGGGGGAATGGGGTGGGTGGGTGATGGGGGTGTGGAGGAGGGAGGGGTAGGGTGGGTGTGGGGGTGTGGGTGGGTGTCTTGTTTCCTATGCCCAGCATCATAAAAAGAAATTAAATTAAGCTGAGTGTGGCAACACACGCCTGTAATTCCAGCACTCGGGACGCAGAGGATTGCTGCTGTAAGTTCAAGGCCAGCCTGGTTTACAAAGTGAGTCCAGGACAGCCAAATGTACACAGAGAAACCCTGTCTCGGAAAAAAAAAAAAAAAGAAGAAGAAGAAGAAGAAGAAATGAAATAAAATTAAACCCTTGGGCTTGGTGGGGAAAGGTGCTTGCCACCTAGCCTGTGGACTTGAGTTTGATTCTTGAAATCCAAAAGTTGTTTTGTGACCCCTGCATGTGTACCTTGGCACGTGTGAGACAGCCCCCTCCATAAACAAATAAAATGAGAAAAAAATAATGCTCTCATGGGTGGACAGGTGAGCATGGGAGGTGGCAGACTGATGCTCAACACCTCATCACAGGAGACCCTAGGTTGATGTCAAATCTGTGTCCACCCAAGGGAATGCACAAATGTCCAGGATTCTCAATGACTCTTTTATTTTTTTGTGTTTTTTGTTTGTTTGTTTGGTTTTTTGAGACAGAGTTTCTCTGTGTAGCCCTGGCTGTTCTGGACTAACTTTGTAGATCAGGCTGGCCTCGAACTCACAGCGATCTGCCTGCCTCTGCCTCCCAAGTGCTGGGATTAAAGGTGTGCTGTGCGCCACCACCGCCCACAGCCTGGCTTTGTTTTTGTTATTTTGAGACAGGGTCTTACTATGTAGTGGAAGTTATCTTGGTACTCACAGCGATCCACCTGCTTCTGCCTCCCCAGTGCTGGGGTTAAAGGTGTGCACCACTGCACCATGCTCATTGACTCTTTGAAAGAGAATTTCTTTGGTTGTAATTTTCTTATTACAGAGGACAAATCACTTGTGGGTGGTAATAAAATCAGAAGAAATCAGCAAAGAAAATGAAAACCACAGAGGCCCAGTGGGCAGCCAGTTGGTACTAAAAGAGACTTTTGCAGCTAAAAAAATTTAATATTTTCCATTAACCTCTCCCAACACTTCTAGCTCTTATCCCTTAAATATAAAATAAAAAATAAAGTAAATAAACATAAAACTCAACCTACATTGGTAAGTTATTTCTCCTAATAGAAGGAAACTAATTTGTGTGCCTTGAAATTTTCTTGTGTATTATGTGTTTTAAAAAAATATTTATTTATTATTATGAATACAGTGATCTGCCTTCATGTACACCTGCAGTCCAGAAGAGGGCATCAGATCTCATTATAGATGATTGTGAGCCACCATGTGGTTGCTGGGAATTGAACTCAGGACCTCTGGAAGAGCAGACAGTGCTCTTGACTGCTGAGCCATCTCTCCAGCCCTTGGGTTTATTAACACTGTGGTTAAATGTGTTACATTGTAAACCATTCTAGATGTTTCTAGATGAGCCTAAAGCAACCTTGTAGCAAACGTGGGAGGTGCTGGGCTTGGTACAGCTTTCTTAGAATTACACAGATGAGGGCGGAAAAGCAGGACTAGAGAGATGGCGCTAGTGATTAAAGCACTGGCCCCTCTCCCTGAGAACCCAGATTCAGTTCCCGGACCCTACATGGTCACAACCATCTGTACGTCCACTTCCAGGGTGTCCAGTGCCCCCTTCTGGCCTCCATGGTTACTGCACATGTTACACAGATGTACATGCAGCAAAGCACTTGTACATACAAAAATTAATTAAAATTAATACTTTTTCTGTTTCGTTTTTCAAGACAGAGTTTTTCTGTATAGCCCTGGCTGCCTTGGAATTTGCTCTATACCTGGAACTCAAAGATCTACCTGCCTCTGCCTCCTGTGTGCTGTACACTACCACTGCCTGGTTAAAATGAATCTAAGAAAGAAAGAAAGAAAGAAAGAAAGAAAGAAAGAAAGAAAGAAAGAAAGAAAGAAATCCGGTGTGGAGGCACATGCCTTTAATTCTAGTGCTCAGGAGGCAGACACAAGCAGATCTCTGTGAGTTCGAGGCCAGCCTGGTCTACAAAGTGAGTCCAGGACAGCCAAGGCTACACAGAGAAACCCTGTCTCGAAAAGGAAGAAAAGGTAAGAGTAACCCTTCTATTTTCAGTTCTAATGATGTCAGAAGCCTGGGCCCACCTGAGGTCCACGGGAGAAGTATGGCTTGTTTTAGATAAAATGAACGACCTTCAGTCTAGGGTCCAGACTGATCTGGCTGGGACCCAGCTGGGGAGCTGAAGTGGGGAAGCCTGACTTCTGGCTTGTGAGATAAGGTGGGTGGCAGGAGGCTGGGTCTGTACAGGCTTCCCTGAGCAGCTGGAGCTGAGTGTGTAGGGGCGTGACCCATGGGGGAGAGAGAGTCAGGGAGGTTAGGTCACAGGGTCCACGGCCCTGCAGAAGGACCTGTCAGTCTCGGGCATGCACATCTCTGTGGCCCTGCACCTGCTCTGGGTCCTGGTGGACCCACCAAGTCCATTCCCTAGCCTAGTCAGTACCTAGGGAGGGATCCATTGCTGGCCTTGGGGTAGCCTGTGTTAACTTCCCATTCTAGAATATTCCATATGAAATGTTTCTACCTCCATTAAATTCAACACTGGAAATGTTTATTCTAAAGAATAAAATTGGGGTGGAGGGAGGGAGAAGGGAGAGAGAGAGAGAGAGAGAGAGAGAGAGAGAGAGAGAGAGAGAGAGAGAGAGAGAGAGCGAGAGAGCGCACATGTGCCTTGCAAATGGAGACAGCATCTTTTGGTAACCATGGTGACCAGCATGGTGACAAGGATGTTCTGTGTGGAGTTTTGCAGCCTGGGGCCTATGGGCGGTGCATGTGCACCTGCTTCATGATGGATGGAGGCAACCTTGGGGTGTACATGTGGGCATGATACTCCCCCAAAGGGTCATAGGGGACAGGCTTGGTCTTCACACAGTGGAGTTCAGAGTGGGACCATGGGATCAGGAGGCTCCCATGTTCTCAGTAGATGTGTCAGTAGGCAGCTCATCCTCTGGTGGGTGGTGGGGGCAGAATCTGAGGAGGTGCAGCCTAGGAGGAAAGGCTTGGTGCCTTCTTTTCCTGTCTCTCCTGTTCCTCAGTCCATCTGTGTCTGTCTGTCAGTCTTTCCCTCTGCTTGCTGTCTCAAAAATCTAATAGAATTCTGTCTAGTTGACAATGCTGGGCTAAATCCTACACTCTGGCTTTAAGAATGTTCTAGAATGATGCAAAATGGCATCCCAGGGAAGGTGAGGTGAGGGATGTAAGGACTGACTCTGCTGCTATTGACTTTCTGTGCAGATGATCATTAAAAATAGGTGGCTGAGCCTGGTGTGCTAGTGCTGCATGCCTTTAATCCCAGCGTTCAGGAGGTACAGCCAGGTAGATCTCTGACTTCCAGGCCAGCAAGGGCAATGCAAGCAAACCTCCTCAAAAATTAAATCATTAAGTTAGAGTCCAGGATAGTCAAGGTTACACAGAGAAACCCTGTCTCAATATATATATATATATATATATATATATATATATATATATATATATATATATATAATTAAATTATATATAAATAAATAATATATATATATTAATTTAATTAAAAAGAAAAACTCTGGCAATAAGGCAAGTACACACTTGGCTCATATATCCCAGAAAAAGCCAGGCTGATGTAACCAAGCCTGCCCTGGTGCTGTCATGAGATCATCTCCAAGAGGCCAGCCAGATGGCTCAGCAGGGAAATCATTTGCCCCTAAAGCTGATGACCTGGGTCAATTCCTTGGATGGAGAGAACACACTCCCACCTCTGACCTACCCAGGAGTTCACCACCCATACATATATACATGAAATAAAAGAAATGTGCTTTTTAAAAAACATAATAAAAAAGACTTGTGAACAGTAGGGCCTGTGTCTGCAGTCCTACGGGTGGGGATGGAGGCTCCATCCAGGCAGCTGCGATGGGGGTGGGGGTGGGGGTGGGGGGCTGGATGGGACAGGGAGAGCCAGCTCAACAGGTGCAGACACCATCAGTGCCGTGGCTGTCTGGTGACCCTGAAGGCTGGCGGCTTCACAGGTGGAGCTGAGATGGTTAATCAGGTGTCTGGTGTCAGTGATAGAACCGGTGTGAGGCAAGTGAGATGGGGGGAACATCTAATCCCCTGGTGTCTGGTTCTCTGAACACCTGCCACTGCTGTAAAGTGGGGCTGTGTAGAGTCGGGGTTCAGGGGGTAAGAATGAGGACAAACCGAAAGGCAGGCAGATGGAAGCCAGGAGGGATCCAGGCAACTTGGGAGGGGTATGGAGACTGGGAGATGCAGAGACAAAGATGCGAGGCAGGAGGAGGGATGGGAGAGATGGCGGGAGAAGGACAGATGAGAGAAACAGACAGATGAAGAGAAGAGATGAGGGAAAACAGCTGGAGAGGGAGATGGAGGCTAGGAACAGACACAGGGAGAAGAGGCTGCCGTGTAGCCGCACTTCACTGTGTAGCCAGGGATGACTTCACTCCTGCTCCTCTTACCTCAGCCTCCTGGGAGCTGACACCACAGGTGTGCACCCCACATCCAGTTTCCAGGATGCTGAGGATGGAACCCGGGGCTTCGTGCTCACTGGGTGATGGCTTTACCTACTGGGAATCAGTGGATTCTCCCAGATCCATCGTTCCTCCCCCCTTCCTCCTCTCTTCCTTCTCCTCCTCCTCCCCTTCCTCCTCCTCCTTCCCCCTTCCTCCTCCCCCTTCCTCCTCCTCCTCCTCCCCTTCCTCCTCCTCCTCCTCCCCCTTCCTTCTCTTCCTCTTCCTCTTCTTTTCCGTAGGGAGCTCTACATCTTATTTATTGTGTGAGCACAAATGGCCATGGTGCACACGTGGAAGTCAGAGGACAACTTACAGGAGTCGTTCTCTTGGTCCAGCATGTTAGTGGCAAGCCCTTTGTCCCCTGAGCCCTCTAGCTCAGGTGTCTCCACCACAGCCTCCATCCCTACTTGACACTGGCTCCTCCTCAGCTTCTCAGAGCTGTCAGAATGGCTCCTTTTTCTGTTTCTGTGTCCTCAGCAATCCTGGGTGCAGCCAGTCTCCCTTGGCCCCTCTTCTCTCCTCGCCAGAATAGTCCCAGGCCATGCTCCACTATTAAGTCAATATTTTTACTTTTTATTTTCTTCCTTCTTTCCTTTCTTTTTTCCAGACAAGGTTTCTCTGTGTAGCCCTGGCTGTCCTGGAACTCTCTCTGTAGACCAGGCTAGCCTTGAACTCAGAGATCCTCCTGCCTCTGCCTTCCCAAGTGCTGGAATTAAAGGCATTTGGTACCACTGCCCAGCTTAATTTGTTTTCTTGTATTGTTTTGTTTTGGAGACAGGGTTTCTCTGTGTAGCCTTGGCTGTTATGGACTCACTTTGTAGACCAGGCTGGCCTCGAACTCACAGCGATCTGCTTGCCTCTGCCTCTCGAGTGCTGGGAGTAAAGGTGTGTGCCACCACTGCCTGGCTTAATTTGCTTTTTATTGCGTGTGTGTGTGTGTGTGTGTGTGTGTGTGTGTGAGTGTGTGTGTGTGTGAGTGTGTGTGTGTGTGTGAGTGTGTGTGTGTGTGTGTGTGAGTGTGTGTGTGTGTGTGTGTGAGTGTGTGTGTGTGTGTGTGAGTGTGTGTGTGTGTGAGTGTGTGTGTGTGTGTGTGTGAGTGTGTGAGTGTGTGTGTGTGTGTGAGTGTGTGTGTGTGTGTGTGTGAGTGTGTGTGTGTGTGTGAGTGTGTGTGTGTGTGTGAGTGTGTGTGTGTGTGTGTGTGTGAGTGTGTGTGTGTGTGAGTGTGTGTGTGTGTGTGTGAGTGTGTGTGTGTGAGTGTGTGTGTGTGTGTGTGTGTGAGTGTGTGAGTGTGTGTGTGTGTGTGAGTGTGTGTGTGTGTGTGTGTGTGAGTGTGTGTGTGTGTGTGAGTGTGTGTGTGTGTGTGTGTGTGTGTGAGTGTGTGTGTGTGTGTGTAGGTCAGAGGACAAACTAAGCATTTGCCTGCACTGCTTTCCTTATTTATTATTTTTGTTGATTTGGAGTCTCACTGTGTAGCCCAGGCTGTCCTTGAACACACAAGGTTCCTCCTGCCTCCTTCTCCCCTTTTCTGTCTGGGTTCTGTGACCTCTGGAGTTTCTGCTGTCATCTGCTTCCTCTGCGTCTCCTTCTGTCCCTCGGAACATTTTCACTTCCCCTGCCTGTGGGCCTTGGCCCTACCCTGTCTCAGTTGGAATGTGAAGGGTCTGCACTGACGGACATAGGAGAGAAAAGGAGTGGGAGGGAGCAGGGGGAGGAGCCAGAGAAAGAGAGATCACCAGGAGGGAGGGGTCAGAGAAAGTGGGAGGAGCCAGAGAAAAAAAGGGAGGGTTCAGAGGCTATCTCCTCCATTCATGCCCTGAGGCCTCGGGGCAGGGAGAAAGGGCCTTGCATGGCCACAGTGACCACATATTTCTCGGAAGAGTTGCTGTTTTGTTATCAGTGGCCCAGGCTGGCCTATTACTCACAACCATCCTCCTGCTTCAGCTCTTTGAGTGACGGGATGACCGGTGTGCATTTACTGTAGACAGAAAAAACGAGCTGGCATCCTAGTTAGCGCTCTGTTGCTGTGACCAGCAGCAGCTTGGGCAGGAAAGGGTTCCTTTTGCCTTCCCACTGACTCTCCATCACTGAGGAAAGTCAGGGCAGGAGCCTGGAGGCAGGATGCTCCACGGAGCACGGAGGGTTCTGCTCTCTGGCTTCTTCCCCATGGCTTGCTCAGCCAGCTTTCTTACGGAGCCCAGGACCACCAGCTCAGGGATGGCACCACCCACAGTGGGCTCCCCACCCCAGTCAGTCATTAATCTGATGGGGACATTTTCTCAACTGAAGTTTCTTCTTCATTTGACTGTCATATGCATGAAGCTCACAAAACCAGGAAAACCAAAACCAATCAACCAAAACCACCCTCACAGCACATGTGTGTGGACGAATGATGGTGCAACCAGATTCTGTTTTGTATCGAAGAGTCTGCTTGCACCAAAGGCCGAGTGGCCCACACACCACCAGGAAGTTCCTGCACACAGTGTCCTTCCTGTACATGTCAGGACCGTAGAACTACAGTTGAAAGGGATTCGAGCGCTGTGGTCTGGGTGGCCCAACAATGGCCGTCTCACACTAGAGGGGCTGAAAAAACAATTGCTGCTCGATCCTCCAGGCTGGGTGTCTCAGTGGTCCTCATCTGGAGTCCTAGAGGGTTACTGGGCTTTAGCCTACCCTGGAGTCCCAAAGAAAGGTCTGACAGCAGGGAAGGAATGCCCCTGCCTCGGCAGCTGCAGGATGGATGAACCTGCCAGGATGACCCAGAGGTGTGGCCCAGATTTTAGGCTGGGTCTTTGAAACTACTTCAAATATCTGGTCTAGACGATCCCTCTGAGATGTGGGTGTTCCTTGTTTCCAGAAGTATCAGGCTGGAAGAGGCAGCCAAGAGGACATAAGTCCAGAGCATCGTGTGTCCCAAACAGGAGAGATTTTGGCACCAGAGAGGCCCCACCCTCTTCCAGCAAAACAGGGTGTCGCCTACCCCTTTTTCTGGAAGTTGAATTTTTTTTTTTTTTTTGAGACAGGGTCTCACTGTGTAGTGGTGGCTGTCCTGTGTGTACCTGGCTGGCCTCTGAGCCAACCTCTCCAGCCCCATAGGTGCTATTTTTTTTTTAGCTCTATTTTATTTGGGGTTCCTTAACGCCTCTACTTCCATTCCAATCACCCCTCCTACCCCCCAAACCCCGCCGCACACACACCCTAGGTAGGAGAGAAAGAAGGTTAGAAGGGACAGGGGATGTAGACCTCTTCAGACTTAGTTCCTGCAGGTTAGAGCCATCAGGTTCTTGGGGGAAATACTAGTCTGTCTCCATGGTATCCAGCAGTCCAACAGAACCAGCAGACTTCTTTCTCCCTCTGTCTCTCTCAGAACATCCCTCAAAGTGTCTTCCCTCTCTCTCTCTCTCTCTGGGCTCTGATATTTATACCCTCTCAGAGTCCTCAGAATTAAACTAACTGCAGCTGGCAAAACCCACACCCCTCTCTGAGCTGCACAAGGCTGTTATCAGCTGCAGACAAACAAAAAGAATCTCTACACCCAACACTTGGGGTTAAAATAAAACCCTGCTCACATAGCATAACTGAATTTTTAAAGAAACCAAAACTTTGACTACAGATTTAGGATATAGCAGACACATAATAAGAAATACTGAGCTGGCTGTTGGTAGCGCACGCTTTTAATCCCAGCACTTGGGAGGCAGAGGCAGGTGGATCACTGTGAGTTCGAGGCCAGCCTGATCTACAAAGCAAGTCCAAGATAGTCAAGGCTACACAGAGAAACCCTGTCTCAGAAAAATAAATAAATAAAAATAAATACATAAAATAAAATAAAATAAAAACTGAAAGTTCACAAGCAAAAGGTACCAGCATAGATCTCCCATTTTGCATCTAATAAAATAAGGGTGCTGATGCCGGGCATGGTGGCGCATACCTTTAATCCCAGCACTCGGGAGGCAGAGGCAGGTGGATCGCTGTGAGTTCAAGGCCAGCCTGGTCTGCAAAGTGAGTCCAGGATGGCCAAGGCTACACAGAGAAACCCTGTCTCGAAAAAAAAAAATAAGGGTGCTGAGAGAGCTCCGTGAGTAAGGTGCTTGTGGCCAAATGTGAAGATGTGAGCTTGAAACCCCAGAACCCATTAAAAAGCCAGGCATTGGGGCTGGAGAGATGGCTCAGGGGTTAAGACCATTGATTTTTCTTCCAGAGGTCCTGAGTTCAATTCCCAGCAACCACATGGTGGCTCACAACCATCTATAATGAGATCTAGTGCCCTCTTCTGGACTACAGGTGTACATGCAGGCAGAGCACTGTATACATAATAAATAAATAAATAAATAAATCTTTAAAAAAAAAAAAGTAGCGCCTACATAAGTCCAGAGTGCTTTCCATGGTCCTTTGTTGTCTAGTTTTGCAAGTAAGGAAATTGAGGCTGAGAGCAGTTATGCCCCCACCAAGGAGTACCTGGATGCTGAGAGACACAGTCAGGCTTTGAGCTCAGATGGGCAAGGGTAGAATTTCTATACTGAATTTTTTTTCTCAAGACTACAGAGAAGCCCGGTGGTGGGTGCATCTCAGCACTAGGGAGGCAGAGGCAGGCAGATCTTTGTGAGTTTGAGGCCAGCCTGGTCTACAAAGCAAGTCCAGGATAGTCAAGGCTACACAGAGAAATTCTGTCTCGAAAAACCAAAACCAAAACCAAAACCAAAACACCGTCCACATCCACAGATGCCAGGGACTTTAGGGATAAAATAATAGAGGGTTTAGGGAGAGCCTAGCTTTAGATTTTTGGGAGGAGGAGGGATGGGGAGTGGCCAGTCATATGGCATTTGGGGGCTTAAAAGTTAAGTCAGTCTTGTGTGGTGGTTTGCACACCTCATCCTAACTGACACTCACTAGGCTGAGGCAGGAGAATTATGAGCTTGAACCCTGCTTAGGTTATAAACATCAAGACTCTGTCTTTAAAAAAAAAAAACACAACCCTGCAAAGGAAAAGAAAAGAGCCTGGAGAGATGGCTCAGAGGTTAAGGACACTGCCTGTTCTTCCAAAGGTCCTGAGTTCAATTCCCAGCAACCACATCTGGAGCCCTCTTCTGTCCTGCAGATGTACATGTAGGCACTGTATACATAATAAATAATAAATAAATAAATAAATGGTCTGGAGCGATGGCTCAGAGGTTAAGAGCATTGTCTGTTGGTCCAAAAGTCCTGAGTTCAAGTCCCAGCAACCACATGATGGCACACAACCATCTATAATAAGATCTGGAGATTTGGTGCCCTCCTCTGGCAGGCACACATGGGAGCAGAATACTGTATAAATAATAAATAAATAAAATTTAAAAAAAGAAAAGAAAAGAAAAGTTGGCAGGCCTACGGGCTAGAGGCAGATGCTGTGATGCCTAACTACTTGAGTTCGATTCCTGGACCCACCTGAAGAAGTCTAGAAACGAATTCATGTTATCCTCTGATCTCCACACATGCATTCGCAATGCAATGATTAATAAAATTACATTTGAAAAATCAACAGAAAAAAGCTGAGCATGGTGGTGCACGCCTTTAGTCCCAGCACTAGGGAGGCAGAGGCAAGCAGGTCACTGTGAGTCGAGGCCATCCTGGTCTACAAAGTGAGTCTAGGACAGCCAGGATTACACAGAGAAACCCTGTCTGGGCGGGTGGGGGGGGGCGCGGGGGAGGGGGAAACAAAATCAAAACAAAACAAAACCAAAACCAGCAATAACAACAAAACCAAAAAGACTTCTCCCTTCCTGCAGCTTCAGGAGCCCCGCAGGGCTGAATCCCTGATCAGGCCACCCCCACCTCTACCGCAGGGACTTTGGACGACAGGTAAGGGCTCAAGGCTCAGGGCTCCGAATGTGCGCAGTGCTGCCTGAGCTTGGCTTTAGAACATCCTGCAAAGCCCGTTGGCTCCGGCCGCAGCAAGAGCTAAGTCACTGCTGAGAGTCTTTGAAGGAGGAGGCTGAGCTCTGGAAACTTCTCTTCATCACCTAGTTCCCTTGGCCGTTAGTGGAAGGTTTACTTTGTCCCAGGCTCCAACCCTGTCGTGCTTATAGACACAGACCCAGGGGCGGAGCGTCAGGGGCAGGAGGAGGTGGGAGGAGAGCGGCAGGGGCGGGGCGGGGCGGGGCGGGGCGGGGCTCTCCTTAGTCAGGGCTCAGCCCTAACCCCACCCACCTGGACCAGAGCTAGGAAGGGGCTGACGGGACAGTGAGGGCAATTTTGAAGTTCCTGGGCGTCCCTCTGTAAGCTCTCCCACGAAGCCCATGTGCTCCCAGGTTGAAGGGGTCCCCCTCTTTCTAATCAACCCACTTTCTGAATTTGAGGCTCCACAGAGTGGCTCCAAGACCTGGAGGTGCCAACTGGTATCGTCCTACTCCCTTCCACCCTCCCCCCAATCTCCACCCACTACCCCTCCTCATGTCTTACCGCCCCCCTTGGTTTTTTGAGACAGGGTTTCTCTGTGTAGCCTTGGCTGTCCTGGACTCACTTTGTAGACCAGGCTAGCCTCAGACTCACAGTGATCCACCTGCCTCTGCCTCCCTAGTGCTGGGATTAAAGGCGTGCGCCACCACGCCCGGCCCCTATCTCTATATCCAAGCACCCCTCTGGCTTCTGTCCCACACCCTACGTTGAATTTAGGGGTTCTTGTTGCAAGTTGAGGATGCAACCACTTCTCCCTGAGCCTGGCTTCCTAGGAGCCTCCTATGTAAGGTGCTCCCCCTAGGCCTCCCGCTGCCCACTTAGCTCCAGGTCCAGCCAGCTGGGAAATGGCTGTCGTTCAGGTGCCACCGCCAGTCAAATTTTTACCCTCCTCAAGTTCCAGAGACAGAGACTCAGACTACTCCTCCCTCTGTCTTCAGCAGTGCATGCTTATGTTAAGGGTCAACTTCTGATTCTCCTGCCTCCACCTCTGAGTGCTGGAGCTGACAAGGACCTCAGAGATCCTTCCCCCCCCACCAATTCCTCAGCACCGAAGTTCATCTTGAAGGTTAAGCTGAGGCTGGGCCTTGACCTCAGTCCCCAGCTCCTCAGTAAACAGGCATGGGGGCGCGGGCACACCCGTCACTAGCACTGGGGAGGTGGTGGCAGAAGCTCAAGAGAAACTTGGGCTACATAGTGAGCTCTGGGCTAGCCTGAACTACACGAGACCCTCCCCCCAAAATGAAGATAAGATTCCTAGTAAAGATGTGTGTGAAAGGGAAGGGGACTCGGCCTGGGACAGGAGGACAGGGGAACAGATGGCTCAGGATGGGGAAGAGGAGGGAGAGCAGCCAGGCCCCAGCCACGTCCTGTAATTGTGTAACAAATGGTGTCTCCAGGGAGGGTTCCTGGAAAGGGAATCGGTTTGCAACATCATGTTCAAAATGTAGCCCTTGGGATGTCCGGTCAAATAGCTTACTAGCAAGGAAGCTAAGAATCACCAGGGTGTGTGTGTGTGTGTGTGTGTGTGTGTGTGTGTGTGTGTGTGTGTTTTGAGGGGAGCAGCCAAAAACAATAGAGGATGCTCACTAAATGTCACTAGCCAAACAATGGCTGTCCCTTCCTCAGGAACCCAGTTATGGGAACTTCTGGGGAATGTGACTTCCTTTATAAAAGCTCTTCAAGGGTGGGCTCAGTGAGGAGGGGAGTTCAGTTCCCAGCACCCACACGGCCATCTCCAGGAAACCCTTCGCTCTCTTCCTACTCAAAGATGCACAGATAAAAAGTAAAAACAGAGCTGGGCATGGTGGTGCACGCCTTTAATTCCAGCACTCAGGAGGCAGAGGCAGGCGGATCACTGTGAGTTCGAGGCCATCCTGGTCTACAAAGCGAGTCCAGGACAGCTAAGACTACACAGAGAAAAACCCTGTCTCGGGCAAACAAAAACAAACAAACAAACAAAAAATGGGCTGTTGCGCAGGGGATGAACGGTGGGGGGTGGGGGTATCAAGGCAGAGGCAGGTGGATCTCAGAGTTCAAAGGCAGCCTGGTGTGTGTGGAGAGAGTTCCAGGCTGCCCAGAGCTGCATAGTGAGAGCCTGTCTCAAAAAACAAGAAAGTAAAAAAAAAAAAAAAAAAAAAGCATAAAGTTCAAAGCCTGGCGATGCAGCTCAGTGGCATGGCCCCCCTCCCGCCCTCCCGCCCCAGTGGTATACCCCCCCTCCCGGGAGTCCAGGAGACCTTAGGTTCCACATTCCCAAGTTTGGAGCCATGGGCATAAGCTAGTAGCCGTTGCTTCAAACTATACAAATGTCTTGGTTTTAATATCTGATGACATGTTCCTTTGGAGTATTTTTGCACTCAAGTCGACTAATTTTTAAAATACTGCTTTAGAATAGACCGTATGTTGACTACTTTAAAATTTTTGCTACCCTTGAATTTTTAATCACTTTGTACACGTTCCACAGCACCCACCACGGGGGCAAGAGAACAGTTGTGAGGGATCTGCGCTCTTTCCATCATGTGAGACTCAGGAACTGCACACAGGTAGTAAGGCTCAGCAGCCGGAGCCTTCGGTTTCCCAAAGTCACCAATTTTGGCTCCATATTTTCGTCTTCTCTCTTTTTTTGTATTCTAGGAATTTTTAGTTTAAAGTTTTTTGTTTTTGAAACACGGGTGTAGTCCGGAACTCCTGGCAGTCCCCCTGCCTCAGGAGGGCTGGAATGACTGGCGTGAGCAATCAAGGCTAACTTCCTGTAAGGGCTGTTTTGTTTAGTGAGATTCTGAAGCTGATTTTCAAGGAAATAAAAAGATAAGCTAAAAAAAAAATGGTGATGATGATAATAGCATTAGTACTACTTTAACCAGGACTCGAACCTGGGCCATCTGCTTGAGAGGCACCTACCCTAACCGCTAAGCCACCACAACCTCAGTCTTCCATTCCCGTATCTATTTAATTGGTGTCACCTCAGGGTCGGGTTGGCTGACAGGAAGCGGTGCAGGGGTGTCCACCCCGCAATCCTCTCCCGGACAGCGCGGCGACATCGGTTTTGCTGTCCTTCCCGAGTCACTCCCGCACATTGCGCCCCTAGAGCTTCGTAGATGTTGGTTCCTCCCTGATGTTATCCAATCAGAAGCTGCCGCTTTTGCAGCTCAACTTCCGGGTCAAAGGAGGCGCAGCCGGCGGGTCCCCCCCCCCCCCCCGGTGTCCGCCGCCTTCGCTGTCCCCCCGCGCCCGCCACTTCCGGGCCCTCGTCCGGGGCATGGAGCGTCGCTCGTGAGGCGCCGCCGGCCCCGGGGACGCCTTGCCCAGCTCGTCCTCCGCCCCGCGCCCCGGTGAGCAGCGTCCGGCCCCGGCTCGCCGCCTCCCGCCCCGGCTGGCGCCGTCCGCCCGCCTCGGCACCGCGCGCCCTGTCCTCGTCGTCCCCGCCGCCCCGATCGCCGCGCTTCGCCCGTTCCGGGCCGCGCCCAGGAGCTGCTGCCGCACCGCTGCGGAGACGCAGCCGCCAGCTTCATCGCACAGCGCGGCTCAGCCCGGCGTCCGCGCAGCCTCCGCCAGCCTCTGCCAGCCTCGTCTCCTTCAAACCCTCCCTCCCGGCCTCATCCCACCCCCAACCCCCGGAATCTGATCCCCTCAAGCCCTCATCCTCTCCCATTTTGATCTCCCAAATCCGGATCCCCGCAAGCCTGATCCCTTCCAAGCCTTATTCCCCCCCAAACCTGACGCCCCTTCGAGCTTGATCCCTCAAGCCTGATCCCCAAAACTTGATCCCGCTAACTTGTTCTATCAAGGCCTGCTTGCCCAGATTGTCCCTTTCAATCTGGACACCCCAAAGCTTGACAGCCCCAGCATGAACCTCTCCAAATGACCCTACTAGCCTTACTCCTCTAAGACTGATCAACCCCAGCTTGATTCTCCCGAAACCTGATCCCTCAGCCCTTAGCCCTCAGCCCTTATCCTTTGCCTCAGTTTCCACGTTGTCCCACGCAAAGCTTGATACCCTCCCAGACTCTAGTCACATCCTCTGTCTCACCCTTTTCTTTCGCTGATTAGCTTGAGCCCCCTTGGTCCTCAGCCTCAGCTTCCGGCTTCAGTCCCCCGCATCTTTAGCCTCACCCTCAGGGTCCAGGCCTTAGGCCCGCCCATACCCTTCCCCGTGCACTCGATAGCCCAGCCTTCCATCCCAGTGGTCCTCTCGCTGCCTCCCACCAGGCTCCCTTGGGAGCCCCCTGGGCAATCACCAACGTGCTTTCGAGGAGCTGGGACTGGTGCCCAGGAGGAGGTGTGGACCACAGTCACCAGTTCCCGGCCGGGTCCCGGGGAGACCGGGCGCTGAGGGACACGTCTCTTCCAAGTGAAACCCAGGGCATGCTGGCAGCCCCGAGGGGCTGGGAGGCTCAGTTAGAGTCTAGCCAGGTAGATAGGGTTAGGCCGCACAGGCGGAGACTCCCGCCCGCATGGAAAGTGAGTGAGAAGACGCCAAGCACATCACTGGCCCCCTCCATCCTTACCATCCTCACCGGTCCCCCAGTCCTCACCAACCGCTCCATCCTCGCCAGCCCCTCATCCTCGCCAAGCCCCTCATCCTCGCCAGCCCCCATCTTCACCAAACCCTCCATTCCCGCTAGCTTTTCCCGTCGGCCCACCTTAACGCCACATTTGTTCTGTCAAGGTCCGTGCCCCTCGCCTGCAGCTGCCATGGAAGCTCCTCGGACCCTTTAGAAGGTCAGTTGTGCTGGGATCGGCATCGAGGCAGGCTCTGGGGTGGGCCGGGGCTTGCTCTGGAACGTACAGGTTGAGAGAAAGTGCCTTGGGGGTTAGGGACCCCGGAGTTGCGGTGCCTGCTGCAGTGTTTTGCACATCTGACACTTCCCCACTTCCCTCACTGCAGTTGCCCTCCAAAGACTGGGGGATGGGGGGAAAAAAGAAGAGTTGCCAGTAAGCTAGGTTTAGGGGGGCTTGGCCCCCTCTTCCGAGTTCATATGACACAGCACCCAGCACGTGGGCATCAATCTCTGTGGTACGTTTTGCCTCAGAAAGACCAGTTGGGTGTGATTTTAAGTGGCTCATTCGGCTGACAGCTGTCATTATGAAAACCTTCTGTGTGCGAACTCCCGTCAATCCCCAGCCCCAGGCCTAAGTATTGTGGTTCCAATTCGATAGCTTTGGGAGATTGAGGCACAGAGAGGGTTGCTGCTTCTCCAGGGTCACAGCACAGATGTGGCTAAGCTGGGGGTTGAATCCTTTTCTCTAACATGGGAAGCCCTGCTTTTCAGCACTGGACAGAGAACACTGGTGACATGTCCATTCTGTGTCCAGGTGGCATCAAATATCTGGAAGGCTGTCAGACTCTTCTGAGAAGGCATCTGGGTGGTGACTGGGGACAGTAATTCAGAGGGGACAGTGGGTTGTGCCTTTAGACACTGATGGAGTGCTGCTTGGGGGGGGGGAAGCTGTCCTTCTTCTGGGATGGGTTGTTCTCTTGTGAGGCATCCTGGGCCCTGTGAGGTCCTGAAGTTGTCCCAGGCCTCCACCCACTCCTGACCAAGTTCTGGTCAGGACAGCCACACATGTCCCCAGACATCTCGTGGGGTCCCTAGTTGGCAGAGTTACCTACCTCAAGACCATAATGTCATCCAAGTAAGTTTTCCTAGTATTTCCTAGGTGGCATGCAGGGTGAGCACCTGCCTTGGGGGTGCCATTCTGTCTCCACAGTCCCCTGCGCTGGAAGTGTCTCCCCTGTCTTAGGGGAGAGAGAGCAACAGAGCTCATCAGCTCTGTGGTCTCAGCCCTCCCCACCCCCAACCCCGTACACACAAGATGTTGAGACAAACAGGAAAAGGTGTGTTTGGGCTTGGTTTGGGGTGAAAGTCTGAAGTGCAGGCGATGGTGGCCTTGGGTGCTGAGGTACCCTGGAGACAGGAGGGTGCTCAGCGGCTTCACACCCCCAAAGATGCTGTTGCTTGGGACCCAGGGAGACTCTTAGCACTGGGTGTCCCTGGTCCCCAGTACCCGCCTGAAGGCAGAGGTGAACTGTTGGCATTGCAGACCCTCCAATGGTCCCTGGTGCCAGTCAGTGGGTCAGGGTTAAAGGTCAAGTTGCATCTGGATTACGAGGATGGAGAAGAAGGTGAGGGAGGCCCACGTCGGGTAGAGTTGGGCCCCGCTGGTGGAGTTTAGGAGCCCCCTGCACCTGCTCTCCCTCTGCTGGTACCCAAGGACCAGGGCACTCTGGGTTATGTGTCCTGTCATGTCAGAGTGCTCCACAGTGTCTCCAGACTCTATTCTTTCTCCATCTCCTCCTCCATCTCTTCTTCCTCTATCTCCTCATTTTTCTCTTTCTTTCTTTCTTTTTTTTTTTAAGATAGGTTTTCTCTGTACAACAGCCCAGGCTATCCTAGAACTCTCTTTGTAGACCAGGCTGGCCCCAAACTCCCAAAGATCTGCCTGCCTGCCTCTGCCTTCTGAGTGCTGAGATTAAAGGTGTGAGCCACCTGGCCCGGCCCGGCCGTCATTTTTCTTATTCTCCATCTCTTCTTCCAGGTGGCAGGAGGGGAAGATGGGGGTGTCTAGGGCTGGTCCTCCCAAGATAAAAGGTCTAGGCGCGGTGACCCTGGCACCTGTGGTCCTGACACCAATGTTTCCCTGTGTCTCATGAAGCCACACCCTGTGAGACCTAGTCTTGGTCCCCGAAGTGCTGGGCATGAGCCAGGACAGCTCAGGGAGGACACAGGTCCTCTGTCTCTGGACTCCCTGTACTGTGGGGCATCTGCCAGTCACCACCTTCCAGCTGCCATGCCTCTTCACCTGAACTCCGGGGTTCTCCCCCCCCCGCCCCCACATCACCAGCCTCTTCAATGACCCTGCCCTCTTCCTTCCCAGGGGCTCCCTCTGGGGTCTAAGGCAGGAAGTCAGGTGTGTAAAAGTCGGTTGCTTCCAGCTTGACCAAGAGTTTTCAACCTTGTTTCCTGGTGGCTTTTCAGGCCACTGATGGGCGGGTGGGAGGGAAGTGTAGGTGGCTGGGTTAAGTGGCTTGGCATCGACTTCACCCCCAGCTGTGTAAACTCTTGCGCGGGAACTGCACTGCGGGGCAGGTTGGTGCAGGCGGAGGCCTTGCTGCCACCTGTTTAATTCCCCAACCCCTCTCTGGGTCCCCATTTCGCACTGGGATATAGTAGAGAGGCAAGTGGCACAGTTAAGCAATAGCCTGGCTGGAGCTCACGCTGGAAGGTGCTAGAACACATCCCAAAGCTCCCCGATGTCTCATTTCGTTTTGAGTCTCCTGGAGCGGATCTTTGCGGCCTGGGCCCTCTGCGATGACTCAAGGCAAGAGGCCCTCCTAGGCTCTCGCCTGTGCAGGTGTGATGGGATTCTAACAGCGCCTGAAGGGCACCCACAGGGCACAATTTGTGTTTCCTGCTGTAAGCTGGGCTGGGCCAGAATGAAGGTACTTAAGCCAGTCAGATCTGTGGGCTTGTCTGCCAACTGCTCCTACCTGTCCTTGCCCCTGGCTTCCGACTACCCTGAGGCTAGACTGCAGCTCTGGGAATCCCTGGTCTCCTCTGGGGTCTTTGACTCAAGGACCCTGGCACACCTGTGGTTTCTGATCTGAATTCTCAGAGCATCTCTTGAGCAACTGCCATGGCCATGCCCTGTGGGGGAGGGAGAAAACCGAGCCTGGTGGGGTGAGCCTGCTGCTTGGGGAGGTTCCTTTCTGTCCTGTCCAAGGTTTCCGCCACACTCGCCTTTCAGGGACTTATTTTGCTGCTGGTAGTCACAGTAAGGCAGAGTGAATTGAGAGCAGGAGCTCTTGCCTCAGTTTCTCCATATGTACAATGGGCTCCTATAAGTCAGAGTGAAATGTCTGTTGACCAGCCTGGCTCTCACGTTGACGTCATCACTTCCCTCCTGTACTTTTTTTTTTTTTTAAAGATTTATTTATTATTATGCATACATTGCTCTGCCCACATGCCAGAAGAGGGGGCATCAGATCACATTATAGATGGTTGTGAGCCACCATGTCGTTGTTGGGAATTGAACTCAGGACCTCTGGATGAACAGTCAGTGCTCTTAACCTCTGAGCCATCTCTCCAGCCTCTCTCCTGCACCTTTTAAGGCACCCTGAGCCGTTACTGCTATCACCTAACTATGTGAGGCTTATTTCTGATTTTTTTCCCCCTTTCATTGATTAATGTCTGTGAGTGCCTGTGTGGGCTTGCGTGTCCTGAGGAAACCCTGGAGGCCCTTTTGTGAAGTCATTTTCCTCTCTCCATTTTAAAAAGTGGGCCTGGGTGGAAATCAGGTCCCAAGTACCAGCCACCTGCACACTTCCCCCTGGGTTTGGGTTTGAGACCGTGTCACCTATGACTTGGATGGGACTTGTCATCAATCATCTTGCTTTGGCTTCTGCGTGCCGGGGTCACAAATGTGTGCCACCGCCACCATGCCAGGCTCTGTGGGTCTCTTTGTTTGAGACATGGTCTTACTGCGCAGCGCAGGCTAACTTGGGACTCGGAGATGTTTTCCTCTGCTGGGGTTAAAGGTGTGGCCAGCCCAGCCACGGTGGTCTGTTGCTGAGGAACTGGACAGCAGCTGACCAGCTGTGCCATGGGCCCCTCCACCGACTGCCCCCACAGTCCTGACCCTTTTTTGGTGCCACCTTCAGTTCTTACCGCCTGCCAGTGCTGAGGCCAGGTGGGCACAGTTGCAGAGGTTCCTGGAGCTTTTTTCCAGCCGCTCTGGCACGTCTAGAACTGGGTCACTGGCTCGAGTAGGTGTTTAGATTTCTATAAAGCAAATATTTGCCTGGTTGGTCCAGCTCCGCTCAGACTGAGCTGAGCCCAGTGGCAGTGACGGGGAGAGAGCTGCTGGCTTGGTGGCCACTCTCAGCCATGGACAAGGGTGGCTTGGAGGACACTGTCCCCTGGATGATGTCTATGTGAAGGTTCCTGTGGGTGTCCCCTGTGTGCAGTGACATGGCTGGCTTTTCATCTGGAAGCCTCAAGCATTTGTTCATTGTCAGTGATGTCCGTGGGGTGCTGGGTTCCACAAGCAAAGAGCGGGACAGAAGTGGGGCGGGGCAGGCATCCATCAAGTAACCATGGTGAAAACGCTTGAGGGAAAGCGACAGCCAGGTGGACAGGGACAGACTATTGAACCCATCTCAGAATAGGATGGCACTAGAAGGTTCCTAAGGACCTATTTAATACTTTCCTGAGATTGGTTTAGATGTTAGTCAACCTAGGATGAAAAAGCCCAGCCCAGAAAGGATGACATGTACCCTGCCATAGGAGTAAAAGGGGTCTGCCTTCTCTGAGGATCTGAGTAAGGCCTGGCTTCTCTAGGCACAGGTATGAAGAGGGGCATGTGCAAGAGTCTGGGGGGCGTAGGAGGGGGGCCTCAAACACCAGGAAACACAGTGGGTTTTTGTTGTGTGCTTCTGGTTCTTCATTTCCTCCTCCTCCTCTTCTTCCTCCTTCTTCTCCTCCTCCTCCTCTCTCTCCCCCTTCCCCTCCTTCTAAGATTTATTTATTATGTATACAGTGATCTGCCTGCAGGCCAGAAGAGGGCACCAGACCTCATTGTAGGTGATTGTGAGCCACCATGTGGTTGCTGAGAATTGAACTCAGGCCTTTGGAAGAGCCATCTCTCCAGCCCATGTTGTATGGTTTTTTTGTTTTGGTTTTTCAAGACAGGGTTTCTCTGTGTAGCCTGGACTGTCCTGGACTCACTTTGTAGACCACGCTGGCCTCGAACTCACAGCGATCCACCTGCCTCTACCTCCTGGGTGCTGGGATTAAAGGCGTGCGCCATCACACCCAGCCTGTTCTGTGCTTCTTGCAGCCTTGAGTTCCTATTAGTCTAGCATCCATCCCTGATCAAGCCCCAGCTAGAGGATTCTAGGCAGGAGCTCCATGTCTGATCTCATTGGGGGAATTTTAGGTGGTGGCTCCACCCTGAGGCGCAACTCAACCAAGGGATGGAAGACCAGGAAGGGTTTTTCAGATGACTGAGTGGTGCCGCTCAGGTGGGATCCAGTGTTACTAGCAGAGCCTTGGCTTTGAGAAGGGTAGAGGCAACAAGTTGCAACAACTTGAGAGATCCTTGTAACAGTGTAACTGCCCAGAATGACTGATGAAGAAGCGTCCGCCGTGAGGGCCGCTTGTCAGGAAGACAGCGCCTCCCCCCCCCCCCCCCACCTTACGCTTTGCACCGTCTCCTTGCACAGCTTCTCGCTGCCAGCACAGGAGCCGCAGAAGATGTCCAGCGGGGTCTCCCCAGCTGAGCAGGTGGCGGCCGGCGACATGGATGACACGGCAGCGCGCTTCTGTGTGCAGAAGCACTCGTGGGACGGGCTGCGCAGCATCATCCATGGTAGCCGCAAGTCGTCGGGCCTCATCATCAGCAAGGCCCCCCACGACTTCCAATTCGTACAGAAGCCCGACGAGTCTGGCCCCCACTCTCACCGGCTCTATTACCTGGGTAAGCCACCCCCCACCCCCGCCCCTTTCCCCTATGCTGCCAGGCCCCAGGCGCCCAAAGGTTTCGTTCAGGAGCGACCAGCCTGGGGCAGACAGTGTTGGTTCACTTCTAAGGTCAGCCATGCAGGTAGGTGACAGTTCAGGGTTATTCAGGTGGCTCTGAGCTGAGAAACTGCTCCCAGCGTGTGCAGTGCCCAGACACTGTCCTAGGCCTAAAGGGTTATAGAGCTAAAAGAAAGAACCCTCTGGGCCAGGTGGTGGTGGCGCAGCCTTTAATCCCAGCACTTGGGAGGCAGAGGCAGGTGGATCTCTGTGAGTTCGAGACCAGCCTGGTCTATAAAGCTAGTCTAGGACAGCCAGGACTACACGGAGAAACCCTGCTTTGAAAAACAAAACAAAACAAACAACAACAACAACAAAAGACAGAAAGAAAAGAAAAAGAAAAAAAAAGAACCTTCTGGAAATCATCTAGTCTTTCGTTTGCAAACAGTGTAACTTGTGCTGGTGACTAGAGGTACGGTCCCCTTGTACTGTGACACCAGGCTGGGCCACTTGTGGGTGGCCAGGATTCCTGGAGGTTGGTGTCACCACATACAGTTGAGAAAAACACTTTTAAGGCATGGTTCTGGTCATCTTCCAAGCCAGTCTTGTTGCTGCTGGTCTTGTGGCCTTGGTCCCCAAGACCACGTCTGTACGCGTCAGGGGCCCTCAGCATTTGAATACATGGATAAACGAACATTGTCACCTGCCTACCCCTGGCTATACATGGATGACAGGAATCAAGACGGACACTGGGTGGCTGTCCTCTTCCCACTACCCCCGTGCTTCCTCCTCAGAGCTGTCCCAGGAAGAAGTCACCAAACTGAAAATGCAGAGTAGTTGAGAACAAGCCGGCTTGATGTCATCAGTCGGCCGAGTGACTGTGTCAGCTGTGAGCCACAACAGCCGGGTGCATGGTCACGCTACCACAGAGGAAAGCAGGAGATGCTTCTGAGGCTCTTATCATAGCTGGGCCAGGAGGACAGGATTGCCTCAGGTCAGACAGCAGGTAGTGGCCTTCTCCACCTGAGGCCGCAGGATCCTCGCTTTCAGTGGTAGCCCCACCCACTCATTGCCTGGTCTGTCTTTGGTGAGTTAGCCTCAGCCTGCACCTGTTGAAAGGAAGCGGGCAGCCAGAGCTCTGGGCAGGACCTTCCTGTGACGTGGGTAACACCCATCTGCTTGTGGCCACATGGGAGCATCTCTGCCTCTGTGAATACATGGCCTTCTTCTCTTTCTGTCTGAGATTTCCCTCTTTGCCTCAGTCTTCTGAAGATGCTCATGGCATCGGCTCTTCTCCCGAGTCTGAGAGCCTTAATACGCCCACAGCTGCAGAGACCTGTCTCAACAAAGGCCCCAGGCTCCAGCTCACACTCTCTCTCTCTCTCTCTCTCTCTCTCTCTCTCTCTCTCTCGGGATCTCTCAGCCTCCCAGGACTGTGAGAAAGAACAGAATCCTCTGAGCTCTCAGCCACAAAGTGTACCTGGTAGTAGTGACCTTAAGACAGTTTAGGGAGCCAGGACATAATGCCACGAGGCTCAGAATGAGGTGCCTGTAACACAGAGCCTTGTAAGATCCTAACTTCGGCTTTGGGTCCACCTAGCACCTCAGGTCTCCTGTCTTCCCACCAGTGGAGCGGGTTGGGGGGGGGGCAGCGATTGGGGGGAGGAATTGACCTTCTGGCTCCAGGTTCCTGGGAATCCGATTGGCTCAGCCTCAGTCCCATTAACTCTTCCTTCTGTGTGCTTGGAGTAGGATTGTAAAGTCTCACCCACTTTCTCCATGTTTCTGGGAGGAATCTGTCTCTTGTAGGCTGGACCATGTGGGCTGGGGTAGGTGTAGCTTTGAGTTTATAGGGTTTCTGGAGAAGGACTCTGATTGGCTTAGCTAGGATGAGTATTCAAGTCATCTATGTGTCCGCCCTAGTGGGCGGGGCCTCTTAGAGAGAGAATGAGATTGGCTCAGGTCTTTGAGCCTGGTCATTCACATGTGGCCTCTGCATGCATCTGGGCTGAGATGCGCTTGACCCCAGGGTTCAGTGCAGGGTGTTGGAGGGCCGTAGATGAATGTGTAGTGTAGACAGGACCCTGAACACATGCCAAGGAGCGCAGAAGTCTGTGGTGATGGCCAGTTCTCTCTAGCTGACTCCATCGTCTCACTGACTGCTACCTGGTAGCACGAGCCTCAGAGCACCTCCTGATCCCTCTGAGACTTTATCCCATGTCCTTGTGTCAGGTGTCACTAAGGCTTAGGTGGCCGAGTCCCTGGCTGAGGGGTCCACTGTTGTTCTGAGAGTGTGCCTGACCCTGTCACTCCTGAAGACCTCCGTCCTCACGGGCTCAGGTTGACTGTTTGGGGCATAGAGAGTCAGTCATGGGTCCTCTGGGAAGGATGGGCCGAGCCCTGAGGGGACCTGCCAGCCCGTGCTGTTAGCCTACTCTGTTGCCAGCAGAGCAGAGAGGCCTCAGGGTCTGGAAAGGCCTGGACTCTGGTCTCCTGTCTTGGGTTCAAGATGCAAAGAACACTCTGGTCCAGGTTGGTTCCTGCCAGGTTGGCCAAGGCCACACTCCAGGGTAACTAGAGTGTGAGTGTGTGCCCAGGGCACCTACCACGCCTGGGGCTGGGTAGGGTGAGGAGTTGAAGTGGGTAGTGTGTGTGTGAGGGCAGAGCCCTCAGGTAGGCAGCGCAGCAGAGGCTGAGCGAGGGCTGTCAGCTGTCAGCAGTCAGCTCCACCCTTGCTTTCAGTGCCAGGCACCATGGGCTTTGCTGTAGGCACTGGAGGCCTGTTCAGGAATACACTGGCTCAAGCCATTGGTAGAACTGCTTGTTAATAAGCCATGGAGGGGAGGTGGCTTTGATGTCCTCAGCACAGACTCGCCTTGGACTTCCTGTTCGGAAGCCCCAAGGGCAGCAGTGGTCCAGAGCATAGGCTACTGCTGAGGAACCGCTACCCCACTGGCTTAGAGTGGGCCTTTAGTATGAATAAGGGACAATTCACATCTCAAAATGTCTTACTTCCCGCATTTCTTAGTTGTTTGTGTGGGGGAGGTACACATGTATGTCGTGGCACATGTGGCATATGTGTGGAGGTCAGAGGACAACATATGGGAGTTTGTTACTCCCATGTTACATCATGTGGGTCCCAGGACTCAGGTCATCAGTCTTGGTGGCAGGTACCTGCACCCACTGGGCCCTCTCATTGGCCCTGGGCTGTACTCTTAAAGGTGTGAGACACAGGCTTTATCCCAGCACTTAGGAGAGGCAGGTGATCTCTGTGAGTTCAAGCCTAGCCTGGTCTACATAGAGAGTTCAAGGGTCAGCCTAGTCTACATAATAGTTCCAGGCTAGCCTGGTGTACATAGCAAGTTCCAGGACAGCCTGGGCTACATAACGAGTTCCTGGACACACACTGACCCTGTCTCAGAAAATCACAACAAAACAAAACAGTCCAGGCAGCCGCAGAAATGGAGTGAGGCAGAGGTCAGACACAAGTCACTGTACAAGGCCCCGTGTTCCAGGCCTGCTCAGAGGAGCACCAGCACTGTCCCCAGCCTTCTGGACCAAAGAGAGGAAGTTGAGACATGGTTGGAGCTGGTCATTCTCTGCTGACCACTTAACTGATAATCACAATACTTCTACATTCCATGGGTTGCCACACACTGTGACCTCTGCTTCCCCACCTGTGGAGGATACACTTGTCACCTGCACCTGTCATCCCAGCATTTGGGAAGTCTGGAAGAACAGGAAGAATTCAGGGTTATCCATAGCTACCTAGCAAGTCAAGGACCAGCCTGGGCTACAAGACCAAAAACAACAACAACAACAAAAAGAAGCCGGGCGTGGTAGTGCACACCTGTAATCCCAGCACTCGGGAGAGAGAAGCAGGTGGATCTCTGAGTTCGAGGCCAGCCTGGTCTACAAAGCAAGTCCAAGACAGTCAGGGCGACACAGAGAGACCCTGTCTCAAAAAACAAAACAAACAAACAAAAAGCAAAAGAAAGGACAGTGACCTGGAGGGGATACACATGTTCCGTGCAGCGAGCGACAGGGCTAAGAGTGAGAGGGCTTGCACACGCATAGTCTGGCACTGAGCCCAAATGTGCTGAGGAATCAGCTACAAAGAGTTTGAAAAGCTTCTGCAGTGGGCATGGTGGCGCACGCCTTTAATCCCAGCACTCGGAAGGCAGAGGCAGGCAGATCGCTGTGAGTTCGAGGCCAGCCTGGTCTACAAAGTGAGTCCAGGACAGCCAAGGCTACACAGAGAAACCCTGTCTCGAAAAACAAACAACAACAACAAAAAAAAAAAAAAAAAAAAAGAAAGAAAGAAAGAAAGAAAAAAAAAAAAGAAAAAAAACTTCTGCAACAAAAACCCAGCCCGGCCTCAGCAACCAATTATGTCCCTCTGTCAGGGCTCAAATCCATTTGCCCACCGAGGTGACGCCCACAGGAACCTAGGGCAGGGGCCTGAGGAAGGTGGCTTGGAGTTGTTCCCGATCCAGGCTGGAGTGGATGGAGCCATGGCCGCCATGGCAGGAAGGCCCCCTAAAAGCACCTGCCATGAGCACTGTGGGAGCACACGCGTGTGCGCGAGCATGCACGCAGGCACGCACTCACTCCTCCATCCTCTCCCTGAGGTTTAGCCTTCCTCTCATCTGAGACTGCTTTAGTCCTCTGTCTTTGCTAGGGTCTCTCATAAAGAAGAACCTTCTAGAGGTACCCCTGACCTCAGGAGGGATGAGCTCTCCCACTGTCCTCTCTGACCTTCAGATGGGGGGTGATGCAGCCCCTGGGGCCCGGATCTCAGGATAGGAGAGCCTACTGCAGAAGTGACCAGACAGTGGGGCCAGAGCGACAGCTCAGTGGGTAAAGTGCTGACTGCATACATGTGAGAACCCAAGTTCAAATCCCCAGCCCCCCCCCCAAAAAAAATCCCCAGCCCCCATGTCAAAGCCAGGTGTGCTGACTGTACCTGTCACACCAGTACTGGTGCCAGGAAATAGGAAACAGGAGACTTGGGGCTCACTGGCCAGCTAGCCGAGTCAGTGGGAGACCCTGACTCAAAAAAATAGAGGTCATGTTGGTCATCCTAGCACTTGGAAGAAAGAGTCAGGTGGATGTTTGTAGGTCCAAGGCAGAGAAAGAGGTGGCGGGGAGACATAGTGATAGGTGCGTGGGCTGTGGCTAGAAACAGAGGGAGGCCTGGCCTGATACCCTCTCAGGTGGGGCCCCCAACTCTTGAGCTTTCTCTGACTTTTCCCTAGGAATGCCCTACGGCAGCCGTGAGAACTCTCTCCTCTACTCTGAGATCCCCAAGAAGGTTCGGAAGGAGGCCCTGCTGCTGTTGTCCTGGAAGCAGATGCTGGACCACTTCCAGGTGACCCACCCATGCCACTTCCGGAAACAGAGTTCTGACTGGGACACTTATCAGACCCACTTCTCCCTCTGCTCCTTCACATGAGGGCTGCTGACTCATGGGCCTGGCTAATGATTGATATCACTGCCCAGAGGGGCCCAGGAAAAGAAACACCTGGCATGGCTCTAGTCTGTGGCCGTAAACATTGCACAAGGCTGCAGCTCAGTGGCAAGCCTCGCCCAGCATGTGCAAAGGTCCTGGGGTCCCTCAGCGGGAACAGTAGCACCATCACGGTGGCATGCTCGAGCCATCCCTGACTTGAGTCTTGCCCAGTCACTCCCAGTTTGGGCAGGTAGACTTCAGCATAGCGCAGTGCTGGGAACAGAACCCAGACGTTCACACTTGCCTCATCCATACCCCAGGTCTGAGCTGCGCCCCTGCCCAGTTCTGAGGTGCACTGTATGGAACCCTCAGTTGGTACCCGATGGTTCCATCCCATCAAACCAGTTGTGGTGGTGCTGCATGCCTGTCAGTCTAGAGGCAGGAAGATGAGGAGTTCAGGGTTATCCTCTGCTAAGTAGTGAATTCCAGGCTAGCCCAGGCCACGGGAAACCTTGTCTGGAACAAAACAGACTCACTCCGTGTCCTTACACTTCTGCCCAGATATCTTGCCCACCGGGACCCCAGGGCAGGTGGTCAGGGGGACCTAGGGTGTGTTCTGTAGAGCTGTGAGTTTGGGTGAGTGGGATGTGGGAGGTCCCCACTGCGACATCCAGAATTGAGGGTGTCAGCAAGGGCCAGGGCCAGATGGCACCATGGGTACTCAGGGTGGGCATGCGGAAACATCACGAGTTCCCCTGGGCAGCGTGAGATGCTCCGTGTCACAACGGGGGGGGGGGAAACCAAGAGAGGCCCTGTCCCCTATGTCCCCAGGCCACACCCCACCATGGTGTCTACTCAAGGGAGGAGGAGCTGCTGCGGGAGCGCAAGCGCCTGGGCGTCTTCGGCATCACCTCTTACGACTTCCACAGCGAGAGCGGCCTCTTCCTTTTCCAGGCCAGCAACAGCCTGTTCCACTGCAGGGATGGCGGCAAAAACGGCTTCATGGTAAGCCACTGCCCACGTCCTGGGGTGGGAACGAGGGGCCAGCACCCTGACCCGACCTCTCTGTCCCCAGGTGTCCCCCATGAAACCGCTGGAGATCAAGACCCAGTGCTCTGGGCCACGCATGGACCCCAAGATCTGCCCCGCGGACCCCGCCTTCTTCTCCTTCATCAACAACAGTGACCTGTGGGTGGCAAACATCGAGACTGGGGAGGAACGGCGGCTCACCTTCTGTCACCAGGGTGAGGCCTGGGCGTGAGCAGGGTTGCGGGTGCCGTCCACATGTTCTGAGGATGGCTGTCATAGCCGTGAGTGGCATCTTGCTCCCGGAGGCTGTGAGTCACTCGCAGTGTGCCCTTCTCCAGGTTCAGCCAGTGTCTTGGACGATCCTAAGTCTGCAGGTGTGGCTACCTTTGTCATCCAAGAGGAGTTTGACCGCTTCACCGGGTGCTGGTGGTGCCCCACGGCATCTTGGGAAGGTAGGGAGCCCGATTCTCACTCAGCATTGCACTCCAGCCCAGGGCCTCACGCGCCTCCACTGAATTAGCTCATATGGTCCTAGGACCAACACCTAGGCACCCATTAAATACCCATGTCAGGGTCTGCACAGGACAGGAAGAAGACAGAGGCCATGCCTAACCTGGGCCTGCCAGTCACATACATCACTACACACGGGAGATAAGAGAACACCAGGTGAGCCATAGGCAACCCCTCACTGGGGGATTCTAGGCAAGGGTTAACCCCCTTGGCCACGCCCCCAGCCCCTCACTGGGAGATTCTAGGCTGAGCTCCACTATGACCACGCCCCAGCCCCTCACTGGGGGAGTCTAGGCGGGGCTCCACCCTGACCACACCCCCAGCCCCTCACTGGGGGAGTCTAGGCGGGGCTCCACCCTGACCACACCCCCAGCCCCTCACTGGGCGATTCTAGGCGGGGTTCCACCCTGACCACGCCCCCAGCCCCTCACTGGGGGAGTCTAGGTGGGGCTTCACCCTGACCACACCCCCAGTCCCTCACTGGGTGATTCTAGGCAGGGCCCCAACCTCTTACCAGACTCCTAGCCCCTCACTGGGGGAGTCTAGGCAGGGTCTCACCCCCCACCTCATTGCCAGGCCCTCACAGCAGGGAGGTCCTAGGTCAGTGCTGTGCCGTGCTCCCAGGCCTTCATTGTGGAGTTTTGTACTTCCAGGACGTATGTGTTGTTTCTGCGTGTTCAGGTTGTCATGATAAAAATCTCCCTGACTGAATGGCACAGACAGCAGAGATGCATGCATGACTCCACACTGGCCTCGGTGGTTCTGGGGTGCAATGTGACAGATCTGGCTTCTCCTAAGGCTCCAGTGCATACCCCATGCCCTCCCATGTCCCATGTTGTTGTGTCCTGGACTCCTGTCACACTGCTCTGCCTGTTGTGCCCATGGCTCCCTCACAAGAACTGCACAAAGGCCAGGCTCTAGGCTAGAGTTTGATTGTATGGTTTCAGGTGCCAGCCGCCTCTTTAGAGCCCAAGCAGGTGGCTTCTGACTGCTTCGTGCTGGCTCCTACTCTCAGAGCCCCTGTGTGTTGTGGGTGGGCGGCCTGAGTCTTTTCCCTGTGCCACACCAGGCTCTGAAGGCCTCAAGACGCTGCGCATCCTGTATGAGGAAGTGGACGAATCTGAGGTGGAGGTCATTCATGTGCCCTCGCCTGCGCTGGAAGAGAGGAAGACAGATTCCTACCGCTACCCCAGGACAGGTGCGTACCAGCAGCAAGGCCGGCCACCAGCTACATGACAGCTGGCTGGCGCAGTCCTGCCCCCTGGGTCCCCTCCACTTGGCTTTACTGGGTCTCATGGTCACAGAACCCAGAGGCCACAGATTCTCCAGGTCGGTCCAGAAAGTGAAGGTGCCAGTATCTTCCAGCTGCCAAATGGCACATCTCCACGCGTCTCCACGGCAGCACAGCCACAGACAGACAAGTGGGCCGCGCCTAATGGGAGGTGCCCTGGTGTAGTGGCCCCACCTGTCATCCTAGCCCTCAGGAGGCTGAGGCAGGTGACTCTTGAGTTTGGCCTTGTCAAAAACAAGCAGCAGGCTGGGCATGGTGGCGCATGCATTTAATCCCAGCACTCAGGAGGCAGAGGCAGGTGGATCGCTGTGAGTTCGAGGCCAGCCTAGTCTACAAAGCAAGTCCAGGACAGCCAAGGTTACACAGAGAGACCCTGTCTCGAAAAACCAAAACAAACAAACAACAACAACAACAAAAAAACCAAACCAAACCAAACCAAACCAAACAAAACAAAAAAAACAAGCAGCAACAACAACAGATGGATGGGGGGTGTGCAGATACTGACTCTCCTGGCTGGACCCCTGTTTCTTTGGTATCTCAAGGTCTTAGAAGCCTTGAGCCAGCAGCAGCCACTGCCAGCCTGGTCCCACCTCAGGTCTGCTGCCTGCACCTCTGTGGGAGTCACTGGTCTGGGACTGAGGCTCAGTGGAGGCAGAACTTTTTGCACAGAGCCCCAGGCCACACCCCCAGCATCATACACTAGATGTGGTGGGGCAAACCTGTGATTACAGCTGGAGAGTTCAAGGTCAGCCTCAGCTCCATAGAAGGTTCGAGGCCAGCTTGAGACCCTATCCGTTTTGTTTTGTTTTTTCTTTTTGTTTTTTCGAGACAGGGTTTCTCTTTGTAGCCTTGGCTGTCCTAGACTCGCTTTGTAGACCAGGCTGGCCTCGAACTCACAGAAATGCACCTACCCAAGGGGTGGGATTAAAGGCGTGCACCACCACGCCTGGCTTAAGACCCTATCTGTAAAAACTAAATAAATAAAATAGAATGTCATTGCGGATGCTCGGTGAGCAGGGACAGGGCCATGTCCCTCTGTGTTGTGTTGTTGCCCTTTCAGCTCCTGTCATAAAATCTGACCTGTCCCATGTCACAAAGCAGCACATCATATATGCTGGGTTAGAAATGTGGTCCAGGCGCTGGGAACTTAGTGTCATGCCTGGGAAGAACCGTGCCACCTCCCCACGGGTGTGGTCCCACAGTCCCTGGCCAGGGTGGCCTCTGGCAGCCTGACACTCACCTGGTCTTCCCCACCACAGGCAGCAAGAATCCCAAGATTGCACTGAAGCTGGCTGAGCTCCAGACAGACAGTCAGGGCAAGGTAAGAGCCCGGCTCAGGAAGCTCCCAGAAGGTCCGGGAGGCCTGTGTATAGCTAGCCTGCTCTCTGTGACCTGTGCTATAGCCAAGTGGCCTCCCCTGTCTCCTGTGGTGGTCACAGTGACTCAGGACTGTGGTAGCCACAAGCCCAGAGCACTGAGGCAGATGGCCAGGGCGCCAGTTGTCGGGTCATCTCATGTTTAGCAGGGCAGAGTTCTGGGTCCTGTTCTGGCCCCTCCTCCTTGGCACTGCTCACCTTGAGACGCTGGGTAGGGCCCCACCACCCAGAGTGCATGCCAAGCAGCAAGGGTGAGCGACATGGTCTCCAGCGAGTGCATCCACCTGCCTCTGCGGGCCCATCCATCACTCTGATGCGTCTCACCCCAAGGCCAGTGAGAGCAGCTGACAGCACTTTTGGTCCTTCAGGTCGCCAAGGGCATGAGACAGTGAGAGTCACTCAGGGCAGCCTCTGGGCCTGAAGCCATATGGTGTTTGTGTTTGGGGACACTGGGCCTTGGGCAGCTGCAGGAGCCTGGCCCCTGGGATTTAGTCTTTACTTTTATTTACTGTGTGCATGTGAGAAGGTCAGAGGACAGCTTGTGGGGGTCAGCGCTCCCTCTCCACTGTGTGGGTTCTAGCAGTGGGACCCAGCATCAGCCTTGGTGACAAGGGCTGTTCCCGCTGAGCCATCCTGCTGGCCTCTAGCAGGTTTCTGCGAAACCTTTGATAACACCCAGGGAAAGTATAAGGTCGACCCCTGTGTCTTTGTTAGTTTGTACTTTTTTCGTTATGTATATTAGACCCTCCCTCGCCAGGACCCTTATATAGTCTGCAGAACATTTCAGCAGTACCATGATGTGGATGTCAAGGGTTTCTTTCTTTCTTTCTTTCTTTCTTTTTTAAATATTTATTATGTATAGTGTTCTGCTTGTATGTACACCTGCACACCAGAAGAGGGCATCAGATCCTATTATAAATGGTTGTGAGCCACCATGTGGTTGCTGGGGATTGAACTCAGGACCTCTGGAAGAGCAGTCAGTGCTCTTAACCGCTGAGCCACCTCTCCAGCCCTTCTTTTCTTTTTCATAATGTATATAAGTACAGTGTCGATAGACACCAGAAGAGGGCGTCGGATCCCCTGGACTGGAGTTACAGGCTGACATCAGCTTCCCTGTGGGTGCTGGGAACTGAACTCGGGCCTGCAAGTTCAGTAAAGGCTCAGCAGCTGCCCCATCCTCAGCCAGAGCCAGCCTCTGCGGCAAGCAGGCGCCTGAGCTGGGTGTAGGCTGTGGGCTGCTGACCCCACCAGGGTTGCTGCCCATGACCCTGCCCCCCTTTCTCCCCATCATCCACTTGCCCAGCCTGCCCAAGACCTGCCGCTTCCCCAGGGATGACCCAGGGCACAAACAGGCGGTTCTAGAACCATCTGGATGTGGCAAGAAGCAGTGGCCTGTTGTGTGTCCATCCATGTTGTACCCCCTCCCTCATCCCTGCCCCTGTAGAACGAGCTGTCACCACAGTAGAGGGCCACAGGTTTGTGGCTTTGACTGCAGCAGTGTGGTCTGAAGCCATACAGGCCGAGGGTCCCAGGATGGGTGTTTGTAGGGCAGGCTTTCTCTGAGGGCTGGACAGGGTCTGTCCCAACAGCTCAGATGACCACCTGTCCCAAGGCTCCAGTGGATGCCATGTTAGCGCGTGCGTGCGTCTGCATCGCTCCCTTGTATGATATAACATGCTGAATTAGGATCCCACACACAGTATGACTTCCACCTCAGTCACTGCTTGCCTGCCTTCCTTCCTTTCTTCCTTCCAGGGTTTATGTACTTTTACTTATTTATTTTGATTTTTAAAAAAGATTTATTTATTATTATGTATACAGTGCTCTGCTTGCATGTACTCCTGCAGGCCAGAAGAGGGTGCCATATCACATTACAGATGGTTATGAGCCACCATGTGGTTGCTGGGAATTGAACTCAGGACCTCTGGAAGAGCAGTCAGTGCTCTTAACCACTGAGCTATCTCTCCAGCCCTTTTTTTTTTTTCCGAGACAGAGTTTCTCTGTGTAGCCTTGACTGTCCTGGACTCACTTTGCAGACCAGGCTGGCCTTGAACTCACAGCGATCCACCTGCCTCTGCCTGCCTCTGCCTCCTGTGCACCACCACGCCCGGCCCTTTTTTTTGTTTTTTGTTTTTTTTGTTTTTGGTTTTTTGAGACAGGGTTTCTCTGGGTAGCCTTGGCTGTCCTGGACTAGCTTTATAGACCAGGTTGGCCTCAAACTCATGGAGATCTGCCTGCCTCTGCCTCCCGAGTGCAGGGATTAAAGGCGCGCGCCACCACACCCGGCTACTTTGATTTTTCTGAGACAAGGTCTGTCTTTGTAGTCCTAACTCCTAGAATTTACTGTGTAGACCAAGCTGGCCTCAGACTCACAGAGGTGGTCCTGCCTCTCCTCCCTGCCTCGCCCCCGGCAGGATTGAAGGACAGCACCACCACATCCTATTACTCTTTTAGTGCTCTTGTTTAGTTTGCATGTAGTGCTCATGGAGGTCAGAAGAGGGCGCCAGAGCCCCTGAAGCTGGAGTTCCCAGCTTGTCAGACACCAGGTGGGCGCTGTGAGTCCAACTGTCAGGGCACAGAGAGGAGGGAGGCTGCGGAACTGCGGAACTGCGTGTGACATGGCCCTGTTTCTCCAGATCGTGTCAAGCTGCGAGAAGGAACTGGTGCAGCCGTTCAGCTCCCTCTTCCCCAAGGTGGAGTACATCGCCCGGGCTGGCTGGACACGGGATGGCAGATAGTGAGTGTCCTGGGGACAGGCAGGTATCTGGGGACCCATGACTTTTTCCTTAGAGTCCCTCTGCTCCTCAGCCGGCAGGAGACAAAGCAGGGAGGGGGACTCAGGTGTCAGGTCAGTCTGAACAAAGTCCCGAGGGTGGGCAATCCCAGGTGACCCAGCGTGGAAGGGACGAACACCAGGCCGGGATGCTGAGCTCTCCATGGCTGGGTGGGATGCAGAGACAGACCGCCCTCCTCACTGTTTCCTTCCCCCTCATCCTCCTGCCCAGGCTGATCTAGAACTTGGTTTGTAGCCAAGGATAACTCTGAACTTACAATCATTCTGCCTCTGCCTCCCCGCTGATGGGATGGCAGGTGTGCAGCCATGCCTGGCCACGCCATGTCAAAACAGAAGCCCGGGGTTGCAGGACCACAGTGTAGCCTACACGAGACTCACAGAACAGAATAGAATAGAATAGAACCGAATATTGTTCGTTTAGTTAATGTTGGGTGTGATGGCATGCACCTGTTATTTCAAAACTCTGAAGGTGGAAACAGGAGGAGCAAGAGTTCAGAGTCAGCCGAGCGTGGTGGCGCACGCCTTTAATCCCAGCACTCGGGAGGCAGAGACAGGCTGGTCGCTGTGAGTTCGAGGCCAGCCTGGCCTACAAAGTGAGTCCAGGACAGCTGTTACATAGCTGTTAAACTCGAAAAACCAAAAAAGTAATAAATAAATAAAAAAGAAAGAAAAACTCAGGAGTCATATGTCAAAAAAAAAAAAGCCACCTGTGTGATTTGAGAATGCTGTCCCAGGCCGTAGTCACGTGGATTATTGTCACTCAAGCTTCTAATCTGTCCTGGAGATTGTGTGTACACCAGTTAGACCTCCTCCACACCCTGAGTGGCCCTGGGCCGACTCCCAACAAGGATGGACCCTGTGGCCCTGTCCCCCGTCCTGCCCTGCCAGCCACTGAGGCCCGGCCGCCTCCTGTCTCGTTCCCCCAGCGCCTGGGCCATGTTCTTGGACCGTCCCCAGCAGCGGCTGCAGCTTGTCCTCTTACCCCCGGCCCTCTTTATCCGGTCCCCCGAGAACGAGGCCCAGCGGCAGGCGGCTGCCAGAGCCGTCCCCAAGAATGTGCAGCCCTTTGTCATTTATGAAGAAGTCACCAACGTCTGGATCAACGTAAGTAAGCAGGTCCCCAGTGGGACGCCGAGCTGGCCTCAGGGGCTTGCTCAGCCTCAGTTTCCTCTGACGAAACATCTCTTTCGGCAGGTCCACGATATCTTCCACCCGTTCCCACAGGCAGAAGGCCAGCAGGAATTTTGCTTCATCCGTGCCAACGAGTGCAAGACTGGCTTCTGCCACCTGTACAAGGTCACCGTGGAGCTTAAAACCAGTGACTATGACTGGACAGAGCCTCTCAGCCCCACAGCAGGTGAGCAGATTCTTAGTCACAACGCAGGAGGCCACACCCTGACCCACCTTGTGCCTTTGGCAGCAGCTGGAGCCGCGTGTTTGTTGATTGACTAGGTGAGATTTCCTCAGCGCTTGGGCCTCTGCTACTGAATGAAAAAAATTAATAAGGAAGGACATGGCTGCTCACAGTTACGGCTGGGGAAGTGTATTGTAGATAAGACGGAGGACATAGCCAGAGCGACCATGACCAGACTGACCTGGGCCTTGTGAGGAGAGAAGAGGAGACAGAACAAGAGAGGAGCCGCAGAGTGGCCTGGGCCAAGAGACTGCCATAGCCAAAATGGCTGAGTAATACTGGGGCCAGAGGAGCTGAGGGAAAGGAGGCCCAGGTGAATTTAGGGGGAGGAACAGGATATGCTGGCCAGGCGGGCCCTGTGGCAGGTAGAGATTGAAGGATGCTGGGACATGCTGCCAGCATCTGCTTTGATTTGTCAGTGGACACCTCATTTAGCCATTTGTCCTGGGTTTGAGGCCTAACAGCCGCCACCAGGGTATCAGAGTTTAGCCCGTGTGCCATCGCCATGTGCCACCTGCATTCGGTTTTGTCTTGTCATTTCTTGGTGCACATGTCTGTGTTCCAGCTTCAGCCGTCTTGCCTCAGGGCTTCAGATGCTCTGGGCCTCAGCCAAAGTGGCTCTAGGGGCCAAGGAATGTGTGAGAAAGAGCACGGGGTGTGGCGGTGCTCACCTCGGACCCCAGATCCCCGTGTGCTGAGGCCGGAGGGGCAGGGCCTGCGAGGCCCCATCCGAGTAGTCAGGCACAGTGTGTGGTCCCAGGAGACTCTATCGGAGGAGCAAGGGTGGTTAAAGATGGCGACTTGGCCTTGGGGGACATAAAGAAGGTAAAGGTGGCAGAGTAAGGAGGATGCGGAACACTGTGGTCACAGCAAGTCACGTGCCTCCTGCTGATGTGCCGCTGCAGAGATCTGATGGGGACTAGGAAGGCATGGAGGTGTCTTCTCAGCGAAGGCCCAGGGCAGGGGACCCAGCTGTACAGAAAGGCTGTGTGGTGGAGCCTGAAGGAGGCTCAGGTGGGGAGGACGCCTGCAGGCGGCAGGGAGGACTTAGGACTTGGGCCATGACCCCGAAGGAAGCAGGAAGTGGTTGGTTCTAATGCCAGCGTGCAGTGAGTGTTAGGAGTGTGGTTTGCTCACCTCTGCCTGGTTGCTTGATGGAAGCCTGGTTCTGGTTCTGGTGACCCAGGATGACCTAGTCAGAAGTGGCCACTTGTCACATGCCACACCTGCTGTAAGTTAGGAAGGCCCCTTCCTGGCTGCTCTCCCTCAGCATCAGGGACCAGTCCTGCTGGCCCCTGGTCCTCCCTGACAGGCTCCCTTCCAGTCTCCCGTTAGGCCAGGCTGGCCACCCGGCCATGGCGGGGCTTCCCTTGGCTGCAGTGCTACCAGTCCCAGCCCGTTTCCCTGTCCCTCACCATTCTGCTCTCCTTCCTCACAGATGAGTTTAAGTGTCCCATCAAGGAGGAAGTCGCCCTGACCAGTGGCGAGTGGGAGGTGTTGTCGAGGCATGGCTCCAAGGTACCCTGCCCTCCCCAGCCCCTCCAGCCGCTTGGGGCCCTGTGCGCCCTTCCCTTCCTTTTTCTGCTGCTCTGTCACCTACCCTGCTCCCACCAGGGGCCCCAGGACATCAACACTTGTGTCAGCGGGGAGGTGTGTGTGGAGGCCTAGCCCGGCCCCAGTACTGCCTGGGACCCTGCAGCCCGCTGTATGATTGAGTGCTGTGAGGAGGCCTAACATCCACCAGTCCTTGCTGGGAGCTCCCCACATGGTGGGTGCATGCGTCCAGACACCTAACCCAGGGTCCCCCAAGCAAAGAATTGGGTTTAAATTTATTTACTCTGTTCCTCCGTGTATTTCTTTTCTTTTTAAAGATTGTGTGTGTGTGTGTGTGTGTGTGTGTGTGTGTGTGTGTGAGTGTGTGTGTGAGTGCTCTGTCTGCATGAACACTTGCATACCAGAAGAGGGCATTAGAGGGTACACATGGTTGTGAGCCACCATGTGGTTGCTGAGAATTGAACTCAGGACCTCTGGAAGAGCAGCCAGTGCTCTTAACTACTGAGCCATCTCTCCAACCCCGCTCCCACTCCATGTATTTCTAATTATGACCAGTTGTTTAACTTTTTGGTCCCAGAGACAGGGCTTCTCTATGTGGCTTTGAACCTTTGACCCCAGAATTAAGGTAAAAATGAGGCTGAAACATTTTCAAAGTCTGAGAAGAGAAATGTGCCCCACCTGCCCTGTCATCCCAGCACTCAGGGGGCCGAGGAGGGAAAGCCTTCATATTTAGGCTAGCCTGGGATACACAATAAGACAGCCTCAGAATAAAACAGCTGGACATCATTTTTTTTTTTAATTTCTATTTTTCTCACATAGCCCAGGCTGGCAATGAACTCACCTATGTAGCAGAGGGTGACCTTGAACTCCTGATCCTCCCAAGCTCTGGGTTACAGGCATGCTTATGTGGTGTTGGGGATGGAACCCAGGGCCTTGTGTGTGCTGGGCATGCTTTCTCCCCCCCTGAGCCCATCCACGGGACCCACACAGTCGAATGTGCTACAGGGCTGCTGCCTGGCCCCCCGGGGATGGGAGGAAGGAAGTGTGGCCGAGGCACACTGGTCACAGGAGCCCCCATTACCCGCAGATCTGGGTCAACGAGCAGACGAAGCTGGTGTACTTTCAAGGTACAAAGGACACGCCCCTGGAGCATCATCTCTACGTGGTCAGCTACGAGTCTGCAGGGGAGATTGTGCGGCTCACTACACTCGGCTTCTCCCACAGCTGCTCCATGAGTCAGGTGGGCATGCCACGGCCCTGCGCACCCCCATCTCCCAGGGCACAGGAGGACCCTGCCCCTGCCCACCCCCACCTCCCAGGGCAAGGAGGACCACACCCCTGCCTACCTGTGCCACCTCCCAGGGTACAGGAGGACATAAGAGTGAGGAGGCTATCTCCCCGATCCAGTTGTCATCCCTTAGCCTCTCAGAACATTCTAGAAATCAGGCGGATCCCTGTCCATCGGGGATGAGGCCAGCGCCTCTAGCCTGGGAATGGCCCTGCCTGGGTTATTTCCTCATCTGCCAAGGGTGTGGCAAGGACCCGTGGGTGGGTGGGTTTGTAAGGTGTCTCTGGGGAAGGCAGAGCCTGCTCCTGTACACTGACTGTTACCCTTCGGCCGGCAGAACTTTGACATGTTTGTGAGTCACTACAGCAGCGTGAGCACGCCGCCCTGCGTGCACGTGTACAAGCTGAGCGGTCCGGATGATGACCCGCTGCACAAGCAACCACGTTTCTGGGCCAGCATGATGGAGGCGGCCAGTGAGTAGTGTGGCCTCGGGGAGATGGCCCCGCCAGCTGGGCCAAAGGGCAAGTTAGACAAGCGAGGCTCTCAGTGACAGGTGACAGCAAGGGAGGTTCCCTGTGCCTCTGCCCTGCCTCTCCCGACTCAGCTGTGGCTGCAAATGCAGGTGCCTCGCAGCTACCTTGGCACCCTGGGGTTAACTCTCTGACAGTGCCTCTAAGAGGAAGATGTAGGATTTTTTTGTTTTTGTTTTTGTTTTTGTTTGATTTGGGGTTTTTTTGCTTTTTGGTTTTTTTGTTTTGTTTTGTTTTTTTGTTTTTTGTTTTGTTTTTTTGAGACAGGATCTCTCTCTCTGTGTAGCCTTGGCTGTCCTGGACTCACTTTGTAGACCAGGCTGGCCTCAAATTCACAATGATCCACCTGCCTCTGCCTCCCGAGTGCTGGGATTAAAGGTGTGCGCCACTATGCCTGGTCTCCTGTTTTTGTTATTTGAGACAGGGTTTCTCTGGGTAGGCTGGCCTTGAACTCAGAGATCTGCCTCCCTCTGCCTCCAGAGTGCAGGGATTAAAGGCACGCGCTACCACTGCCCATCAGAAGTTGTAGTTTTGACGAGGAGTTTAGGGTCTGTCACCAGAGAAGCCTCAGAGAAAGAAACTGTGTTCTGAGACACTGCCCAGAGTCTCAGGTCCTCCTCTGCTCTCTGCTCATGAGGACCTTTGAGTTCCAGTTTCAGCACACAGGACTTTGAGTGCTTGTCAATCCACTGTCCTGAAGCATGCCTTGGAAAGGCCTAGAATAGTGGTGGGGGCTCGGTGGCAGAAGGCAACCACACCTGCAGCCCTGGCCCTCATCTCCAGAAGTCCTGTGTCCTTATGAATGTTCTGCTGTGAAGAGACACCAGGACCAAGGCAACTCTTTTTGTTTTGTTTTGTTTTTTTGAGACAGGGTGTCTCTATGTTAGCCTTGCAAAATACATTTAGTCCAATTTCAAAAGTCCCCGTAATCTATCACAGTTTTTGGTTTTGTTTTGTTTTGGTTTGTTTTGGTTTGATTTGGTTTTTTGAGACAGGGTTTCTCTGTGTTAGCCTTGGCTGTCCTGGGCTCACTTTGTAGACCAGGCTGGCCTCAAACTCACAGCAATCCACCTGCCTCTGCCTCCCGAGTGCTGGGGTTAAAGGCGTGCGCCACCACCGCCCGGCTAGAAGAAGTCTCTAGGCCACATACTAATATTTTCCTTCTCTACAACCTCTTGGGCCTGGCCTCCACAGTTGGAACCACACTCAGCACCACCGTCTTACATGCTCTTACTAGTACGGCCCAAAAGCCACGCTTAAATCATTCCATGGCTTTCCTAATCCAAAGTCCCCAAATCCACATTCCTCCAAACAAAAGCCTTGGCAGGCCTATCAATACCCGACTCCTGGCACTAACTTCTGTCTTAGTTAGGACTTTATTGCTGTGAAGAGACGCCATGACCAAGGCGTCTCTTGTAAAGAAAAACGTTTAACTGGGGTGTGCTCACACCTCAGAGGTTCAGCCCATGAACATCACGGTGAGAGGCATGGCGGCGTGCAGGCAGGCGTGGTGCTGGGAAAGGAGCTGACAGCTCACATCTTGATCCACACGCAGCAGAAGGAGACTGTGCCTGTAGCTTAAGCATAAGAGACCTCAAAGTGCCGGGCAGTGGTGTCACACGTCTTTAATACCAGCACTTGGGAGGCAGAGGCAAGTGGATTGCTGTGAGTCCGAGGCCAGCCTGGTGTACAAAGCAAGTCCAGGACAGCCAAGTACACAGAGAAACCCTGCTTCGAAAAACCAAAAAAAAAAAAAAAAAGAGAGAGAGAGCGAGAGAGAGAGAGCGCTCAAAGCTCATCCCAACATCCCAACAGTGGCCACACCTCCTAATAGTGCCAAGCATTGACACACATGAGTCTGTGTGGGCCACGCCTATTCAAGCCACCGCACCAAGTGTGGTCACCCCAGCCCGCAGGAGGCAGAGGTGGGAGGCTTGTAAGTTTGGGTCCAAGCCCGCCTGGCCTATATGAAGAGATGGTATCTCAGGAAGGCAAGGCCTTGGTCCCTCCACGCCAAGTGACCAGTGTGGCTGTGTATGAGTCGTTGAGAAGCAGAGCAGGGAAGCCATGGTTGGGGGTGCCTGCATCGCCATGAGGCCAGTATTAGCTTCCATCTTACTCCTCCTCCCAGGGTGTCCATTGGGCTCTCCCCCAATCCCCTGTGCAGCACCCCCAAGATTATTTATTTTCCAGACAGAAACAGCAGGGGCCCTGCCAGCCATTCTCCCTCAGCACCCCTGTTTCCTCAGGCTGCCCCCCGGACTATGTGCCCCCGGAGATCTTCCACTTCCACACCCGTGCGGATGTGCAGCTGTACGGCATGATCTACAAGCCGCACACCCTGCGGCCCGGCAGGAAGCACCCCACTGTGCTCTTTGTCTATGGGGGCCCACAGGTGGGTGCACCCTGGCCTAAGCCCTGCTCCCCTGCCTCCGCCACCGCAGCTCTCACCGCCCACCTTGCCTGCAGGTGCAACTGGTAAATAACTCCTTCAAGGGCATCAAGTACCTGCGGCTAAACACCCTGGCATCCCTGGGCTACGCTGTGGTGGTGATTGACGGCCGGGGCTCCTGTCAAAGGGGCCTGCGCTTTGAGGGTGCCCTGAAAAACCAGATGGTGAGTCCTGCTCCCGCCGCAGTGTGGCCCTTGGGAGCAAGAGGGTCCCAGGGGACACAGGTGCCCTCTACTCTTCCCAGGCCAGAGAGAGGATGGTGGCACAAATGCAGCCTGACACTGTGGAGCTGCCTCAGTCCAGGGAGCCCAAGGGGGTGACAGAAGGGAGTGGACAAGAATGGTGGGGCAATTGTTGCGTGTGGTGACTCTGACGATTGGTGATGCTGCTGCTGGTGGTGGTGGTGATGCTGGTGACAGTGGGGATAGGGGTGGGTGGGTGGGTGGGGTTGGTACCAGCCCTGCAGACATAAAAGCAGCTTCAAGGCGGCCAGTCTGGGGAGACACTTCCAAAGTACGATTCTGAGTCTACGAGGAGGGGCTTCCCAGGAGTAGTGACAGGGTGACATGGTGTGTGGGTTGCCGGGCACCGCCCAGGGGGAAATCACAGAGCGCCGGGCTTCCACAGGGCCAGGTGGAGATAGAGGACCAAGTAGAAGGCTTGCAGTATGTGGCCGAGAAGTACGGCTTCATCGACCTGAGCCGCGTCGCCATCCACGGCTGGTCCTATGGTGGCTTCCTCTCGCTGATGGGGCTCATCCATAAGCCCCAGATCTTCAAGGTGGGCCCCGCCTCCGTGTTAGCCAACGGCAGCCTGATGCCCACACCCCCTTAGCCCCCTTGTTCCCAACGCGGAGCCCCAACCCGGAGCAAGCACTTCGGCAGGGGCCTTGCCACCTGGCTATCTCTCCCCCCGCAGCCGTCCCACGAGGCCAAGTCCCCCTCCTCATTGCCCGCCACCACCGACCCCCAGGATGGCATCCGCCAGCAGCTCTCTGTGTGGGAGGCCAAGCCCGGGACCCCGCCTCGGAGGGGCAGAGGTGGGGCATGCTGTAAGGAACAGCAGGGGGAGCACAGGCCCCACCGGGACTGGCAGGGCACTGCGGGGCGGCGGCGGCCATGAGGACGGGCCCTCCCTCCACACCCTGCCCTGCATGTCCCTGAGCAGCTCAAGACCCACAGGGACATGTCTCAGGGCCCCTGCCGGCCACCACTCTCCATGCAAACACTGCCTAACCCTCCTCTGAGGCCCACAGTCCCAGCCAAGGCCAGGCCCCGGATTTGACACTTTCTCTCTCCCTGCCCCATACCTTCCGTCTTCCAGGTAGCCATTGCGGGTGCTCCTGTCACTGTGTGGATGGCCTATGACACAGGGTATACGGAACGGTACATGGATGTCCCCGAAAACAATCAGCAAGGCTACGAGGCAGGGTCTGTGGCCCTACACGTGGAGAAGCTGCCTAACGAGTGAGCCACCCACTCGCTTACCCAACACCACTTCCAGCAGGCCCCGGGGCTCCTATCCTCCGTGCCAGCTGTCCCACTTAGCTCAGGCATCCAGGTGCCTACTGGGGGTGCCATGGCACCCTGGCTCCCACACAACTCCAGTAGCCCCAGTGAGCTCCTGTCCTGCCTTGATGGCCCATCTGGACCCTGCACTCCTTGGGTTGTATGTCAGACAGAGACAGCCACTGGTCACAGTGACATCCCCACCATTGCCCATATCAACCACCAGGCTCCTGCAGTCAAGATCCCACTCATGGAGCTGTGCAGGCAGATGCCAGGGCCCGGGCATCACTCCCTGGGATGGCTCTTTCTCTGCAGGCATAGAATGTTCTAGGCCATGATGGGTATACTATGTTATAAAACCACAAAGGCATCAAATTTGCCTGAAGCATCAGTGCTGCAAATTAGTGTATGAAGTTGAAATAAAAGGGCTTGGGCCTGGGCCCATGGCAGAGCGTGTGCCCAGCATTCAGGAAGCCCTGGGCCCCATCCCAGCACTACAGAACCCAGGCATGGCTGCTCATGCCTATCAGCCCAGCACTCAGGAGGTGGAGGCAGGGGATCAGGAGTTCAGCTACATGGACCGTTTAGGGACAGCCTGGGCTATGTGAGACCCTGTCTCAAAAAGAAATAGCTAGGCGTGGTGACGCACATGTTGGGAGGGAGAAGCAGGTGGATCTCTGTGAGTTTGAGGCCAGCCTAGTCTATAGAGTGAGTCCAGAACAGCCAAGGCTACACAGAGAAACCCTGCCTAGAAAAAACAAAAACAAAAATCAACCAGTCAATCTCATATAAAAGAGAAAATTCACCTTCTTGTTTTGTTTGTTTTTCTTTTTCTTTTTTTCTGAGACAGGGTTTCTCTGTGTAACAGAGCCCTGGCTGTCCTTGACTCTCTTTGTAAACCAGGCTGGCCTCGAACTCACAGAGATCTGCCTGCTTCTGAAAATTCACCTTCTTGGTCACTCCCACCGCTTTTGATTTTCTGAGGAGTCACAGGTGGCTGCTGGCAGGTGCATAACGTAGTGGTTAGTGGCGGTCACAGTGGGAACGTGCTTCCAGAACATTCCACCATGTCAGAATGCCTGGGCATGGGGCTACTGTAGACACCCCTTTCCCTCCGCTTTCATCCTTCCTGCAGCTGGAGCTGGGGAGTGACTGAGCCCACGGGCACCGCCCCCCTCCCCTTCCCCTCCCCGCAGGGGCCTCACCTGCTCCCCTGTCTCCTCCAGGCCTAACCGCCTCCTCATCCTCCATGGCTTCCTGGATGAGAATGTCCACTTTTTCCATACAAACTTCCTGGTGTCCCAGCTGATCCGGGCAGGGAAGCCATACCAGCTCCAGGTACGTGGTTCTGGGGGTCAAGGTAAAGTCCCAGGCTCCGATCCCCTGCTCCTGCTTCCTGTCGTCTGAGCTCCCAAGGGTCGCATGTTCAGTCACGTCTTTATTGACCAGCCTGTGCCAATGGTTGGCACCTCTCAGGTTCCTTCGGTACTGGGAATACTGGTCCTTGGTGATTTATACCAGAGATCCCAACTTTGATGAATCCACTTGGCTGGGGGAGCAGGGGCTGACTAGAGACCCAAGAAGAATCCCCAGAGGGGAGGGGACATTTACAAGTCCAGCGAGTCCCAGACAGTGGGACAGCCATGGGAGTATGGCGCTCAGGGCAGCAGGCTGGTGCAGGTGGATGGGACCTGCTGGGTCAATCCTTGGTGAGGCATGGGGCTCGCTGCAGAGGGGAGTCTTAAGCACTGAAGTGGGGGAGAGGGCTGCAGTGTGTGGGTAGACTGTCGGGGAGACGTGGGCCAACCAGGACAGTAGAAGGGCAGGGCTCCCTCTCAGAATAAGGTGATGAGTTTGCCTTTTCTCACTGAGAGAAACTCAGGGCACCTGCAGTTTGGGTGGGGGCAGTGTCCTCATTTGTGACTTGTCCAGAGATGGATGATAGAAAGTTGTGAGGCTTTCCCAGCATCACTGTGGGACTGGAGAAGAGATCCACTCACCCTACACCTGGTGACCCAGTGGCGAGCTGTTCGTGCTCCCCACGCCAGCGGGCGGCCCATCACCTGCCTTGCCTCTTCCGCAGATCTACCCCAACGAGAGACACAGCATTCGCTGCCCCGAGTCTGGAGAGCACTATGAGGTGACGTTGCTGCACTTCCTGCAGGAGCACCTGTGACCTCTGCCCTCTGCCCTGATGCCACCGCTGCTTTTCTTGCGTTTTTTGTAATCTTTTAATTTTTGAAGCTTTCAATTTGTTTGCTTGCTGCTGCTTGGAGGCCAGGACAGAGGCGATGGCAGCCCCCATGCTGCCTTCCTCGGGCTGGTGAGGAGGAAGCTGCCAACATGCCATCGTTTTCCACAGCCACACAGGGCTGCCACGGTCCGAACTCGCAGCACCATCCCAGCGCAGAAGCATGTGCCGCCTGCTGCCCCCCCTGCAGAGTCGTGTGTGTTTGGGGAGCATTTTAAATAATTATTTAAAAGACAGGACATAAGCGGTACCGAGATATGAAATTGGAGGTACGGCACTGGGCGGCTGGGGACCCCACGCCTTCCCGACGCCCAGACTCTGTGGAGCTGCCAAGCCCGTATCCAGGCGCCCGCCCTCTGCCCTGCCTGTCCCCTGCCCACCAGAGTTTGGGCATAAAGAAGTAAAAAGGAAAAAAAAAAAAAGATACAAAACAACAAACCAGAAACCACCTCTACATATTATGGAAAGAAAATATTTTTGTCAATTCTTATTCTTTTATAATTATGTGGTATGTAGACTCATTAAAAGATTCCAGATGGAAATGATGCCCCTGTGAGGCGCCTTCTCACGCTATATTGGCTGCCCGAGTCGTATTGGGCAACCGAGGCGGATAGGAGGGGTTCAGGAGGGTGGGGCAACTGCTCAGGTACTTAGGACAGCCCTATGTGGGCTCCATCCCAACACTTGGGAGCAGAGACAGGTGGATCTCCATGAGTTCAAGGCCAGCCTGGTTTACAGAGCAAGTTCTGGGACAGCCAGGGCTACACAGAAAAACCCTGTCTGGAAAAACCAAACCAAACCAAACAAATGGACAAACAAACAAGAAATATATATGTATGTATGTATGTATGTATGTATGTATACACACACACACATATATATGTATATATGTGATGAAATGCTTCCTCTTAAAAACCTGTAGTGGAGACAGGAGTGTGAGATGGAAATGCCATGTGGGTCACCTGGTAGCTTCTGCCAGGTTCTGTCCCTACCCTGGGAAGCACACGCATGGCTTGTGTGATTAGTGAAATAGCCCCTCCATTCCTTATCATTTGAAAGGAGCGTGGGAAACAGAAATTGGGGCGCGTGAGATGGCCCAGAAAGTCAGAACACTTGCTGCCAAGACTGACAACCTGCACTGGCCCCCCCAAAAGCCACAATGAAGGAGAGAGAACTGACCCTGGAAGCTGCCCTCTGACCTTCATATGCCAAATAAATAATGTAAAAGTGACAACTAAGAAAAGGAAGGGACAAGGCTGGGTGTGGTGGCTCACTCCTTTAATCCCAGCACTTGGGAGGCAGAGGCAGGCGGATCACTGTGAGTTCGAGGCCAGCCTGGTCTACAAAGCGAGTCTAGGACAGCCAAGGCTAACACAGAGAGACCCTGTCTCAAAAAACCAGAAAAAAAGAAAAAGAAAAGGAAGGGACAAGAAGTGACTGAAAGCAGATGGGGGGAGGGGGGGGAGCAGGCTGGGGTGGGCACCAGCAGCCATCGAGGCAGTTTGAGGGGAAAAGAGAGCCAGTTCTTATGACTGGATTGAGGATTGCTTGTCCCTGGCGTCCATTACTCATTTTCCGTTTTGCGTGGCTGCCTGCCCCAACTCACGTGTGGTCAGGAGAAGTTTCAGGAATCAGCCCTGCCACCATCTAGTTCCAGGGCTGGAGCACCAGGCAGTAGTCACAGAAGGAAGCCCCTTTGCTCACTCATCCATCTTGCCGGCCATCAAAGTCTAAATTCCCCCCCCCCCCCAGGGTTTCTCTGTATAATAGCCTTGGCTGTCCTAGACTCACTCTGTAGACCAGGCTGGCCTTGAACTCAACATCGATCCACCTGCCTCTGCCTCCCGAGTGCTGGGATTAAAGGTGCGCGCCACCATGCCCGGCTCTGAAGTCTAATTTTTAACAGTCAGAGAGATGGGAATACTGCTCAGCATGCTTACAGCCTTGTAATACCTGGGATACACAGGAAGCTGCAAAAATCCACTGTCACTACACTGGGATGTCCTTCATCTTCACCATAGGACATGCTCAAGATGGCCTGTCTGGCCGGGGCTGAGTGGGAGCTGGCTGACGTGTCTCTCCTGGTAACACTTGCAAAAATCCTCAAACTGAACAGCCACTTCTAACCTATGGAGTTCAGCCATAGGCCAGAGGACTATCAGCCACGTGGCATTTGAGACGCCTTGGGCTCCATAGGCAGCACCAACAAAACCTGTTATACCCGCACTGGTGAAGGGGAGACCGGAGAATCAGAAGTTCAAGTCCGTCCTTGCCCAAAAATGAAACTGCAGGCCAGCCTGGGCTAAAATTAGCCACCTGAAAAAAAATATGATAACAGAAAAAAAAATTTTATAAGTGAATTTATTTATTATTATGTATACAGTGTTCTGTCTGCATGTACACCTGCAGGCCAGAAGAGGGCGCCAGATCTCATTATAGATGGTCGTGAGCCACCATGTGGTTGCTGGGAGTTGAACTCAGGACCTTTAGGAAGGGGCAGGCGGTGCTCTTAACCTCTGAGCCATCTCTCCAGCCTGAAAAAAAATATATATATATATTTTTTTTATGTGTGCAGGGGTGTCTTGTCTGTCTGTGCACCACATGTGTACCTGGTACCTGCCGAGGCCAGACGAGGGCATCGGGTCTCCTGGAAAGGGAGTTAGAGCTTTGACCTGCCTTGTAGTTGCTGGGACCCAAACCTCGGTTTCCTCTAAGAGCAGCCAGTGTCCTTGATTGCTGAACCATCACTAAAGCACTCACAATATTTTTTGAGTGAAACTTAAAATATAAAGTAAAATAAATTACGAAACGAAAAACAATCAAGTGGGCTGAGGTGGTGCACGCCTTTAATCCTAGCACTCAGGAGGCAGAGGCAGGTGGATCTCTTGAGTTCGAGGCCAGACTGGTCTACAGAGAGAGAGTTCCAGGACCCTGTCTTGAAAAACTACCAAAAAAAAAAAAAGTAAAATAAACTATTTTAACAAGATAATCTACAGTCAGTTGGTTTGGTTGTGCACGCCTTTAATCCCATCACTCGGGAGGCAGAGGCAGGTGGATCACTAAGTTCGAGGCCAGCCTGATCTACAAAGCTAGTCTAGGACAGCCAAGACTACACAGAGAAACCCTGTCTCAACAAACAAACAAAAAAAAGTTAATCTACAGTCAACCCCGTGTTATCCTTTAGAATGAGACCAGGAGCCCATTGAAATGAGAAATTAAAATATCGGAATAAAAATTTCACCCTAAATACAATGACGTTTGGCAAATTTGATTTTGGGGGAACCCGGACTTGGAGGGAGAAGGGGGTGGAAAACACAAATGTTAGGTGAAAACTCTGACCCCCGAGCCTCGCTGAGATGGAGTCGCCCCCCCCCCCCCCCCCGTCCACCCGCGAGCGCCAATCGGAGGCGCTGGAACACATCACGTGCGAGGCGAGTCCCGCCCCACCGTGGCGGCCAAAGCAGAGGCCCGGCTGGGGCGCGAGCGTCACCGTGTCGTGCCGACGTGTCCCGCGCGGGTCCCTCCACGTGTCCCTCGCCGCGCCCCGTCCGCCAGCGCCTGCGCCTTGGCCCGAAACCAAGATGGCGGCGCCCAGCGGAGGCTTCTGGACCGCGCTGCTCCTGGCGGCCGCGGCGCTGAAGTTGGCGGCCGCCGTGTCCGAGCCCACCACCGTGCCGTTTGACGTGAGGCCCGGAGGCGTCGTACATTCCTTTTCCCAGGACGTGGGACCCGGGGTACGTACTAAGTCTCCCTCAGGGGCACCGACGACTGGGAACTGCCGGTGTCGGGCGGGTAGTCCCGGAGACCGGTCCGAACGGCAGAGGCGGGGCTGCCCCGTCTGCCACCTGTCAATCACTCCCTACCTGCAGAACGCCCCTCCCCGCCCCCCATCTTCCTTGCCCATCACCTTCTAGAAAAGGAAATGCTGGTTGATGAGAGAAGCGGGTCTCTGGAGACTTGGCTACATGCAGGTCCCAGGAGGATTTGCTCGCTGTCCTCGGACCGGAGAGGAGTCGCCCCAGGCTTTCCACGGGTCCCGCAACTTTACCTCTCAAAAATGACTGTGAAGCTAGCAGCCAGCCTAGCCTGCTCTGCCCCAGCCTCAGCCTCCCCGGCTTCCCCTGACAGCTCTGTCCCTGGTGACCGTTTCCTAAGAACGTCCTCGGAGCCCGGGGCTTCCTGGCAGGAAGTAGCCAGAGCTTAACACCTCTCAAGGGTCCCAGGTACTGACCACAAGGCCAGTGGCCTAGGAGGCTGGCTGCCGTCCCAGGAAGCCACAGGGATGGTTCTGACCTCATGGGAGGCAAGGAGGCCGATGCCCACTGCAAGGCGTCTCGGTCTTCCTTGTGTACCGGGGATGGAACCTAGGGTCTCCTTCCGTGGGGGATCCTTAGGCAGCATCTTCACCCCCCTGACCACGCCCCCGTTGTCCTCTTACTGGAGGATTCTAGGTAGGGGTATTACCCTCTCTGCCACACCACCAGTCCATCACAGTAGGATTCTAGACGGGGGCTCCCCTCTTGATCACCTACCTAGGCGGGGGCTTTACTGCTGATGCACACCACAGTCCTCTGTGAACTGTTTTTACATCAGGACACCACCCAGGCTGGCTTATCTTACAGTTCTCCTTCGTCAGCTTCATGGGTACCTGGGCATACGGTACCATGCCCGTGGGGGCGGGGGAAGGGACGTGGGGGGCGGGGTAGGAGGTGGAGGAGGAGGTGGGCTGGGGGGGGGCTTGATTCTGGATACTGAGATCTAAGCCCTTCAGCCTCCTTTTATTTTCTCTTTCCCAGGGCAAGTTTGCGTGCACATTCACGTACGCTTCCCAAGGAGGGACGAACGAGGTGAGTTACTCGGGATCTCACACGGCTGGTGTCATGAGAAGTGGCCACACTCTCCGACCACCGAATCCAACCACCGAGTCCTCAGTCACATGAGCCTGAAGGACCCCTAACTGCCTTGCCTTTGCCTCAGAGCACCAGCTTCCCACCGTGCTGATTGCTGACTGTTTATCTCTGTCATCAGTGAGCCGTTGCCTTTCTTACTGGGATTTTTGCTTGTTTGTTTGTTGTTTTTTCGAGACAGAATCTCTCTGTGTAGCCTTGGCTGTCCTGGACTTACTTTGTAGACCAGGCTGGCCTCCAACTCACAGGGATCCACCTGCCTCTGCCTCACGAGTGTTGGGATTAAAGGCATGCACCACCATGCCCGACTCTTTCTTTTTTAAGATTTATTTATTATGTATACAGCATTCTGCCTGCAGGCCAGAAGAGGGCACCAGATCTCATTATAGATGGTTGTGAGCCACCATGTGGTTGCCTGGAATTGAACTTAGGACCTCTGGAAGAGCAGACAGTACTCTTACCTCTGAGCCATCTCTCCAGCCTACCAGCCTGCTTTGTTTTGGTTTGGTTTTTCGAGACAGGGTCTCTCTGTGTAGCCTTGACCATCCTGGCCTCACTTTGTAGACCAGGCTGGCCTCGAACTCAGCGATCCGCTTACCTCTACCTCCCGAGTGCTGGGATTAAAGGCGTGCGCCACCACGCCCAGCTGTTTTTGTTTTTTCAAGACAAGGTTTCTTTGTGTATCCTTAGCTTGGCTGTCCTGGACTCACTTTGTAGACCAGGCTGGCCTCGAACTTATAGTGATCCACCTGCCTCTGCCTCCCAAGTGCTGGGATTAAAGGCATGCGCCACCATGCCCAGCCCTAGCCTGCTTTCTTATAGAACCCAGGACCACCAGCCCAGCAATGGCAGCACACATATTGGGCTGGGCCCTCCCCCTTCAATCACTAGTTAAGAAAATGCCCCACAGGCTCCTGTAAAGCCTGATCTTATGGAGGCATTTTCTCAGCTGAGGCTCGCTCCTCTCCTGTGACTGTAACTTGTGTCATGTTGACATGGAACTGTCCCAGGCTGCAGGTCCTCAGGAGAGCAGTTATGCTGCTCACTGAGCCTGTCTCCCGCCTGGCAGTCTGCAGTCAGCTCTGGGGAGTGGTTCATGCTCCTGTCCTGCTGTTGCCATTGCTGCCTGATACAGGGCTGGGCCCAGCCCTCCCCCAAGAGACAAACACAGATCCCACTTCCAGAGACAGCTTCTCATGTGTGACAGTGACAGTTTTTATTACAGTCTGGTGGGACCTCAAGGATACTGCACTCTGTGAGATACCCACCCACAGAAGCCACACATTGTGGGATTCTGTTGCAGGAAGTGTCCAGGATAGGGGAACCCAGAGACGGTAGGTGGACGTGCGGGGCTGGGAAGGGGCTTAAGGGAAGGTCAAATGTGGGCTTTCCTTTTAGATTGATGGAATATTCTGGATGTATGGTAGTTATGGCTGTGCTATGGAGTAGACCTCACTGGCTCATGTGGGTTTTGGTTTTTTTTTGTTGTTGTTGCTGTTGTTTTGGGTTTTTGAAGCAGGGCGTCTCTGCGTTAGCCTTGGCTGTCCTGGACTCGCTTTGTAGACCAGGCTGTTCTCGAACTCACATCGATCTGCCTGCCTCTGCCTCCTGACTGCTGGGATTAAAGGTGTGGGCCACCATGCCCAGCTGATTCATGTGTTTAATGTGAATAGTTCAAGAAAAGGAAATTTTCCACTTCTGTCAGCAGTTTTACGGTTTGGCTGTGTCTGAGATTAAGTGGCTATCAGAGGGGCCAGTTGAGGCTGGAGAGATGGCTCAGTGGTTAAGAGCACTTGCAGAGGACCCAGGTTCAATTCCCACCATCCACATGGCAGTTCACAGCTGTCTGTAGCTCCAATTCCAGGGGATCTGGCACTTTCACAGACATAGATGCAGGCAAAACGCCAACACACATAAAAAAAATAAAATACGGCTGGAGGTTAAGGGCACTGACTGCTCCTCTAGAGGTCCTGAGTTCAATTCCCAGCACCCACATGGTGGCTCACAACCATCTATAATGTGATCTGGCGCCCTCTTCTGGCCTGCAGGCGTACGTGCCGCCAGAGCACTGTGAACATAATAATAAATAAATACATCTTTAAAAAATAAAATAAAACAAAGAGCGGCCAATAGCAAGCAGGAGGGGCGGCAGCTCACTTGAGGCTGAGGCAGGAGGATCAGGAGTTCAAGGTCATCTTCCACTTCAGAGAGAGCTCAGGGACAGCCTGGGCTACACAAGACTCTGTCTCTAAGGAAAAAGCAAAGCATGAACTCTCACATGGGCAGCAACCACTGGAGCCAGGACCTCAGCCTGGGCGTGAGTGTGATTGGGTGTCAGGGCTTCACCCTAGGGAAACTGCACCCTAGCAGCTGCAGGCCATGGAGACTCTCCCCTGTGCAGCCGGGACAGGCAGGGCTGGGAATGCTCACCATGAGAACTGGTTGGTTGGTTTTGTGTTTTTATTTACTTCCTGCATGAATATCTGTGCCCCAGCTGCATGCCTGGTGTCCGTGGAGACCAGAAAAGGGCTTCCGGTCTCCTGTAACTGTAGTTACAAATGTCTGTGAGCCACCATATGCGTGCAGGGGAGAACACGGGTCCTCTGAAAGAGCAGCCAGTGCGCTTAGGTGCAGAGCCGTCGTCTCTCCAGCCATGGCTGGGTTTTGGTTTTGGTTTTAGTTGGCTGTGTTGGATTGTCGGCTTTTGACACAGGGTCTCATGTAGCCCAGGCAGGCTTTCTACTCCTTATGTAGCTGAGGCTAACCCCTCGTTGTCCTGAGTGCTGAGTGAGAGACATTCTCCACTCCCCTATGCCCGGTTTCTGGGGATGGGGCCAGAGCCCATGCCAGCCCCCGACCCCCAGCCCCCAGCCCCCAGCCCTTGTCTGAGTTTTAGACAGAGTCTTACTGGTGCCTTGCTCTTCCCAAGATGCCACAGGAAGAAGGTGGCATAGACAGTGTCTTGATCCACAGGCACGGATGTGACTGTGGTTCTAGCTTGGGACACACAGCTTGGGAGGGGCCGTGTGTGGCTGGCCTTGCAAAGAGGCTGAGCACCTGTTCTTGCTCACTGAGCCTGTCCTTTCTCCCCAGCAATGGCAGATGAGCCTGGGGACAAGTGAAGACAATCAGCATTTCACCTGTACCATCTGGAGGTGAGCCGCTGTGCGTGCGCATGCGCCGGCGGGGTCTGTCTCTCTCTCTCTCTCTCTCTCTCTCTCTCTCTCTCTCTCTCTGCAGCCCCTGTGTGTGCGCATGCGCCGGCGGAATCTGTCTCTCTCTCTGCAGCCGCTGTGCATACACTGCTGGAGGATGGGGATGTCTGTCTGTCTGTCTGTCTCTCTCTCACTCTCTGTCCCTCCCTCCCTCCCCCACCCTGGGAATTTTCCATCATGGAGCTCTACGTCATCTGGGGCCCCCAGCACCAACTCTTATCTCCCACAGGCCGCAGGGGAAGTCCTACCTCTACTTTACACAGTTCAAGGCCGAGGTGCGGGGTGCTGAGATCGAGTACGCCATGGCCTATGTGAGTGCCAGCCATGGGGACCTGAGGATGGGAGGGGTCTGCAGAGCCCCAGACCCCATTCACTGTAAAGGACAGGACCCCATGTCATTCAGCCACCCTGCTGACCCGTAGGGCTCCCACCCGGGTTGGGGACATCAGCAGGAGGCCCACAATGGGGGTGCCTGGCCCATTTGTCTGCATAGACCGTGCTTCACCTCAGGAGGCCAGAAAAACAGGAGGTTGGCAGCAGAGGCCACTGCGCCCTGCCGAGTGGCTGGAGGAGCCAGGGTGGGGCAGGGTGGCCTTAGCCAATGACAGGGTCTACCCTCAGAGCTCCAGAGCTCTACAGCAGCCAAGGTGACAGACCAAGGCTGTCTGCCCCTGTGAGCTGACCCTCTGCCCAGCCTCCACTCTGGGGGTGCTGCACCCTCCCTAGCGAGCATGCCTGGCCTTAGGCCATGGTGCTCAGAAGACCACACCAAGGGGACTGGAGGGGACTTCTCTCTCTGTGATGTGTCTGTTGAAATGATCTGTTCAATTTTAGTCCAAAGCTGCCTTTGAGAGAGAAAGTGATATCCCCCTGAAAAGTGAGGAGTTTGAAGTGGCCAAGACAGCAGGTAGGTGAAGAGGGTCCCCAACACCCCGCAAGAGCTGCTTGGAGGGAGGAGGAGGAGCCTCATGACTATACACTGCAGAGCAGAAACTGTCTCAAGACAGGGCAGCACATCTGAGGCAAGCTGCTGTATAAAGCAAGAGAGAGCACTCAGTGCCCAGCTCGAGAGGGCCGAGTGCTTCAAAGTGCCTGTGCTAGACTCTGTGAGGACCTGGTGAGGGAGACACGACCGAGTCCCTGGCCTCGGTCCACAGTCCTTGGAAGAACCTATCCAAGGTTTCACTGGGGGCACTGTAGGAGGAGACCCTAACCCTGACCACGCCCCCAGCCCCTTACTGGGGAATGCTAGGCAGGGGCTCCACCCCTGACCACGCCCTTCCGCCCTCTGTAATTTCCTAGTCTCTCTAAGTTTCCCAGGCCGCCCTCGATCCCCTCAGCCTTTTTCAGTATCCAGAGTGGCTGCAGTAACAAGCCTGTATCTCGATGCCTGGCCTGGAAGTTTTCCACTTCCATCCAACTCTCGCCCTGCTACCCCTTGGCCTCTTTGCCAGCTCTGGTTTGTGTCATGGCCCGACTGTGCTTGTGTCTTGCAGTGTCTCACAGGCCTGGGGCCTTCAAAGCTGAGCTCTCCAAGCTGGTGATTGTAGCCAAGGCGGCACGCTCGGAGCTGTGACCCTCCCCTGTTTTGGGCCTTCACAACCTCCTTCCTCAGGCACACGGCCCCTCTCCGTGTGTGGAGCCCTGGTTCCGGAAAGATCTGGCACTGCCTTGCGCAGGTCACGCTGCGACATCCCACCGAACTCTCTGAGCCTGTTGCCCATCTCTCCAGGGAAGGTGCAGGGCGTGTGCTGGGTGGGACTGAGGGACTTCCTGGCTTTCCTGAAGTCAGACACTGTGGTTTCCCCTCCATGCCACAGATGAGTGTCCCCAGGCTGCCTTCTCACCCCACCCAGAGCACCTCTCTTCAAAAGGATGGGAAGAGACAGGAGAAATAAACAAATGAATAACCGTCTTAGCCTGGGCTCTGTGGGGTGAGGAGTGACACGCATTCCCACCGTCTTCCATAGCAGCAGTGCAGGCACAGACACGTGCGTCTCCTAAGAGTGACCAGCACACAGGTGCCAGCACAGTGGGTCTCAGGGCAGCCAATGCCTTTGTGCCCCCAAAGACTAACCACTCTCTCTCCACAGAGAAGCTGACAGGGCACATGACTACAGCAGGGCAGTGTGGGGCTCAGGCTGGGATGCAGGGAAGATACTGTCTTTAAAACACACACACACACAAATATATATATATATATATGTCCAAGCAGAGGTGGTGCACACCTTTAATCCCCAGCTCTTGGGAGTTGGAGGCAGATAGAACCATGAGTTCGAGGCCAGCCTGGTCTACACAGTGAGTCCAGGACAGTCAGTGCTACAGACAGAGAAACCCTGTCTCAAAAAAACAAAATAAAAAATAAACAATCTAGCTCTGGTAGAGTCTTCTGTGTACACGTTGGCAGCTGTCTGCATACACTGAAACACTGAGGAGGCCGTGTCACTCCTGGCTGGTCCCACAGGCTCCAGGTTGTAAACTTTGCCCTAAATACACACAGCTCTGGATGTTCTGTGTCCTCCCCCAAAACCCCAGACAAGCTTCCTACCTGCGGTATTGCACAACCACTGCGCCAGCCCCTCCACACACGAGCTACAGATGTGAGGATGTGAGCTCTTAGTTCTCAGAGCTCTTCCCCAACCCTCACGGGGATTCTAGGTCAATGCTCCTGACCACCCACCCCCTGCTCCTCACTGGGCCATTCCAGGTCAGGGCTCCATCCTTGACCACCCCCACCCCCCACCTCTCACTGGGGCGTTCTGGACAACTAACCCACCTCAGCTGTGCACAAAAGTACCTGAAGCCTGCCCACCTTTGCAAGGACAAAAGTTCTGCCTCATAGTGCCAGCTGGGTCAAGCCTGGTGTGGTGCCACCGCGGGCGCGCTCATATTGGAGGCGATGTGCTCCGGCATTTGCAGTCTGTCAGTTACAAGCCCCAGCTGCCATACAAAGGGAAAAGACGGAGTTGTTTCCCAAATAGGGAATTATACTTTAACATATACTTGTGTTTCCAGTGATTTGACCCTGCTCTGAAGCTGGGGACAGCCTCTGAGGTCCCCAGGTGTGGCAGCAAGTCCTGTCCTCCCTCCCAGTGCAGATTTCAACTTTTCACCGGGATCAGCGCCCTGTTTGCTCAGTGGGCAAACCTGTAGCTCCAGAAGTGCCCCACGCCCGGAGCCGGGGACGGGTCTGTGTGGACCTGTTCACATGGAGGTCAGAGGCCAGCTTTCCAAAACTAGTCCTTTCCTTCCACTGCAGAGGTTTTAGGGGATCAAACTTCAGTCACCAGGCTCAGCAGCAAGCGCCCCTTACACCCTGAGCCATCTCACTGTCCCTATTTCGTCCTTTTACTAAATGCCTGGCTGGGTGCAGCCTCCTAACAGGATCTCAGAGCAGGATTGTTTTATCGAAGAGTCAAGACCCCAACACTGAAGCGTGCTTGGAGTCCCTCCTTCTGAAGGCATCGTCCCATGCCCTTAATCTGTCTACTGATGTCCTTGGTTTGTAGGAGCATCACTACTTGGTGCCCAGGTCCTGCAGCATTGGCAGAGTGAGCTGCCTTGTGCCAACAGCTCTCTAAGGACCGTTGTGGCAGGCGCAGCCGCATTCAACTCTAGTCTGGTGCCAGAATTTGGACTCCCTTTCCTAAGGCACCTTGATAAGGCCTGAGGTTTAGGAAACAGTCGTTTGGCAGGGGTTTAGGGAGCAGCAGGAGGCTCAGGAGTTCAAGGCCAGCCTCAGCTATATAAAGAGTTTGGGGGTCAGCCTGGGCTACGTGAGACAAAAGCAGCTAAGTTACAGCAAGGCAAGACACTGCCTCAGGCACAGGCGGTTTTTGTGTTCTTGGGGACCAGTCCCCCGTGGACGGAGGTCCCCAGGTGGCTGGTTGCAGGTCAGATGCCACCTTCATCTACCATCCTCCCGAGGCCATCACAGATGCGGCACAGGTGGCTCCGGTAGGGCTCTGTCGGGCTGTACAGTGCAGCCAGGAAGTCACCATCCGCAAAGTGGCCGAAGACGTGGTTGATGCGGCCATGGGACTTGGCGGTGAGATGCCGGCCAGTCACCTGGTGCAACAGGTCCCTACACTCTAGCAGCCCCGCGGCCAGCACCCGCCGGTCGAAGGTGAAGTCCACCTGGTGGAAGCTGAGCGCCGTCATGGCCAGGCTGCGGACGCGGACGCGGAACCGTTGCAGCTGGGCCAGCTCGCTGCCATCCAGCTGGTCCGCCCTCAGCAGCACAGCCACCTTCACCGCCACCTTCACCAGGTTCTTCATCACCCTCTGTGCCTCCTTCCGGCTGCGAGTGAACTCCTTGGTGGCCTGGTACAGTTCATCCAAGATCTGGCTGCTGGTGTCGTCCACAAACACGGCCACCATGGCCTTGGAAGCCATCTTGCTGAGGACTTTCTTCTGGGCCTGCAGGGCCAGGCTCTTAGTGCTGAAGGCGTCCATGGGTCCTGCCAGGATGACAGACATGGGGTTCGTGTCAAGGGAATGAATGCAGGCAGAATGGCAAGATCTGGCCAGGGCTTGGTGCCCTCTCTGCTCCCGCCCGCCAGCCAGATGTTGCCTCGCTAAGACTTGAGGCTTCTGATGGCTGCCATTCAGGAAGTAGCCAGGAAGTAGCCAAGAAGGCAGGCAGGCTGGCTCCCGTGGAGCAGCCATGACCTTCTACCACTATGCAATTCAAGCAGCGGGAGAATTTCCCCCAAACCACACTACTGAAAACCTCTGAGAGTCCTCACTCGTCTTCCGTATATAACTTCTATACATCCCTCAAAACCCTACCCCCTAAACCCTGGCTTCTCTCCTAATGACCTCCTACATACCTCCCAGTGCCCGGAGCGCCCGACTCTCCCAGCAACAGATTCGTCCCTCACCTCAGCCTGGGTACTGCCTCCTCCCTCCAGGAAGCCATCTCTGCACTCATAAGCTGACCTGTGAGGTATTCCCTCTGAGCCATGCAGGCTGCACGGCTGCAACTGCCTCCACCAGGCCACAGAGGGACGTTGGAGTGCCTTCTCCCTCATCTGCTGTGTTCTTGGGGACTCCAGAACCTTCTGGGAGTGAACAAACCCAAAAGACCAGGAGGCGGGGGAGTTGTGCAAGGAACGACACACACACACACACACACACACACACACGCACACGCACACAGAGTCATCTCTAGACCTGGCCCTTGGGTCTCTGTTTTGTTTGGTTGGTTGGTTGGTTGGTTTGTTGTTGGTGGTGGTGGTTTTTTGTTGTGTTTTGTTTTGTTTTTTTGGTTTTTCAAGACAGGGTTTCTCTGTATAGTCTTAGCTGTCCTAGACTAGCTTTGTAGACCAGACTGGTCTTGAACTCACAGTGATAAACCTGCCTCTGCCTCCCGAGTGTTGGCATTAAAGGCATGCGCCATCATGCCAGGCTTGGGCCTCAGTTTTTGCCCTAAGCCCTGGCCAGCTGTCCACCACCCACCTCGCCCTAACAGCAAGGCCCGCCCCAGCACCCCCGGAGTCCCCTACAAAGCCTGCCTTTATGTGAGCCCAGACCCCGAAAGGAGGGAGCCCCCACTCGCAGCTGTTGTCTCCCTGACCTTAGAGGTCAGGTCAGGCACAAGATGGCTCTGTAGGCTTCCCTGCCCCCATCGCTCACCACCCCCGCTGTGCACTAGCCAAGGCCCAGGGACTGGTGCTGACACAGGGCTAGGTGGCAGCTTGGCGCCTGCCACGTGAACCCATTTCATCACTTCGGCCAACGCCATCCTGCAGTGGACAAAGCCATTGCGAGTGGCCCAGCCAGCAATGAATGCACAATGGTAGAATCTGTCCCTTCAAAGGCCACTGTACCACAAGGACACACAGCAACAGAAGAGTGTCTGCCCCATGTCCCCACACCTGAACGCACCTGCCTCCTCTCTAATGTCTATGAATGGTGCTGAGTCCGAGGTGGGCAGAGTGTTCGCCTGGCACACAGAGCCCTGGCCTCCGTCCCCAGCACCACGTCACCTAGGTATGGTGGCACACCTGTCACCCAACACTCAGAGATGGAGGCAGGAGAATCACAAATTCAAGGTCATCCTTGGCTACATGGGGAGCTGGAGGTTACCTTGGGCTACCTGACCCTCTCAAAAAAGAAAAGAGAGAAATGAGACTGGGGATTGGAGGCTGGAGAGGTGGCTCAGAGGTTAAGAGCACTGGCTGTTCTTCCAAAGGTCCTGAGTTCAATTCCCAGCAACCACACAGTGGCTCATAACTATCTATAGTGAGACCTGATGCCTTCATCTGGCCTGCAAGTATATATGTGGGCAGAATACTGTATAAATAATAAATAGATACATCTTTATTTATTTTTACTTTATTTTATTTTATTTTTTATTTTTTATTTATTTTTTTAGTTTTTCGAGACAGGGTTTCTCTGTGATAAATCTTTAAAGACACCAAGCATGGTGTCGCACGCCTTTAATCCCATCACTCAGGAGGCAGAGGCAGGCGGATTGCTGTGAGTTCAAGGCCAGCCTGGTCTACAGAGTGAGTCCAGGATAGTCAAGGCTACACAGAGAAACCCTGTCTCAAAAAGCCAAAAAAAAAAAAAAAAAAAAAAAGAAAAGAAAGAAAGAAAGAAAAGAAAAAGAAAGACAGACAGACAGACAGGGGACCTGGAGGGACCTCTACTCTACAGCACCCTGGGGGTTGTTTTCCAGTTGACACTAAACAACGAGCAGCTCTCAGAGAAACAACCTCTGGAGGCCCTGTTTGGCTTGTAGGCTGTGTGACCCCCAAGAGGACGGCTGACCGTCTCTGGGCCTCGCTTTTCCCACGGACAAAACTGAATTTGGACTCTATGGCTCAGAACTGAAGCTGAGTGTACGGACGGACTTCCGGAAGCAGGAAGACTGTTGTGGGGGTGGGGGTGGGGGTGGGGGGGCGCACAGCTGTGGTGAGTCCTGTCCCAGCATTCCCAGCTCCTCTCCAGCAGCCACCTGGGGCAGCCAGCTGCTGGCCTCCACTTCCTGTTCTGAAACCCATTGTTCTGACAGAAACTCCCCCGTCAAAGTCACCGGGCCAACATGGCTGCCTTCCTTCCTGCCTACTGGGCCTGTGTGACGGCCACGTGAGGCCTTCAGGGCTGGGACTTTCCCAGAGACAAGGTGCTGTGGCCTTGGTCCCTGTCCATCCAGCACCCAGCCATAGTCTGGAGCAAAAACTGCCCGCTCCAGCTTCCAGAACTCAGCTCCAACACTCACTCAGTCATTCAACTGGCCAGTGGGCATCTAGGGAGCACCATTGTGTACCAAAAACCGGGACACAAAAGTGACCAAAAGATCTTCCCAGTGTCCCCACTTCTGCAGTCGTCTGATTATAATATAATTTGAGAGCCATAATAATAATAATAATAATAATAATAATAATAATAATAATAATAATAATTGTTATTATTATTATTATATTTTTTGTGGTTTTTTTTCAAGACAGGGTTTCTCTGTGTAGCCTGGAACTCTCTTTGTAGACCGGGCTGACCTACAAATTCACAGAGATTCGCCTGCCTCTGCCTCCCGAGTGGCTGTGATTAAAGGCGTGCGCCACCACCACCCTGCTCCTTAATTCATTTTTTAAATGTATTTTCCTCTTGCCTCAGCTCCCCCCACCATGAGATGACAAGTATGTGTCAGCCGGGCGTGGTGGCGCACGCCTTTAATCTCAGCACTCGGGAGGCAGAGGCAGGCGGATCTCTGTGAGTTCTAGGCCAGCCTGGTCTACATAGAGAGTCCAGGACAGCCAAGGCTACACAGAGAAACTGTCTCAAAAAAACAAAAAATGAAACAAACAAACAAACAAAAAACCCCACAAGACAAGTGTGTGTCAACTGTGTCTGACTGGAGCCCCAGAATTACCCCTGAAGAGGCCTGTGAGGCAGCTGGAGAAAGGAAACAGAAGAAACCGATAGAGACAGGAAGAGTGAGGATCGGGCCTCGGAGATGGGAAAAGGCCAGGTCAAGGTTGACAGAACGGCCACTTGTCAGGAGCTTTTGAACTCCCAGGACCGGAGGGACAGGTCCCAAGGAAGGGGACAGCAGGGGTAGGGCTGTGCAAAGGCCCTGGGGCAGAGCCTCGTTGCCTGTTAAATCAGCCTGGAGGCTTCAGTCCCACTCAAGGCCACCTTCACTCTGAGGATCCAGCCCAGCCGTCACCCTGAGGGAACAACACTCCGCACTTCCCCGGTGGTGGGCCACACCTTAGATTTAGTGGAGTTTTTAAGGTTTTGTTTTATTTGAAACAAAGTCTCACTGTGTAGCCTAGGTTAGCCTCAAACTCACAGAGATTTGCCTGCCTCTGCTCCCCAGTGCCGGGATTACAGGCCTGCACCACCATGCTTGGCTCGCTTAGACTTGTCACCTGCTGCCACACTCTTCTTGAGTTTTCTCCTTGGAACCATGCTGATCACCTGGGCTCCTGGTACCCCACAAGCAGCCGCTGGGTTCCTGCTGGCTACAACACCTGCACTTACGTGGGGCTGGGTTACGCCTGACCCTCCCCTTTGGTACAGACAGGAGCAGCCCAGGTGTGTAGCCCTGTCCCCTGGAGGGAAGAGGGTGCCTCTCTGGACTCAGCGATCCATCACCGGCCCCACAACATGGCTGAACCACAGGGCCTTTGCACGGCTGCAGCCTCCAGGAGGCCCCTCTGAGCATAAAGGTCTAGGCTCAGAGGCACCCCCCTGACCCAGTTTGTCTTTTTCTTTTTTCTTTTCTTTTCTTTTTTTTTTTTCTTTTTTCTTTTTGTTTTTTGAGACAAGGTTTCTCTGTGTAGCCTTGACTGTCCTGGACTCACTTTGTAGACCAGGCTGGCCTCGAACTCACAGCTCTGCCTCCCGAGTGCTGGGATTAAAGGCGTGCACGACCAATGCCCGGCTATGGTTTGGCTTTTTCTTTTCCCCCAGCTTTTGGTTGTCTTCTGGATTTGTTTTGTGAGTGAGGGTCTTATGTAGCCCAGGCTGACCCGAAACCCACAGTGTAGCCTTAAACTCCTGATCCTCCTGCCTCCACCTCCGCGTGCTGGGATGACAGGTGTGCGCCATCACGCCTAGTGCATGTATGCCGTGCTGGGGTGGAGCAGCTCTGCTCTGTGGGTGCAACACATGATAGAGGAGCAGCTGAGAGGGTGGGACCCCGGTCTCTATGGGTCTTGGTGGGGTCTGCAGTACATACACCAGTAGGCATACAGCTGGTGCTCAGTAAATGCCTGTGCAATGACTCATGGACACCTGAATGCTAAGTGAGGTGTGAAGAACTTTGGAGAGAGAAATGTGAACAGATACTGAGCCCCAGCCCGGCGGGGGCAGTGGCTCACGCCTTTAATCCCAGCACTTGGGAGGCAGAGGCAGGCGGATCACTGTGAGTTCGAGGCCAGCCTGGTCTACAAAGTGAGTCCAGGACAACCAGGGGTACATAGAGAAACCCTGTCTTGAAAAACATTATATATATATGGAACCCCAGTGAGTGGAGATTCAAATTGGGGTGACCCACATGTGCCACCCAGAGCACAGTGTAGGGAAGCCAACATCCTTCCCAAGTACCTTGGAGCCTGGGACAAAGCCACACCCTGTCAAGTGGCCCCCAAGACGGCTGAATGAATAAAGAGCTTGCTGTCTAAATATGCACAGCTCAAATCCCCACCCCCCACATAAAAAAAACTAGGCAGGGGGCCGGGCGTGGTGGCGCATGCCTTTAATCCCAGCACTCGGGAGGCAGAGGCAGGCGGATCACTGTGAGTTCGAGGCCAGCCTGGTCTACAAAGGGAGTCCAGGACAGCCAAGGCTACACAGAGAAACCCTGTCTCAAAAAAAAAACAAAAAAAACCAAAAAACAAAAAACAAACAAACAAACAAAAAACCAGGCATAATCGCAAGTGTCCACATCCCCAGAGCTGGGGAGGGAGAGATATGGGGGAACCCTGGACTTCCGTGGCCTGCCAGCCTAGCCACCTCACTGAACCCCACGTTCAGTAAGACCCCGCCTCAAAGAGCAAGGCGGACAACAACAGAGGACACTTGAACTTTGGCTCTATTCTCCACAGACGCACACAGATGACCCTGGGGATGTGGCCATCAGTGGTGGCCAGGTTGGCCCCTGGACAACAGTGTGCACCACGGAGCCAGCTGGGTCTCACAAAATGTTTCCTGTCACATCGAGTTTTAACCAACAAACATGTGACATGTGCCTCACTTTACGACATTCGCCCACAACCATCCTCCGGCTTCTAGAACCAACAGCCAAGGGAGAGCGTGCTCAGCGTGCCTGAGACCCTGGGTTCCACCTCAGCATCGGATTTACCAGGTGTCACAGGTGGTCTTTAATCCCAGCACTCAACAGTCAGAGGCAGGAGGATGTCTGTGAGTTGCAGGTCAGCCTGGTCTACACAGTGACCTTATCACCCAATCATTGCAAGAACTAGAAGACACGTGATCCCCAGCTTCCTCACAGACCCCCTCCACAGGCCCCCCCATTGCCCCATCCTTCCAACCTCCAACCCCTGGCTTGCTAACACACACACACACACACACACACACACACACACACACACACACACACGCCCCGCCCTGCTTGCTCATGACCCTACCCTGCCTGCTTTTGTAAATAAAGTTTTATTGTCACACTTCATGTGCACTAATTTGCACACCATGCAGGTGGCTCTCTCTTCCAACCTAGAGGCAGATGGAGGTGCCTGGGCCCTTGGGTCTTTCCACAGCTGACAATATTTCCTCTTGTCCACCAGTCTGCCAGGCCCTGCCAGGCCCCATCTCCACAGTCGGCCACACAGAGATGAAGGCCAGGCTTCTACAAAGTCTGAGGGTCATCATGGGGTCCATGTGGCCACCATGGCCACCTTCAGCCACAGAGGTGGCATGAAAAAAGTGAAGCTGGGAAGGCCATTTCCAACAGACTCAAGAGGGAAGAAAAAATGAAAAAAGCAGCCAGATCTTTGGGCAGTCTCTACACCGGTGGCCACTAGTTTCTTTTGACAGCTTTCTCTCTCTTTTTTTTTTTTTCCAAGACAGGGTTTCTCTGTGTAGCCTTGGCTGTCCTGGACTCGCTTTGTAGACCAAGCTGGCCTCGAACTCACAGCGATCCGCCTGCCTCTGCCTCCCGAGTGCTGGGGTTAAAGGCGAGCGCCGCCACCACCACCCAGCTTTGACAGCTTTCTTTCTTTGTAATATGATTTACACGTGGACATGGCATTGGGTGTATGTGCTTGCTGCCAAGCTCCATGAACTGAGTTCGATCCCTGAGACTCACTAGACGAGACCGCCGACTCCCATAAGTTGTCTTCCTACCTACACACACACACACACACACACACACACACACACACACACACACACACAGTAAATAAATGTAGTAAATAATAAATACAACACGATTTACTTAGCTGGAAGCACTCACTCCTTGGCTTTTAATCTGGGTCTAACAACCAGATGGCAAGATTCCCAAACCCAACAGAAGCTCTCGTGAGGCCTACGCTGCCGCCCGCTCCTGGGCAGCCCCCGGCCTCATGAATTCTTTATGTCCCACACGCAGCGCATCCATAATTGATGCCACCAAGGCCGCCGTCCTCCCCCTCCACCCTGGTTGACTGTCCGGGGGCAGCTGGACTGCAGACCCGCTGAGGACTCCCATGGGGAAGACAAGAGGGTGGGGTGCGGCCCTCAAACAGGGTCCCCACAGCGCTGCAGTGACAAGGATGGGGGAGGCAAGACGGGTATGTACTGAAGAAAAGAGCTGTGGAGAGGGGCGCAAGGTGGCTCAGGTCGTAAAGGCTCTTGGTGTCAAGTCTGACGAGCCGAGTTCGAGCCCAGGACCCGCTTGGTGGAAGGAGAGCTGACTCTAGCCTGTCTTCTAAGCGCCACACTCACAAAAAGGAATGAGTAGATATTTTTAAAGAAACTGTGGCACACGCCTTTACCCTTTAATCCCAGCACTTGGGAGGCAGAGGCAGGCGAGTCGCTGTGAGTTCGAGGCCAGCCTGGTCTACAAAGTGAGTCCAGGACAGCCAAGGCTACACAGAGAAATCATGTCCGGAAAAACAAAACAACAACAACAACAGCAAAAAGAAACTGTCACAGAGTCACAGAGGGCTTGGGTCCTTGCTTGATTCAGCTCCCACACATGGTTTCTTTAGAAACTGGGTTTAAGATAAGGCCCCACTCTATAGCATGATAGCTTTGGATTTACCATAATCCTCCTGCCTCAGCCTCCTAGTTTTGTTCCACCATACCCAGCATCCGTTCAAGTTTTTTTTTTTGGTTTTTGGTTTTTCAAGAGAAGGTTTCTCTGTGTAGCCTTGCCTGTCCTGGACTCACTTTGTAGACCAGGCTGGCCTTGAACTCACAGCGATCCACCTGCCTCTGCCTCCCGAGTGCTGGGATTAAAGGCGTGCGCCACCACCGCACAGCTCCATTCAAGGTTTTAACAAATATGAAGGTCAAAGGTGTGTGGACTGAGCCCCAGAACGTATCAGCTCTGCACCGTTTCTCAATGCTCCACAGGCTCCACTCTGGTTCTTCCCACCCTACCCAGGATCCCAGAAATGCCAGAGGCCCCTGTGAGCACCGAGCCAGCTCCCTCTCTCTGTCCTCAGCCCTCCATGGCTCCGGCCTCCCTCAGTGTTGGGGCCCCGAGTCCTCCAGAGTCCTGCTCTCCCTTCCCCATCCCCTCCTGCCTCCCTTCTCCCTCGGCTCCAGCCACCCCCTGCCCCAGGGCCTTTGCACATGCTGAGTCCACCACTTGACAATGCTTTTCCCCTAGGTCGCTATGTGGCTGTTTTGCCCTTGTCGCTCCCAGATCCCTCCTGTCCGTGAGCGCCCAGCTCCCCGGTCCCTTCCTCATCTTAACAGGACAGAGTCCAACTCTACCAACGGTGAGGCAGGAGAAGGTGGGCACCGAGCCAGCTCCGGTCACTGCTGTGCCCTGGTGCCATTACTCATTACACTTGACTTCTCAGTGTTCAGGGACTGTTTGTCAAATGACTAAGTAACGTCTCATAAAAGGAGAAACTGAGTCAGGGGCCTGGGAGCTGACAGATAAGCACAGAGGAACAGTAAATCAGAACTGGGACTTGAATCTAGCCCCTAATGAGGAGGAGCTCATCTCACAGCAGTTTCCCTCTGGGGGGGGTCCCCCCAAAATTGAGGGAGGGCTACTGATCCCATCAGGAATGGAGAGGCCCGGCTCCTCCCCCACCCCAGGGTTTCTCTGTGTAGCCTTAGCTGTCCTGGACTCGCTTTGTAGACCAGCCTGGCCTCGAACTCACAGCGATCCATCTGCCTCTGCCTCCCGAGGGCTGGAATTAGACGCGTGAGCCACCACCACGCGGCTGGATTGGGGCCTCAGAACACTGGGTTTCTGGGAAGAGTGGCCTTGCTGGGTCCCTGTTTGTGCCTCACCTTCTTTAAGACCGGATAGGCCCCTGTGGCCAGCACTATGTGGCCTCAAGATACACTGAGTCCTCTCATATGGAACGACTAAACAAATTTTAGTGGGTTGAGTCCAGGACTCAGAGGGTAAACTGAGGGACAAGTCTCTCATGTGCCTCCATACCCTCAGGATCTGCCACTCACACAGGACTCCCAGCCCCGGCCGTGTCTGGCCCGCCTGCGCCTGTGCAGGTGTTCAGTGCAGACAACTCTTCGTTTGGTTTTAAGTCCTCGTGGCCCCGCCCCCACCCCTCCCAGCCACCCACATCCTAGGTGCAGCCCAGCTCCTGAGCTTGTTATGTTTTAAAGTTGGCGCCTGTGTTGATCTGCCTGGGTTGGACAGGACACGGCATGTGCAAAGGTCCTGAGGCTGGACATTCCACGTGGAGAAGAAATGACCACTTGGAGGTCCCAGGACAGAAAAACAGGAAGTTTGGCACACAAAGTCTTCCTGCTCTTCATTCCTTCTTTCTTTTTTTCTTTTCTTTTTTTTTTGTTTTTGTTTTTTGTTTTTTGTTTTGTTTTGTTTTGTTTTGTTTGCTATTTGATACAGGGTCTCACTATGTAGTCATGACTAGCCTGGAACGCACTATGTAGCCCTGGCCTCAAACTTACAGGCATCCACCTGCCTCTCCGTTCTAAGCATGGGGTGAAAGCTATGCACCACGACCTCTGGCTTATGTAGTGTTGGGCCTTTGAACCCAGAGCCTCTGGCTCGCCAGCAAGCACCCTGCCTGCTGGCCTATATCCCAGCCTCCCCTCTGCTTTAGACATGGCCTCGCTGTGTGGCCCACACTGGCTCGGCCTCTGCTGTTTGGTCTTTGATTTTAATCCTCCCAGAAGCCTCAGGGAGTCATGAAACAACCATCCTAAGTCACAGACAGGGAAACTGAGCCTTATAATTACATTACTTGTCTGAGTTGTGTCCTGACCCCAAGGCAGGCCTCCAGAGATTTCACAGCCCGGGGCTCGGGAAGTGACCCAGAGGCCTGTTTCCAGCTTGGCTTTCCACCCTGAACCTCTCCAGACCCGCTGCTCACAAAGGTGAGAAGCCAGATGCCAGCTTCCCTCTCTGACTCCACCTGCCTGGCTGGCCACGGGCCACTTTCTGGGCCTCGCTTTACCCTCCAGGCCACCACTGAAAAAGCCAGGAGGCCACAGACCTGGATCAGGTCACCTGCCAATTATGTGAGAGGGACCGCCCCAGTTCCCAGCTGGTAAAACTGAGTCCAAGGCCCTGAGGCGAAGGGAAGCTTGCAGCACCAGTCCCAGTCACGGTGACCCGGCTCAGGTGTGATCCCAGCACCAGCTAGAGCCACGGTGGGGGGTCCAGCCAGCCACTGCAGGGAGCACCCTGATTATTTTGGACTCAGGCTGCACACTTGCACAGGGCCAGTCCATCAAATCCCCGACACACACAAGGCAGATACTCCATTACAGTAGCCCACGGAACCTGCTCAGCAAAGCCCCTGCTCCCACAGCCAGTCACAGGTATACAAAGGGAAACTGAGGCCAGGATGCACATAGGGCGGGGTGTGGACATGGAGGGAGGGGAAGGACCCAGGATGGCTGGTACAGGACCCCATCACTCACCTGCTCACCGGGATTCGTCTGGCAGTAAGTTTTGTGCCGGAGCCTCTGTAGGGCGGGAGGCTCCGGCCAGTGGATCTGAGCCCGGCGGCTGGGCGGGAGGCCACGCCCCCTACATGACCACGCCCCCCACACCCATCGGGGCACGCCCCCTCCAGACTCTCACTGGCTCAGCAAATGGTAGCCCACGGGCGGTGTACGAAGGGGCCAATGGCAGCAGGCCTCTACAAGGAGGTGGGAGGCGGGACGGGGGCGTAGGTGAGGGCGTGGCCTCCGGCAGGGGGATTCCTCCGGAATAACTCAGTGCCGGATGCTCAGGCAAGGGCGGCGCAGCTGGTGCAGCTGTGGGAAGGAAGAGGGGAGAGGAAGGAGACTCTGGCAGAGAAAAACGGGGTACGCGTGCACTCTGACAGAGATCCGAGAGGGCAAAGCAGAGAGACTTGCCCCCGCGAGGCACATGCACCCCTGCTGCCCGGCCTCAGTTTACCCACTGGGTAGTTAGGGTCCAACCTGGGACTCCCGTGACAAACGCACTCTAACATTTGCCTTGGGGCGATCTTTGGGGTTTCTGAGTACTGTGGAGAACCCTCTTCGCTGGGTGTCTCTGGGGTAAAGCGATGTCCTCGCTGTCGGAGGCTGGACGGGACGCAGCCAGCTGCCCTCCAGGAGTCCCAAGAACTCAATCTGGGAGTGGCTCCCACATCCCCACCACATCCTACCCACTCCCCACAACCCCTACCCTACCCCAGACTTCCACCCTTAACCTCGCTCCAGGTCTGCACTTCCTGCGCCTGTTTGTCCCAGTCACAGCAGCCGCAACCTGACCTACCCTGTCACCGGTCTTATGGCTCAAGACTAAATCCAGTCTTTATATCTTATGAGAGACAGAAACTGAGGCCCAGAAAGGGTAAGTGTCTTGCCTGGAGCAGCACAGGCGCAAATGGTCTCCCTGATTTCAGATTATCTGTGCTACCTGATGTCCGGGGCCAGGATCTTGAGTCCAGTAGCCATCTGGGCATCGTCCATGGCCTCCACCCGTTCAGTGCCAGGAGCTCCCCACCCCCACCCCCGCCTCCCCGTGTGAAAACCACACACGACCCCAGACATGGCTTAGTATTCCCAATAGAGACCACAGCTCTAGATTTTTATACCCCAGACCTCAAAGTATGAGTGTGTGTGTGTGTGTGTGTGTGTGTGTGTGTGTGTGTGTGTGTGTGTGTAGTCTCTGAAAACGTTTTTTGGTATCTGGTTGCCAAAGCACCTTGATTTAGTGTGTCTGGAGAACCCACAGACAGCGTGAGTGTGACAAAGTGGGGCTCAAATTCAGTTGTGTGGGTTAAGGGCGTGGCTCAGGGTTGGAGCCCAGTGAGCGGCTTGGGGGCGTGGTCAGGGGGTAGAGCGATTGCCTAGCGCGCAGGAAGCCCTAGGTCCACACTCAGCGTAGTAGCAGTAGTAGTAACAACTTACAAATTGTTCTTGAGGATGACACCGCTAGGGGCATGTAAGATGGACCTAACCTTTGGAAAACGATGTGAAGTTTCTGCAAGATCTCCATGGCCCCCAGACATTCCCCACCTAAGTACACCTGAGTAGAAAGAGGAGATTCTGAGGTGTGTTTATGGCAGTTTTAATTGAATTATTCATAGGAGCCAAAGGATGCGAGCAACGTAAGTGTCCATCACTGGGGAGATAGAGAGATGAGATGTGGTCCATAGAGAGCGAGAGGAATATTACTTAGCCTGGAAGAGGGAGGTGATTCAACCACCTGCTCCACATGATGTTTAGTGACATGAGCCAGACGCAGAAGGACACACCCCTCAGAGTCCCACTCACAGGAGTTTCCTGCATTAATCAGAGCCACAGAGACAGGAAATGGGGTGATGGTTGCCCAGGGCTGGGGCGAGGATGGAGTTAGTGCTGAATGAAAATGGAGCTTCAGAGCAGAGATGAGTAAAGGTCGGGGGGGGGGGGTCAGGAGGAGATTAGCGCGGGGGCTGGAGAGATATCTCAGTGGTTAAGAGCACTGGCTGCTCTTCCAAAGGACTTGGGTTCAATTCCCAGCAACCACATGGCAGCTCACAACTGTCTGTAATTCCAGTTCCAAGGGATCTGACACCCCCACACACCAATGCACGTAAAATAAATTTAACTAAATAATTAGATTTAAAAAAAGATTAGCTCAGAAAAGGGCTTCACCAGAGCTGAGAGTTGCACCCCAAGAAATCTGCTTGGCTTGAGAGGTCCTGGGATCTGGTCGGGGTTGCGCAGATTCCAGCCGCGCCCGGCAGGAGGCGCTCTCTGCACGCGTCCCGGAGCTCAAGTCCTCGCTCCTAGCTCCCGGCTCCAGGCACCCGGGTGAGCGGGGCCTTCACGAATAGGAGGGGGGTCGGGTCGCAGGGCCACGTCACTCCAGACTCAGCACCAGCAGCTCCTCAGCGCCCCACAGTCTGCCTTGCAGCCCTCCGAGCTATGTGACCTCGATCAAGCGACCTCTTTCCCTGGGCCTCTCCTGGGGCCTGAGCGACGAGACCACAAGAATGTGGACAAGGTTGGGACCCCACATAAGACAGGGGCTCTGTCTGCAGGGCCGCTAAATCCCTCACGCTGTGAGACTGCGTTGGGGTGCAGGCCCTCGTTCTCAGAGCTTCCTCACTCCATCAGCCTGTCTGGCTCAGTGAGTGACACCCACACACCGGAATCCATCTGTCCCTAGGCACTGGGAACGACCCTCCAAGGGAGGGAAGTGGACATGGGGGACCTTTGCTGGGGTCCCCCACTGTGGACCTGGCCAGGAAGTTCCTGAGACAGTCCAGGGGGTCCTGTTCCCTCCTTAGGGCCAGAGGCTGGGCACGCACGGGGTCTGAGGCTGAGGCTGTCTGCCCAGCTGGCCTTACCACCAGCCAGCAGTCGCCGCCAGCAGTCGCCAGCCCACAGGCTTGCGTGGGGGAGGTTTGAGCATGGAATGGGGTGTGCAGCGCCTGGTGCTGTCCAGGCTGGTGTCTGAGGGTGCTGACTCTCTACCACCTTGGTAGGGATCAAGGGCCAAGATTCCTGTGACCTTAGGAATAGACTGGGGACGGGCCCAGTGGGTACAGTGTAGGCCCCGAGTCCCCAGCCTGACAAATAGCTGTCATCCTGCTCTCAAAAGAAAAGTAGAGGCAGGATGATCGAGACTTCAAAGGCAAAAGCAGGCGGATTTCTGTGAGTTCGAGACCAGCCTGGCTTACAAAGTGAGTCCAGGACAGCCAGGGCTACACAGAGAGACCCTGTCTCTAAAAAAAAAAAAAAAAAATGTTCAAAGTCTTTAATATATAGTGCAGTGGAGGCAGGTCTATGTATTATGTGAGTTCCTACCTCAAAAAAGTAAGCCAGGTGTGGTGGCACATGCCTATAATCCCAGCCCTCGGGAGACAAAGACAAATAGATCACTGTGAGTTTGAGGCCAGCCTGGTCTACAAAGTGAGTCCAGGACAACCAAGGCTACACAGAGAAACCCTACCCCCCCAAAAAACAAAAACAACCACCACCACCTTCACCACCATCACTAATAACAAAAGAATATAGGCTAAGTTACCACCTCTCTCTTGTGTCTCCCTCCCTCCTTCCTTCCCTTCCTCTTTGACAGGGTGTCCGTAGCCCAGGCTAGCCTCTTTCTTGCTACGTAGCTAAGGATGGCCTTGAACTTCTGCTTTACCTCTCCATGGGCCACCCCACCCGGTTTTACTCCCTTTCATTCCGTGTATCCCAGGACGACTTCAAACTCATCATGCCCCTGTCTCAGGAATCAGACTGCGGAGGACACAGCTGGCCTCACCAGGCGCCCATGTCCCCGTTGGTCTACCAGGATTTGGCATATGGAAGGAACTCACTAAATGTTCATTAACCAGTCAGGGGAGGTTTCGGTCCCAAATGCGCCCCCATCCAGAAGGATGGATTTGTCACAGCAAGCGGGAATGAAGTCACATTCAGGACCAGAGGACTCACTCACCCCAGGATACGCCTGTGTCCTCTCCCAGCCTGCCTGGGTCTGACCAAGTCACTATCACCTTGTCCTCAGAGGTCCTGGGATGTCAGTGGCTTTGGGGGGGGGGCGCGAAGCTCAGAGGGCCTGGAGGACCCCACCCACCCACCCTGGTGAAGCCTGTTGGGTCTTGAGCTCGGTCCCAGGTCTCAGAAGATACAAAGAAAGGAAACCTCACCCTCACACCCACCAGCTGTCTCCACCGGTGACATCACCGGGGCTGCTGCATCTAGACTGCTGCTGGCCGCATTTTCCCACCTCAGGGAGGTGCATAAACAGCACAGCAACCAGATAAAGGGGTCACCCAGCGGCCCCACGCTGCTGCTCGGAATCTGGGGCAATAAACATTAGGTAATGTTTTGCCTCTGGTCTCTGGGGTGCCCCGAGGAGAGACGTGCTGTGATGGTGTCCCTCCAGCAGGTCAGAGATTGGTGTTCACTTCCCCTGAGATGCACAGCATCCTGCACAGAGCAGCCAGAGCTCCGACTGCCCTGTGCACTCTGCAGGCTTCCTGAGATCGCTGCAAGTTCAGCTTCCTCCTCCCTCTGTCAAAACACAAGTCCTCCCAGCACAAGCGCTACTGTAGCCCAGGCTGGGAAGCAGAGGCGGGGGCATCTCTGCTGTGACTTTAAGGCTAGCTTGGTCCAGGCTAGCCCACCAGCCCCTGCTGGCCTGCTTCCTGTGGCCCCCCCATCCTCCCTGCTCTGCCCACTGCTTCCTTGGCTCCAGACACTTGGATCTTCTTGGTGCTCCTCCAACACCAGGCTTTGTCCTGTGGGGGGCTGGAGAGATGGCTCAGCGGTTAAGAGCACTGCTCTTCCAGAGGTCATGAGTTCAATTCCCAGCAACCACATATAGTGGCTCACAACCATCTATAATGTGATTTGATGCCCTCCTCTGCCTGCAGATGTACATGCAGGCAGAGAACTGTATACATAATAATAAATACATAAATTAAAAAAAAAAGACTGTCCTGTGGGTCGTGCCCTCTTTCCCAGGGGCTTTTGCTCATGCTTGCTGCTCCCCGAGCCTGCAACACTGTTCCTTTAAGATGGTCATAAACATCCTTTCTTTCTTTCTTTTTTTTTTTAAGATTTATTTATTATTATGTATACAGTGTTCTGCCTGTATGTACACCTGCACACCAGAAGAGGGCATCAGATCCTATTATAAATGGTTGTGAGCCACGGTGTGGTTGCTGGGAATTGAACTCAGGACCTCTGGAAGAGCAGTCAGTGCTCTTAACCACTGAGCCATCTCTCCAGCCCCTAAACATCCTTGCATTGTGAGGCGTTAAGGAAGGAGTAGGAATCTCCTGCCCAGGCTGTGGATGGAAGGTGGGGGGCTGTCTTCTTTCCCCACGAGGGAAGGGAGACTGTCTTTTCTCCGTTTTGCTCCAGAGAAAAACCTTGTTCAATCGACTGAGTTTAGTCATGAAGAATTCTTTTTTTTTTTTCCCACCAGGCCTTAATCTCCCCTTCAGAGAAGCAGGTACCGTTTCTCAAATACCTGTCACCATTTCAAATGTCAAGGCTGTCCCAGGCCAGCCTTGGCTGTGGGGAGCCGTGTCTCAAACAAGAAAAGGAAAGTAGAGCTACAAGGAAGGGTAGGTGTCCCGCTACCAAGTGGAATAGGCCTGGGAGACCCGCAGCCAACCTTTGGAGGAATTGAATCAATTGAGCTAGCTAGATCCCTGACCACGCCCCCAGCCCCTCCTGTGTGGTTCCAGGTGGGGCTCCACCCCTGACCACGCCCCCAGCCCCTCCTGTGTGGTTCCAGGTGGGGCTCCACCCCTGACCACGCCCCCAGCCCCTCCTGTGTGGTTCCAGGTGGGGCTCCACCCCTGACCACGCCCCCAGCCCTAGGGGCAACTTGCTTATTAGGGTAGGGTCAGGGAGTCATTATTTCCCTTTTTCTCTTCCTTCCTTCCTTCCTTTCTCTCTTTTTTGTTTTTGTTTTTGTTTTGTTTTGTTTTCTGAGACAGGATTTCTCTGTGCGGCCTTGGCTGTCCTGGACTCACTTTGTAGACCAGGCTGGCCTCGAACTCACAGCGATCCTCCTGCCTCTGCCTCCCGAGTGCTGGGATTAAAGGCATGCGCAACCACACCCTGACTCTAAAGATTTGTTTATTTTTGTTATGTGTACAGTGCTCTTCCTGTGTGTATGCCTGTAAGACAGAAGAGGGCACCAGATCTCTTTGTGTTTATGAGACACCATGAGGTGCTGGGAATTGAACTCAGGACCTCTGGAAGAGCAGCCAGCAGAAGCTGCTCTTAACCTCTAAGCCATCTCTCCATCTTCTGGTTTTTTTTTTTTTTTGGTTTTGTTTTTGTTTTTTTCTAAAGACGGGGCATCTCTGTGTAGCCCTGGCTGTCCTAGAACTCACTCTGTAGACCAGGCTAGTCTCCAACTCATAGAGATCCATCTGTCTCTGTATCCGGAGTGCTGGGATTAAAGGGGTCTGTCACCACCGCCCAGCAAGGAGGTCTTTCTATAGGAGGTGTTTTGGTTTCTGAGAAAGGGTTCCTCTTTATAGCCCAGGCTGGTCTTGAATTCACAATTCTCCTGTCTCAGCTTCTTGGGTTCTCGGCTTCCAGGCCTGCTCCTCCAACGCACCCCGTTTGGAGGAGAGTTCAGTCCTGAGGTTCCAAAACACTAGGCTCTGCCCGTGTGTTGAACTCTTCACCAGGCACTGGAACAAGGATGCCCCTCAGGAGGCGACCATCCTGCGCACAGATCTTCCTAACCCTGGCGACTCGACCTGTGGTGGGGACACTGAGACAACACTCCAGGGCCGCGTGCCAGTGTGAGTCAGTGGCAGAGTGCTCACAAAGCAGCGAGGACCGTGCAGTCAGTGGCTCTGGGCTTCATGTGGACAGGAGGCACACTTCGGGAGCTGCTGGAATCTACTTATGAATTATGTGCCCCAGGTCCTGCCACTTAGGAGCCCAAACGCCACCCACCCGCCACTCTCAGGCGTCCCTGAGGGAAGAGACACCTGGGATATTTTTTTTTTCTCCGTTTCACCAAGGGGCGTGGCCAGGAGCCTCAGCAGCAATTCTCTTCTCTCTCTCTCTCTCTCTCTCTCTCTCTCTCTCTCTCTCTCTCTCTCTCTTTAAATATAACTGCGTGCACACGGACTCCATACCGGGGGAAGAGAAGTTATAAAAACACAATTCTATTCTGTGTCACCGGCGGTAGGGAGAGGAGCTGGGAGAGACAAGGAACTAGGGGTTCTGCAGCCTGGGGGGGGGGGCCCAGGAGCTCCGATCCGGAGCCAGGCTCTCCTGCCCTCCCCAGCAGCTCCATGTAACCTACCCTCGGCCCAGGGCAGCTCCAATCTGCCTGTCTTCCTATCCCGCCTCTCTGGCAGCTCTGCTGTCCCCATGCAGCTGTCACCAGGGTGGGCCTTCGTGCTGCAGTCTGAGTCACCAGCAGGACAGCGGATCTTGGTTCCATCCCAGCCTTTTCCCTCCCCGCCAGCCTTAACTCTTCCCAGGGAAGAGAGTTCCTAGTGTCAGATGGAATGTGTCACCCCAGATTCAGACACCCATCCCGTGCTTCTTCCTTTTCCTCTCCTCCCTTCAGCTTCCCTGCACCTCTGTCTACATAAACCCAATGGCAAGGGGGGTGGGGAGGGAGGGCAGTGGGGACTGGAGAGATGGCTCAGCGGTTAAGAGCACTGAGTGCTCTTCCAGAGGTCCTGAGTTCAATTCCCAGCAACCACACGGTGGCTCACAATCATCTATAATGTGATCTGGTGCCCTCTTCTGGCCTGCAGGTGTACATGAAGGCAGAGCACTGTATACATAATAAATAAATAAATACATTTTTTTTTTAACTAAAAAATAGCCAGGCACGATGGCACACACCTTTAATCCCAGCACTTGGGAGGCAGAGACAGGAGGATCTCTGTGAGTTCAAGGCCAGCCTGGTCTACAAAGTGAGTCCAGGATAGCCAAGGATACACAGAGAAATAACCCAATGGCAGGGGATTTTCCGGAGATTTTGAGGGGTGGGGCATCTTGGAGACTCTTCTAGCACCCCACCTGCTTCCCATCCAGAAGCCACCACTTTTTAAAAAGACACTTTCTAACGTATTTATTTTATGCATATAATGGCCTATCTTCATGTACACCTACAGTACAGAAGAGGGCAGTAGATCACATTATATAGATGGTTGTGAGCCACCATGTGGTGGCTGGGAACTGAACTCAGGACCTCTGGATGAACAGCCAGTGCTCTTAACCGCTGAGCCATCTCTCCAGCCCCAAAGCCACCACTTCTGAGAACCTTTGTTCCTTTGTAGAGGGAGGAGCTAAGGCTGATAGACAGCCTGGCTGCCCAGTAACAGGGGATGCACAAAGAAGAACTGCTCTAGGCACGGGGGCTGGGGGCTGGGGGTGGGGGCTGGGGGGGCAATATTAACCTCAGCTGAGCAGCCTGCCCGCCTCAGCTCAGACCTGTGTGGAGTTCTCACCCCAACGTCTGTGCCCCAGCTGAGGCCAGCCTAGGTGGTGAGGACTCCAAATGTCAAAAGGTCTGATGGTGCAGCCTAGAATATGTACCATCTCCAGATGTAGACTGTGGCTGTCGCAGAAAGGTCTCCAAGGGGCAGGTGAGGGCAGAGGAGCCCCGCCAGAAGCACCCACAAAAGGGAAAGGGGGGGCCTCACGCTACTTCTGCCAAGTGTCTGCCATGCATCTCTTGTCTTGTGGTCCCTGCCTCCCTCCTCAGAAACTAGAAGGAAGCTGTTCCCAGTGTCTCCACTTCCTGGTGCCCTCTGAGGACACTGTGGTGATATTGGGCTCAGGCTAACCCTGGGCCCCTGGGTGACACCAGACAAACATCTGTCTTCATGACAGACGGATGGCCACCTGATGAGTAGCTGCAGCCTTGACTATAACTGGCCTGGAAAGGAAAGGGTTACAGATGTGAGGTTGAACACGGGGCCTCCTGAGTGAGTGGTCGCCAGCTGAGCCATGGCCCTGGTCCTTTTTCCAGGGAACTCACCCCAACACTTCCTTCTTGTCCCATTGCTTCCTGGATATCAAACCCCAGCCCTGGTCACTTGCAGAGGGGACTTGGGAGACTTCTGTCTCCTCCACGGGTGACTGGAAGCCTAGAGGGAATGGAGCTGACCAAGGCTGGCCAGAGGCTGCACTGCGTACAGTTGGTGCTCAATACATGCACATTGCTTCTGAAGCCTGAAGCTGCAGAGGCCTGGCAGCCCCTGGCCTGGCCTTGCAGGCCAGGCAGAGGCTCTGAGGCCCAGGCTCTGCACTCCCTCTTTGCAGCAGCTTTTTACTCAGGCATCAGGACCAGCACTAATTGATTGCCCAATCCCCAGGGGACTCTGTGCCCGAGGTCAGGAGCTGGCCCTGGGCCAGCTCAAGTGTGGGAGGGGAGCAGCCTGCAGGAGCGCAGACCTAGCTCAGAGATGGCTGCCCGGCGTGCTTCACCACCCGTTCACCACAGGGACTGGGGTCTTTGTAGACCTCCCTCCTGCCTGCCTGGCTGGTCTCACAAACACACACACACACACACACACACACACACACACACACGCACACACACACACACACAGAGAGAGAGAGAGAGAGAGAGAACCCACAGGTCCATGTGGACAGGCCAATACTCTGTGCAGCCAGACTCAGGTACTCAAATGCCACCAGTTACAGAACAGCTGTGTGCATGCCTCAGTTTCCCCTTTCTGTATAAGCCCTGGGATCATAGCCAGGCAGTGGTGGCGCACGCCTTTAATCCCAGCACTCGGGAGGCAGAGGCAGGTGGATCGCTGTGAGTTTGAGGCCAGCCTGGTCTACAAAGCGAGTCTAGGACAGCCAAGGCTACACAGAGAAACCTTGTCTCAAAAAACAAAAACAAAAACAAAAACAAACAAACAAACAAAAACAAAACAAAAAACAAAAAAAACCCCACAAAAGCCCTGGGATCATAACGCAGGCAATGGACAGCCTTTCTGTTGTCAGCAGATGATGTATATGAGGGTGATCCATTGTGACCACAGTGTTCTACCCCTGACTACATCTGCAGCTGTCTTCCTCTTCGTTCTGAGACTAGGTCTGCTTCTGTAGCTCTGAGCTCAGAGGCCACCTGACGCAGCCAGTACAGCCTAACTGGGGAGCTCTGGGTTTGTAAGAGCCTCTGCCCACAAAAGAAGATAGACAAGGTCTTACTATGTAGATCAGGATCGCTGAGATCCACTTCTCCCTGCATCCTGGGTGCTGGAATTAAAGGTGTAACCATTGCACCTATAATTAACCTTTTCTTAAAAGAGAGGAATGGCTGGACTGATGGTTCAGTGGTTAGAGCGCTGACTGCTTCTGCAAAGGACCTTGAGTTCAGTTTGCCACGTCCACAACAAGCAGTTCACAGTGCCTTTATCTCCAGCTCCAGGGAACCCACAACCTTCTCCTGGCCGCAGTGTGCACCTGTACGCATGTGTGCTCATGTGTGCGCATGAAAACACATACAAACACACATACCTGCACAAATGCCAGTACACCTGTGCACAGACACACACATATGCACAAACACATACACACACACACAATTATCTCCTGCTAGAGACCTGGCTGCATAGACCTCGGGCTGCGAGCTCTCTGATGCCTGCTTTCGAATCTGAGCTGCCAGGCTCTGCCTGCAAGCCACTTGAGCTTTGCCCCAAACCACCAGGAACTGATAATAACTATCATTAGGATAATGATCTTAATTATTATCCAATAAAAGTATATTTAGCAGCCAGAACCTCAGAGTGTGCACACTATTCAGGACCCTTCTTGGTCCTTTAAACTTCTTTTATCGGTCCCAAATTGGTCTGCAGGGACACAGCCCCCAGGACAGAACTTCAGGTTGTAACATCCACGTCAGAAGAGCTGTGCAGCTCCACTGGCTGGCTACGCTTCTGGCCTGAAAGCCTTTCTGTTGATATGGCGAACACCACCACCAAAAGCAGCTTGGGCAGGAAAGGGCAGTCAGGGCAGGAGCCTGGAGGCAGGAATTGATGCACAGGCCATGGCGGGTGCTGCTCACTGGCTTGTTCATCGTGGCTTGCTCAGCCTACTTTCTTACAGAGCCCTGGAGCACCCAGCCTAGGGATGGTACCACCCACGATAAGCTGGCTCTCCCCATCAGTCCTTAGTAATCAAGAAAACACCACTCAAGCCAATCTGATGGAGGCATTTACTCAATTGAGGTTCCATCTTCCCAGATGACTTTGGCTTGTATTATGTTGGCAAAAAACAAAACAAAACAAAACAAAAAACAAAACAAAAGAAAACTAACCAAACACACACACACACACCCTTCTTAACGAGCATGGAGTCCATTGTAGCCACTTGGGGTAGTGTCTGGCCCGTGACCACAAACCTCAGCAGCTGCCACCACAAGCTGGTGCACACCATCGATCCCTGCCATGTCTCAGAGGCCCTGACCCTGCAGGCTTTGGCTAAGCGGAGAGAGTTTGAGTCTCCTGAGGACTTGGCCAGGGCCCGAAGGCAGGGTGGCACCAGGAAACAGATTTAGGATCTGAAAGAGAAGCTACCACTGGGGACTCTGCTCAAGTCTCAGGCCAGATGACCTCAGCTTGAAAAAAACCACCCACCATGAAGGCAGCTTACAGGGCCTGTGCCAACCTTGGTGCACCTCCTGGAGACACTGCACCAGGCTAAGCGCTCCCTAAAGGGACCAGAAAGCAAGACACTGGAACACCCATGCATAAGAGCATGCACGGCTCTCTACACCCATCCATTCACCTACCAACACATTTATCTAACTAGCTAACCACCCGCCCATCCACCCATCCACCCATCCATCCACCCATCCATCCACCCATCCATCCATCCACCCACCCATCCACCCAGCCACCCATCCATCCACCCATCTATCCACCCATCTATCCATCCACCCATCCATCCATCCATCCACCCATCCATCATCCATCCACCCATCCACCCACCCACCATCCATCCACCCATCCATCCACCCATCTATCCACCCATCTATCCATCCACCCATCCATCCATCCACCCATCCATCATCCATCCACCCATCCATCCATCCATCCATCCATCCACCCATCCACCCACCCACCCACCCATCCACCCATCCACCCATCCATCCTCCCATCCCATCCATCCATCCATCCATCCACCCATCCATCCACCCCATCCATCCACCCATTCCACCCACCATCCATCCTCCATCCACCCATCCATCCACCCTCCATCCACCCCATCCATCCACCAATCCACCCATCCATCCACCCATCCATCCATCCATCCATCCATCCCATCCATCCATCCATCCATCCATCCACCCATCCCCATCCATCCATTCATCCTCCATCCATCCATCCATCCACCCCCATCCATCCACCACCATCCATCCATCCATCCATCCACCACCCATCCATCCACCCATCCATCCACCCATCCATCCACCCATCCATCCACCCATCCATCCACACCCATCCCCCACCCCATCCATCCACCCATCCACCCATCCATCCACCCATCCATCCATCCATCCATCCATCCACCCATCCATCCACCCATCCACCCATCCATCCACCCATCCATCCATCCATCCACCCATCCATCCACCATCCATCCACCCATCCATCCATCCAACCCATCCATCCATCCACCCATCCACCCATCCTCCACCCACCCATCCATCCATCCACCCCATCCACCCACCCATCCATCCATCCACCCATCCACCCATCCATCCACCCATCCATCCACCCATCCATCCATCCACCCATCCATCCATCCACCCATCCATCCACCCATCCACCCACCACCATCCACCCATCCCACCCATCCATCCACCCATCCATCCATCCACCCATCCATCCACCCATCCACCCATCCATCCACCCATCCACCACCCATCCATCCACCCACCCTCCCATCCCCCATCCATCCACCCATCCATCCATCCACCCAGCCCACCCATCCTCACCCATCCATCCACCCATCCACCCATCCATCCATCCACCCATCTATCCACCCATCCATCCATCCATCCACCCATCCATCCACCCATCCATCCATCCACCCATCTATCCACCCATCCATCCATCCATCCACCCATCCATCCACCCATCCATCCACCCATCCATCCATCCATCCATCCATCCACCCATCCATCCATCCATCCACCCATCCATCCATCCATCCATCCACCCATCCATCCATCCATCCACCCATCCATCCCCCATCCATCCTCCATCCATCCATCCATCCATCCACCCATCCATCATCCATCCATCCACCCATCCATCACCCATCCATCCACCCATCCATCCCCCATCCATCCACCCATCCCATCACCCACCCATCCATCCACCACCCATCCACCCATCCCTCCACCCATCCATCCATCCATCCCATCCACCCATCCCCATCCACCCATCCATCCCCATCCATCCATCCATCCACCCATCCATCCACCCATCCATCCACCCATCCATCCATCCACCCATCCATCCATCCACCCATCCACCCATCCATCCACCCATCCATCCACCCATCCATCCACCCATCCATCCACCCATCCATCCACCCATCCATCCACCCACCCATCCATCCATCCACCCATCCACCCATCCATCCACCCATCCATCCATCCATCCATCCATCCACCCATCCATCCACCCATCCATCCACCCATCCATCCATCCACCCATCCATCCACCCATCCATCCACCCATCCACCCATCCATCCACCCATCCACCCACCCATCCATCCATCCACCCATCCATCCACCCATCCATCCACCCATCCATCCATCCACCCATCCATCCATCCACCCATCCATCCACCCATCCATCCACCCATCCACCATCCATCCATCCACCCATCCATCCACCCATCCATCCATCCACCCTCCATCCATCCATCCACCCATCCATCCACCCATCCACCCACCCATCCATCCATCCACCCATCCATCCACCCATCCATCCACCCATCCATCCATCCACCCATCCATCCATCCACCCATCCATCCACCCATCCATCCACCCATCCACCCATCCATCCATCCACCCATCCACCCACCCATCCATCCATCCACCCATCCATCCACCCATCCACCCATCCATCCATCCACCCATCTATCCACCCATCCATCCATCCATCCACCCATCCACCCTGGCACCCCAGGAGTGGATGGTCTAGAGTCTTCATCACTAGGTTCTGTGATGGTCTGTGTAGTGAGAATCCAAGAGTTAGGACAGGTAAGGGGTCCACGGTGTCACTCTGAGGTCTCGGGAAGGAGGTCGTTAAGCAGATGGCAGTAAACTGTCCCAGCTCCTGGGACCTCTTGGTAGCCAGTGAACAGCACTCCCATTGGCAAGAGAGAAGAACCAGGTGGTTTGGGAAGGCTGCCGTGCCAGGCGGAAAGAGGCTGGAGGACTCACCGCTCCATCAACAGGGACAGTTCCAGCATCATTTTAATGATGAAGAAACGGAGGGAGAGCACCCAGGTGGCCTGGCCAGCTGTACAGATGTGACACAAGTGTCCAACACCAAGTTCCCCTAAATCTCTGTGGCTTTCTTTCTTTCTTCCATGTAGTCATGGAGCCCAGTGCATACGTAGGGAGGGTTTCTCTGTGTAGCCTTAGCTGTCCTGGACTCCATTTGTAGACCAGACTGGCCTCAAACTCACAGCAATCCACCTGCCTCTGCCTCCTGAGGGCTGGGATTAAAGGCATGCTCCACCACACCCGGCTTCTCTGTGGCTTTCATGGACAGGGTCTCCTGTAGTCCAGAGTGGCCTCAAACTCGCTTTGTAGCAGGGGCTTGCCTTGAACTCCTGATCCTCCTGTTTTTGCCTCCAGAGTGCTGGGGTGACAGGCTTGCATCACCGGGGCCTGTCTGTGGATCTGGAATATAGAACCCAGGGGCTTTGTGGGTACACAGTGAGAGAGCTCTACTCACAGTGCCCTGGCTGGGTCTAAGCTCACTCTGTTGAGCAAACCTCCCGTGGGAGTCCATTAGACCTCAGAGGAAACTTAGGAAACTGATATTATCCCGAGAGACAATATTAGGAGGCAGCATCCTCAAAATGTGGCTTCTTGCTCCCTTAATAGGCGTGCACCTCAGGCTGGCTACCAACTCAATCCTCCTGGCCCTGGCTCCGGAGAGCTGAGAGCAGGAATGACAGGTGTGTGCAACCTTTCCTCTGCCTTGGGTTTTCAGAGGCATGAAATGGGCCAAGGCAGACTCCTTGGCAGCAGCGCTGAGGATACAGGAAGCTGGCAGAGCTGGGGACCCAATGGGGACAGCTGGACTTGGAGGGAATGATTCCCATGGCCTCATCACCAACCTATCTGCAACCTGGGGCGTTCAGCCCCTGTTCTGGCACCCCCTGCATGAGACATCCCCTCCCAGGCTGTCACCCCCGTCACCTCCAGCTTTCTGTCCCCTCCCGGGGAACAGCGCAGCCTCTGTGTCCAGGCTCGCTGTGAGCCAGCGTTGCCCAGAGACCGCGAGCAGCAGGCAGCTCCCCCACCCAAGGCTGCAACCCCCACCCCGCCCAGCGGCCGGGACCCAGGGTTGGGGACAATGTGTCAGGTCTGGAAGGAGGGGGAACTGGCGACACTCAGGGGGCCTCAGGGGGCCTGGGAAAGGCTGGAGCTGGTGTAAGAGGGAAGAGAGGCGGGAGGAGCCCTGCCTGCCCCTCCTCCAGCGCTCGAGGGGACAGGTGTGGAGGGTCCTGGGTGATCTTCCGATCCCAGTCGGAAGAGAAGTGTCACGGAACACGCGCTATAAATACGGTCACAGCTGACCCGCGCAGTGGGAAGGGACATGGGCTGGGGAGACCCTGAGGCCTGGGATGTAGTCGGTTTCTGTAAGGACACCGGGCAGAGAGACACGGTTCACTAGCACTGCCGTGTCCCAGCCCAAACATAGCAGCCCCAGACACCAGGCCCTCCCCGCAAGACTCCCACCCTCACCCCAGAATCCCTACCAACTCTGATCCCTACCCCTCCCCACTTCAGCCACTCCTAGGAACCCCGCCCCTTCCCAGACCACGCCCCATTACCCCACCCCGACCACGCCCCCAACGGACCCCGCCTTTGGCTGAGACCCCTCCCACCTTGACAGGAACAGTCAAAAATTTGGGGCGCCACTGCACCACCGCTTCTATGGCAGGGTGCACTGCCCAGCCAACCTGTGCAGAGAGAGACTCCTTGACCCCATGCACAGGTCCCGGGTGACTCCTAAGCCCTTTCAGGTTACTTGGAGGTCTGTGCCTCGTCCTGGGAATGGCGGATACAAGGAGGGGCCACATGACAGAGCAGGTGTAGTCATGGAGCCCAGTGCATACATGGGAGGGGGCGCTTGGTGACCGAGGAGTTGGTGCCCTCTCCCCAAGTCTTCCTGCCTAACCTGAGGGCTCAAAGCGGCAGTGGCTCACAGAGAACAGGAAAGCAAAGACTCTGGGGAAGGGAAAGCCAGGCTTCCCGGTTCTGGCTTTGTGTGCAACCTTTCCTCTGCCTTGGTTTTTCAGAGCCATAAAATGGGCTGAGTTGCAGACTCCTTGGCAGCAGCGCTGAGGATACAGGAAGTTGGCAGAGCTGGGGACTCAATGGGGACAGCTGGGCTTGGGGGGTTCAAGTCATGCAGATGGGGTTCAACACCAGCAGAGGTGCCCACTGCGGGCACAGGAAGCTGGCTCTGCTGGCGAAGTGATGTGCCGACATGGGGACCCAGAACACATCCCCAGGTGAAGTGGGGCCTGGAGAGAGTGACAGACAGGACCCCAGGGACCCCTCCCCAGCCAGCCCTGGCCTATGCGCTAGGTCCCAAGCCAGGGGACAGAATGCCATTCTGAAGGCACTGGGGGTGTCCCCACACATGGGCATGCTCTCACCCACACATTGGGAAACGGTAGGCTCTGTTGGACACTAGGCATACACTAGGTGCTCCATAAATGCTCCCCAAATGTTGCTAGCAGAATTGACTTTCCAGGGGTGACTAGGGATAAGAAGTCTGGGGGCAGGTGTTCAAGGGGACTTGTGGCCTGGTTTTCTGGCCAACATTTCGCCTGCCCTGGCCCCTCCCCTGGGCCACCCAGCCCAGCAGCTGTCTCTCCTCATGTGTGGTGGCCTGTCAAGCCCAGGCGTCTGTTCCGGAACACCTGATGCTGTGCTTCCAGGGATTTGGGAGTTAGAAGCCCACGGAAGTTCAGCTGCCACAGGAGCTTAACCCAGGAGCCTGGCGCCAGCCGGGCCCTCAGAGGCCCGACGCCGGCCCACTTGACCCCACAAGAGCTTGCCTTCACTCCCAAGCCGTGCTCACAAGACCTCAGCTTCAGGTCGGCGTGGGGTGTACGGCCCTGAGAAGCTGGCTCGGCCTCTCTCGGTTGCCCGCTGTCGAGCTTGTTACCCTGTGCTGCCTCAGGTACCTCAGCGAGCACTCTGCCAGTTAGCGGCAGCCATAGCCTCTGCCCTTGTTCTCTTGAGACAGGGTCTCACTCAGAAGCTCACTCAATCTGGCTATCCTCCTGCCTCCACCTCCCAAGTGCCAGGATCCCATGGCTGGCATGGTTTGAAGCATTGAATTCCCCTCTAGAACCAAGAGAGGTCCAGGGACATAGATACTGGGCCTCGAAAGGCTGAGTGATTGACCCAAAGTCACATAGCTCTTCAGGGATAGCACAGGGACCCTTTGGGATCAACAATATGCTTCCTGGTGGTGACGTCATCCTTTCTGATGACATCAAAGGCTGATGTCACAGCCCTAAGAACTGGGCTAAAACGTGACGCTAATGAGTTAGGGCAGGGTACAGTGGGCAGAGTGCTCGCCTAGCATGTACAAGGCTGGTCTTGGGTACCCGCCCAAGGCATGGCCATGCACGCCTGTCACTTCAGCGCTGGGGGCCGGGAGGCAGAAGGCTCAGGATTCAAGGCCAGCTATCAGGGTCATCACTACCAAGACCAGTGAGAGGGCTCAGCAGGTAAGGAATGTTATGTCTACACACACACACACACACACACACACACACACACACACACACACACACGTGCACACTCACATGCACGCAGGCAAGCAAGCACAAAACATCATTAGAATGGTGTGTTGAAGTCATATTGTGAAAGGGGAAACTGAGGCTGGCTCCCCGCCCCTCCCCTGAGTGCACCTGGCTTTCCTCCCCCCCCCCCATCTCCAGTCTCCTCCTGCACTCTGAACAGCAGCTTCCAGAACCATCCTTCTTCCGCAGCTGCCAAGAACCAGGTCAGCCTCGGAACGGTGGGGACATCAAACGGAATCTATAAATACAGCCTCGGAGGAGAGCCACCTCCCGCGCCTACCAGCTTTGGGCCTCATCTCTGGCCTGGGCTCCCAGCTCACATATCCCTGCCCCAGGGGATCCTGACATGGGAGGCAGAGAATGGGACAGTGCCTCAGTTTCCCCTAAGAATACACCTCTCCCCTTTGCTCTTCCCTCCTCCTGCCAGGCATCTATGAAGACGGGTACGGCCTTGTGAAAGTCCTCAGTCCTCTGGACTCTTCTCTCAGGAACTCTATGCTGGGCTGTGAACCTTGCACGGCTGTGTGCCCTGCCCCTGGGCCTTCGCACGGCTGTGTGCCCTGCCCCTGGGCCTTCGCACGGCTGTGTGCCCTGCCCCTGGGCCTTTGCACGGCTGTGTCCCCTGCCCCTGGGCCTTCGCACGGCTGTGTGCCCTGCCCCTGGGCCTTTGCACGGCTGTGTCCCCTGCCCCTGGGCCTTCGCACGGCTGTGTCCCCTGCCCCTGGGCCTTCGCACGGCTGTGTCCCCTGCCCCTGGCCGTTGCTTGGGCAGAACCTTCTGGCAGGGAGGTGTACTCTGGACATCTTGTCTTCAGTTCGTCTCCTCAGAGGTGTCCCTATTGTCACACGGGTTGTGTTCCTTCCCCTCGGCCTCAGAAAGAATAATTCTCCCTCGTCTATCTCTCATATCCTGCATATTTCTCCCCATCATGGGCCTCAGCCTCCTCACCTACAAAAATCAAGTGGGTGGGAAGGCTCCTCCCCTCCTGCAGAAACTGCTTGTCACCTAAACTACAGTTTCCCTAGCCTGCCTGGGTCCGTGGTGGCAGTGGTAATGGGGATGCTAATTGATGCAGGTTTTATGTAAATGAGTCACATGTGTTTATAAACATTCTGCTTGTGCTTAGGGGGCCCAGGGCCCACCAAGCTCTGTGGACACCAGGCTGAAGACTTTGGGGGATCCATCTTGGTTATGGGGCTGACTGTGGGGGTGCTGAGGATTTCTCCCCCCTCATTGCTACAGGCTCAGAATCTGCCCCAATGGGGGGGTGAATCTCCAGACTTCAGCAGCCTGGAGTGGAGGAGCAGGCTTGGGACCCAGAGCCTGGGCAAGGCCTGCCCCCACCCTACTGCACACAGTGTGACCTCACATCCGACCTGGTCCTAGTGTGTGCTAAAATTCTCAAGGCCAGTGTGGTGATGAGACCTCAGCACCGGGTCAGGCCTTCAGATCCTCACTCACTGTGTGGTTCTGGCTGGTGAGGTCGTGGCTTGAGCTGGGGCAGCCACCTTGGGAATCAGCCCAGTTGGAGATGGAGCCATGGGCCCAGGAGTAATGGGAGAGTGGCATGCACTGCTGAGTGACCCTCTCTCCTGCTCTCCACACCTTGCTACACTCCCCACCCTGTCTTCTTCACACACACACACACACACACACACACACACACACACACACCCTGCTGCAGTCGCAGCCCAGGCCTCAGGAGCAGCCCAGGCTCCTTGGGGTGCCCCAGGGCCTTTGCACAGTCACACAATCTCTCTATTTGTTTGTTCCCCCAGGGAGACCAGCTGAACCATCATCTAAGTAAGGTCTTCCTGCCCCATCCTCCTCCCTCCTTTAGTGCGTCTGTCCCCGCTTTGGGACACAGCCCAGAAGAGATCTGTCCCTTCCCTGCAACCGCAGGACCTTGAAGAGAGAGATCTTCACTCTGTGTCCTCGGCTGCATCCAGAATGTGTGTGGGGTAGGTGGTGGTGCCTGAGCTCTGCCAGGACAGCATGTGCCCAGCACACAGTAGGTGCACATTTATACTTATTAAGTGCACACTCGAGTTAGCTGGATAATTAGGGTTTGTAGGAGAGTGGAGCTGGTCCAGGTCGGATGAGAGACTTGTGAGCCTGATCTCAGAGCCGCCAGCTTCCCTGACACACTGATGTCAGTGTGACCCGTGGGGCCTGCTTGGTGGCAGGTGCCACACGGTGAGGTCATTGGCACCTGTGCCTTCCTCACAGCGGCTCTGTTGCTCCTCTCTCTCTCTCTCTCTCTCTCTTAATTATGGGGAAATGTCTGTCTCATGGAATTTACTCGTTTAATAACTTCTCAGCGTCTGCTCAGCGTGGCAGTCAAAGCTCATTCACACACCTGAACCTTCCTGTCCCCCCACCCCGCCCCGCCCTGCAGCTTGCTGTGCTCCAGCCTGCTGCCACCTACCCTCCCACTTTCCTGCCTAGAGCTTTGAGGACTCCAGGGACCTCCTTAGGGTGGGACCCTGTGGTGCGAGTCCTGTGTGTGGCTGTGTCCCTGAGCATGGTGACCTGGCAGGCCATCCATGTCAGGGCCAATGTCCTTTTCCCGACTGTGTAATATTCCAGTGTGCGACTGGGCTGAGTTGTGTGGTTCTCTCCAGACTGCAGCGCGTACGGCCCTACAACGCTGTCCCACCATGGGGTGGATTTCTCTGTGGACACCGCCCTGGACAGTTTCAGGGACACTGAATTCCTCCCCCAACTTATAAAAGATAAGAATCTCAGATTGAGTACCTACTGTGTGCTGGGCGTCTTCAGCAGTGACCTCTTGTTAACCAGCCTGCTCCTGGAGGCACAGACAGCGTTTGGAGTGCAATCCTCATGAGCTGCAGATACCACGGTGGTTCTTACTTACGTCTAACCACTCCGCCTCGGTGCTGCCTGTGCAATGGCCCCAGGCGAGATCAAGGGTGATTTCCTTCGCTCCACCCCCCACCCCATGCCCCGTCCCAGGGTCCTGGTAAGTGTGACACACGTCCCTATCCCCTTCCGCTGTGGGCACTAGGGTGCCTCTGACTTTGCTGGTTAGAGTGTAAATGCAGTGGCCTCGCTTAGACTTCTAGGGGAGCTCTGCTGAGGCTGGTGGGAGAGGGGTGTCTCCGGGCTTCAGCAGGGTAGAGCTCATTGGAAGGTGCCGGCCAATCAATCCCCAACTCCCTACACAGCTCCGCCTCACACGCGTCCTCTCTCTGCACCAGGCGGATGTGACTCAGACAAACCCCACAGCCCTCTGTCCTGGGTTTGAATTCTGCCTGGCTACAAAAGTGCAAGGCACCCAAGGTTGTGCCACATATACAGTAGATGCCCAGTGTGCAAAAAAGCCCAAGCTGCTGTGGCATAGTAGGTGCTCAAGAGGCACACACAACGTGATGGAAATCCACAAAATACCTTAGTTACAGTGTACACCTTAGGCACTCAATAAGTGTTCCTGTAATTTTCTGAACGAATGAGCAAAGTACCTGGGCTATAATGTATACCATAAGTGCTCAATAAAAGTTGCTCTCAGAGTCATTCAGATGTGCAAAGCACCTGTTGTTATACACACAGTAGGTGCTTAATAAGTGCTCCTAAAATCGTTGTTTTACTAGATAATCCTCCTCATTTTTGGCAAGAAGGTCCCCATTGCTGCCTTGCCTTACTGGTGGGGAAAGTGGGTGACTTCCGGCTCATCCCGAAACCAACTGGGCCTCAGTTTCCCCCTCAACGCAGGGAAGTAGCCCTTGACAGCATTCATAGGTGTACCAGGCTATGTTCTAGAACCTGGGGGCGCTGCGGTGGGCAGGTCAGAGCTGGGCCCTGGCCTTGGGTGGGAACAGACCAGAGCAGAAAGACAGAGGAGGGGAGCGGCAAAAGCCAGGGTGCCCCGCGGATGAAGGCCAGGGGTATAGCAGGGTCAACCCTCATCCCAGACAGACAGGGAGCTCCAAGAACTATTCTTAAAAGCTAGGGTTCGAGTGCCCTGGGGGACTCATCGGCCAATGTAGGTCCCCAGGACCTCAGTGTCCTCACTCAGAGAGAGGGTAGCAACAGCCCTGTTCAGGAATCCAAGAGCAGCATACAGCAGGTGCCTAATATGGGCCCCCCAGTGATCTTTAGAACTCTGTACACCCCGAGGGTTTCTGGGTTTTTTTTGCTATTTTGTTGGTTGTGTTCTGTGGGTTTCCTGGGGGTTGCTGGTGGCCTCGGGTGGGGGTGGTGACCACATGCCCCACCCCCACTCACCCCTACCCCACCAGTCTCCCAACAGTGAGAGGAGTCCCAGGAGGGGCCCAGGATTTAAGGGAGGGTCCCTGAGAGACACCCCCTGCCCCCGCCCCGCACCAGGGGTCAAAGGACAGGGGCAAGAAAGGGTCAGAGCCAGCCGCAGCCCTCCCCCACCCTGGGCAGCGTGAGCTCCGGGGACCAGCTGGGCGGACTGAGCGGCGCATCTGTCGCCAGAGCAGCTGCAGCCCCGGGGTTGGGGGGGGGGGTACTGGGGGACACGCACACTCGCGTCTGCGCCTCTCAGCTGCCACCTCGGGCTGGGGGGACACCCCAATCCGCCCGACCCTGAGCCTCTCCCCGGAGGCCTTCGGCCCCCACGTGCCTCTTCGGGGAGGGGGCTTCAGGGAGGGCTTGACGTCACGAGAGGCCTCAGCCAATCGCAACTGCCCTTTGAGAGCCCCGGGGGGATTCCCTGGTCACCGCCTGGACCCGAAGTGACACCGGGTTCTGCGAAGCAAAGATGACCCTCCTACCCTCCCAAGCTTGACCTCCACGAGCGCCTGGCATAGACGGGAAAACTGAGTCAGGGGACTGTCGGGTTAGGGACCCCTGTGGCCCATTGCAAGTTGGTTGCCAAGCTCCAGATGGGCCCAGAGAGGGTCTGGGAGCTGCCTGGCATCACACAGCAAGCAAGGGAGGAGGGGGACACGCGGGTCGCGCAGAGGCCGGAGCGGGTCCTCGCTGTGCCCAAGCCCAGCCTCCTCGATCCAGGGTATCTGAGGCCGACTGTCCCTCCCGGGGTCTTTCTAGACCCCCTCGTACCCTAGGGCCGCAACTGGGCCCGGTGGAAAGAAGGTGTCAGTAGCCTCGGGCGTCCACAAAATCCGCAGTGGAATTTCTGCAGCCCGGAGCAGGGCGGGAGCGCTGTGCTGCCGAGGCAGGGGAAACTGAGGCCCAGGGGGACGGTTCTCTCCGGATCCCCACAGCTGAAGGAAGGGGGTACTGCTACTGACTCTGGATGCCTCAGGCAAGGTCCTTCTTCCCTGACTTTCCATGGCCATCAGATCAGCGCCGAGACCGACCGGAGCCGGCTGGGGGGAGGGCGGTTTGACCTCCCTGTCCGGTCTGTGAAAGAGGCGTCATTCATGACCATGGGGCCTTTGTTCAGACAGGTCTCCTTAGGGACAGGCCCTCCCCGCACCCCCACTCTACCCTGCACTCCCTGACAGATCCACCCACGGTCCTTCAGTGTCCCCCTCGTCTCCCTGCTCCCCCTCGAGGAGGCTACTGAGCCCTCTGCACCTAGACTTCTGCAACCACTGGTCACCTTGACAGGTCCCCGCCATCGCCCCCCCCCGCCGTCTCCCGCCCCCCCCCCCGCACCGCTTGCCCCTGCGCTCAATAAATGTTTGCGGGTTAGATGGATCACAGGCCAAGCTGAACAAGCCGAGGTCTGGCACCATCCTCTGCCTCGGTTTCCCCACAGAAGCTGTGTCTTGGCTGATACACAGGAGACAGCAAAGCTGATAAGCCACGCCGAGGCCTCAACCTAGTGGCCACAGTTCCATCCCCTCAGGGTGTCGACCGGGTCAGAGAGTTCAAACCCTGACACCCACCCTCAAGCCCGACTGTTCCCAGGCAGCTCAGAGTCCCAACCTCCCGTTGAAAGTCCTCAGCGGGATGGGCCCCGCGGGTCACACAAGCAAAAGCAATTTGTGGAGTGTTTACTGTCTACAGGAGATGCCAGGAGGTGAGACAATATCTAGCTCGGTTGGAAAGAGGTTTGCATTCAGGGTCAAGGCTGAAGGAAAGAGATGTATTGCTGTACTGATGTCCCTTAGAAAGTGAGTGTTAAAAGGCGTGCACCCAGTGAGTTCCGGGCTAGGCTTAGAGTCTTTTTTTTTCTTTTTAATTGGTTTTTCCAGACAGGGTTTCTCTGTGTAGCCCTGGCTGTCCTGCACTCGCTTTGTAGACCAGGCTGGCCTTGAACTCACAGCGATCTGCTTGCATCTGCCTCCCGAGGGTTGGGATTAAAGGCGTGGCAACCACGGGTTTAGCCTTAGAGTCTTAGTCAATCATTACATATAAATAAAGGAGATCTTGGTTTGACTCAATTATGTCATGAGCCACAGGGACCGTGGGACCTAACCCCAAGTCTATAAGGTTCCCGTTGGCGGGTGGCCAGTCAGATAAATTGGAAAATCACTAAAATATAAAATAGCAAAGCACCTATGGTATACTGGAGATGCCCAGAGTCAGAACAGCGCCCAGTTCAGTGCGGGAACCGATGGTCTTCAGAGTCACCCTTATGGGAAGAGGTTCGAGGTAGAAGGAGGGAAACTGAGGCCAGGGATGATAAGGCGCCCCCTCCCGTCCTTGCTCCGTTCCACAACGATCCATTCCAGGTTTTGCAAATCTCCGAGCTCGGGTGCTGGGGGCGGAGGTGGCGGAGCCGCGAGTCGCAGCGGCGGCGGCAGAGATGCGGCCCCGGCCCGGACACCGCGCTGCGCCCCCGCGGGAGCCGCCCGCGCGTGGGAGCCCGGGCTGAGGCGCTGCGGGGCCGGGGCCGAGCCGGGCAGGTGCTCGGCCTGCGCTGGAGGTGAGTGTAGGAACGGGCATTGGGACAGACGCGGGGACGCACCTTGGACAGATGCACCGGGGACAGATGCAGCGGGGACAGATGCGGGGACGGACGCAGGGACAGATGCGGGGACAGATGCACTAGGGACGCACGCACCGGGCGCGCACAGGCCGCGGGCGCCTCGTGCAGCGACACTGGCCCGGGGCCCCCGCGTGCGGTCGCCGCTCCTGCGCCCTGGGCGGGGCTAACGGGCTGCGCAGCGGGCGGGGATTGCAGCCAAGGCCGGGGCTCATCGGGCCCGGGCACGGACAGTGGCTTTGAATTGTTGGGGCGACAGCCTTAGGGTGGGGGCGGGGGAGGGGGCGGGACACACAGCTGCGACCTCCCGTGGGTCCCCACGCGGCCTTGTGCACCAGCTGCACCCCGAGCTCCCCAGTCCTCACCGGCCGCGCAACTGGAGTGGGGGGGCGCATAGGCCGCGGCCAACGCCCCCGCTGCAGCACGGCCTTAAGAGGGGCGGCCGCGGCCCCCCCAAAGCCCGACAATGGGACAAAGGAGCGTCTCTAGCAGCCGCGCGGGGTGGGTGCCACCGTGGCCCCCCTGGCCGACCGCGGCGCTGATTGGTCCCTGGGGCGGGGGTCACGTGCCCCATCCTGCTCTCCACTGCCGACTTTGGGGCGCCTCCCCAGGGCCGCTGCCAGGCCGAACCCCCACCCCGGCCTCAGATGGCAAATTCTAGGCCTGCGACAACCCTGAGGTCGGGAGGGACTCGTGGATCCCAGTTTTTCTCCGCCTGGGGTCCGTCACCCCGCCTGAGGTCTGTGTCACCCCCTCCTGAGGTCTGTCACCCCTGCCTGAGGTCTGTGTGTGTCCTCCAGGTCTGTGACACCCCATCTGAGATTGCCAGATCTCTGTCAAACCGCCTGAGGTTTGTGTCACCCCCACCTGAGATCTGTGTCACCCCCATCTGAGGTCTGTGTCACCTCCACCTGAGGTCTGCTTTGCTCTCCAGGTCTCCGGCAGCCTGGCAGCGGGTCTGTGGCAGAGGTCTGTCTGTGTCACACTGCCTGACGTCTCTGTCACCTCCCAAGTTCTTATCTTTTACCCTCCCAACAACCCCCACCCCAAGCTGAGTGTGACTGAGTCGGGACCCCCAATATTGGAGGCCAGCAAGCTCTGGCTGGAGGACTTGGGCCCTGGGGACAGGATGGCTGGAGGGATGGCCAGAGCGCCTCTGCCTGCTTATAACGCATCTCTTTCTTTCTTTCTCCGTCCCAGACTCGGGTTTTCTGGCCGATTTTCAGGATGCATGATTGCTTTCAGTCTATTTAGAGAGGTTAGAGGTAGGGGAAATCTGGGGTTCAAGGCTTGGACCTAGGCAGGGCCTGATGCTGTTTGGCTTGTTGGCTGTCGGCGGCGGTGGGGGTGGGGATGGGGGTGGGGGGGTGGGGGGAAGGTCCACTGCTTCGTACTGTGTAGATAGCAGCCTGGGGGCGTCTTTTTATCCGTAGTGTCCCCTTTGGCAATGGTACGGTGGCCAAGAGGAGGTGGGGGAAACTGAGGCACTGAGCGCCAGCTGGGGCTACTGGATATTGTGAGCCTCTGAGTTCCAAAGCAAGAAGGGGAGCCCCAGCTCTTTCCATCAACTGAAAACCAAGTGCTTGCGCGTGCCTGTCCCCCTCCCCTCCGAGGGTGGCCATGGATGTCTAGGGCCCTAGTAGGAAGTGGATTTGAACTTTTAGCCTTGCTGTGTGTCCTGGGGCAGGTGGTCAGTCAGTGGGCGGTCTCTTCAGGATTGGTTCTGCTCGCTTCTCACCCGCTATCTGTTTTCTGGGGCCTCTTGGTCCTCTGTCCTCCGGGACTTCCAGCCCTAGGCCCTATCTGTCTGTCCGGGCTGTCCGGCTGTCTGTGAGCAGAGGGCAGGCAGGCGGCTGCCCTTGGAGGGGGTGACGTCAGCCTGCGGACAGGTGAACCGGTCCGAAAGGTGACTGACGCCTCCAGGGAAAGCGGGTGTCCTGAGCTGACCCTGGGTGTGGCCTTGAAGGGGGCCAGCTGGGAACAGGGACGCTGCCATTGAGCTGAGAACTAGGAGGACTTCCCGGGGTGGCTGAACTTTCTGAAGTGGGAAGCGACGACGAAGACGGGAGCAGGCGCTGCACCCCCAGGGCCACACGGAGCCAGGGGAGGGTTATAGAGGAAGTGGAGATGGCGAGGCTTCAGGGCTCCGCTGGTCCTCGAGGAAGGGCTCCTGGGAGCTGAGGCACCGGAGCGCGGCTGCGGCTTCCCGGGACCACGGTGGGTGGGTGACTTTTAACTCAGGTGAGAGGTGAGCCAGGCCGGCCGACGACTACATTTCCCGGGATGCACTTGGTCCAGCCCCGAGGAACTTCCTGAATGCTTTCAAGAGCCCTAAGGGGGATTATGGGTTTTGGGGGCGGGGGCGGGGCATCTTGAATGATCTGGAAACTCATTCAGTCACTCAACAAACATTCCCAGGGGCTCCTGCGAGTTCTGGTCTGTGTCTTGCCCGGACAGCAATCCTAACTTGTCTATTTGTTCCTTGGGGCTTTTCCAGAGTATGGGAGCGGGGGAAAGGGAGGCATATCCTAGCCCACTCTGCTGTGTCTAGTCTGGCCTGGAGTGGAGGGAACAACTAAGCTAGGAAAGGTGCGCGGAGACGGGGCATTGCCGCCAGAGCTGTGACGGATGTGTAGAAGTTAGGCGTGAGGTGGCCACATCTTTTCTGATAGTTACACAAAAACCCTCGCCAAGAAGTGACCCTGAGTCTAGCGGCAGCGCTTGCAGCAAAGCCTTTCCTCTCCTCTGAGGTTCAATGGCTCCTTGAGTAAAAACAGAGCCGGGGCGATAGGGCCTGTCCCGGTTGAATCCGCATTCACGTAAGCCAGGTACACCAGCACCGAGACCCTGGAGGCAGGAACAGGGATGCTACAGCTGCGAAGGTCCCCAAGGACGTGGCTTTAGAGCCTTGGGCAGAAGAAGAGGGGAAACAGGATCGTGAGGAGATCATTGTGGCAGAGACGCACCATGAGAAGACAGAGCCCAGTTGCAGGATGCAGGGCTGCAGGGAGTGTGGGCGCTGGGCACCCTGGTTCATGTCCCGGTGCAGCCATTTCCTGGCTGTGCGAGCCCTGGCTCATTCTGACCACTCTGGGCTTCCGTCTTCTCATGGGTGAAAAGTCGGAGCGGCCGCTACCCCAGGGACCGAGGTAGACGTCCTCTGCCCCCACTACCACAGGGCTTTGGACACAGTAGGTGCTCCAGATGTGAGCTGGGAACACAGTAGGTGCTCCCTAAGTGTTTCCTGTGGACAAAGGGTCTGGTTCATAGGTGCTGGGAAAACTTGAAGCAGGGGTTAAGGTGCCAGGTCCCCCTGAGGTCACCCAGGCTTGACTCCCACCCAGTGGACGGTTCTCACATCCATGTCACTCTGCCCATGTGTGGCCACCGCTGAGCCCTGAGTCACGTGGGCCCTCTCACCAGAGTCAGAGACCCATTTCCCGCCTTTGTCTGCTTCAGGCTCATTGGCTGGTACTTCCTGTTCCCAGCACTCCTTGGCAAACCTCCTCACCCCCCCCCCACACCTCCCTGGGTCACTCTACATATTTTAGGTGTCCTCCTGTCAGACCTGGGTGGAAACTGAATGGTCATGGTATTAGTGGTGGGCTCTCAGGCCCGCGGAGGACAGGGTCACCTCACTCTGCTCTCTGCCCGCTGTCCACGGGGATGTGCTGTGTGACCTTGGCCAAGTGGTGCAACCTCTCTGAGCCTTGTGGTTTTACATGGTCCCAGGGCTGGTGTGGGCGTGAAATGAATTCACACCTACAGGGAGGTTTGCGTAACATTTATTGATCCATTATTTCTGTATACGTGCTGTAGTGCCAAGGGCTGGGCATCTATGACACTGGACACAGCGATACCCTTGGCCATTTGGCCTATAGCTGGGCTCAGGAAGTCCGGAGTGAGCATGTCTTTGCCAGGGTTCTCTTGTCTCAGAACATTGATTCAGCGTACTGCTGTATATGCTGGCCTTGTGTTGGTCTCAGGGACACAGCGGTGCCTGCCAGGCCAGACCCCCCCACATCCCAGAGGACACCCCAAGCTGAGGATAGGTGGAGGCCAGACAGGCTTATATCATGCATGGAGAAACTGAGGCTCCAATACTGAGGAATCAGGAAGGGGTGGGGTTCGTGTTGAGGGGATCACAAGGCTGAGCCCCCTTCCCTGCCTGTGCCAAGTGGGGCCAACGAGGCAGCTGGAGGGGAGCTGTAAGGGGAGCCGGTAACCAGACCAGGCCAGCACAGGGGCCCGGCTGCCCGACGGTCACTCGATCCCCCTAGGGACGCCAGCAGCACAGCCAGAACCCTGGGGTAGCGGGCCTGCAGGGAGCACCCGGCTTCGGAGGAGGAAGCAGGGGGGTCGCAGTTGGAAGAGGGCTTCTGTGTCCCCTGTGGGATCCACAGAGGCCCAGGAAGGAGGCAGCCGGCTGGGGGTCACAGGCCAGGTGAGGGGCGTGGATAGCACAGTGATACACTTGCTTGGTGTCCGTGGAATTGGGGGTGGGGGTGGGTTAAAGATAGGAGGGCCCTCTCACAGCACCCTCGGCCCCCGTGGAAGCAAGAAGGACTGAAGATAGATTCAAAGTAGAACTTGCTTAAGGAGGCCTTGGGGGGAGGGGGGCAGGGGACAGGGACAGCCCTGGCCTTGGTCCAGGGGGTCTTCAGGCCAAAGCCACTGGGTGGCCATAGAAGGTTGTAGAACACCTATGAATTAGGGGATGTTCTGCCCCTTGGGACACCGTCAACATCTGGGACAGTTGTCACAGGAGCCTGGCAGGGAGTGAGTGGCAGCCACAGCCTAGGAAGTGGCCTTTCCTCTGTCGTAGGTCCCAGAGCCAGCTGGGTTGTGGTCTGAGTGAAAACCACAGGCTGGACCTTGGCATCCCACATACGGGAACCTCGGTTTCCCCACACAGACAGTGAGGTTTGGCTTTCACATGACCGGAAGCCTCTGAAAGCCATTTGTGGGGGAGGTAGGAAGGCAGGTGCTGGGGGGGGGGGTGCACCCTGGGACGTGTGTGAACACACGTGAGGGTAGCCTTCTCACAACTGGGACGCGTGCCTGGGTGAACACACACCTGGGAGCACGCAGATGGCCTGACTTCCTGGGGACTTCCGGAGAGAGACCTGCCTGAGCGAGTGGACAGTGGGTGTGTGGCAGAGGACTGGGGGCTGGGGGAGGCAGTGACGTGGGCAGGGTGCAACGCTCAGTGTTGATTATTTATCCCCAAACACTCTAGGAGAGAGCTATGTGGGCCTGCCTGCGGGCACCTGGGGGTCAGTCAGCCTGCGCAAAGGCTGTGGGGTGCGGTAGGAGGAGCAGAGGGTCAAGGGACCGAGAAGGAGGCAGGTATGGGTCTCCGCTGCAAGGCTGAGGACCGCGGGAGGATGTGGGAGCAATGGAGACCACGGATGGACTCGGCGCCCCCTCGTGTCCAGAGCCAGAAGGCAGGGAGGACACGGCTTCAGAGCCAGTCTGATGGAGGAGAGCGGCCCAAGGTTTCCTCCCATCTGTTGCAGGCATGGAGAACTCTGTGGTGGAGTCCAACAACTGTGGCATTAACCTGGGACTGGGCTGGGCGGGGGGTGGGGGTGGGGGTGGGGGTGGGGAGTCGGGCAGCGTGACAGGGGAGGGGCGCGTCCTGTGTGGTGCATCCCGCTGTAGCCAGGAGGGGTGGAGGCACGCCTGAGGCGAAGTAGGATGGAGCACCAGCAATGGAGCACCAGCAGGACACAGTGATTCGGTGCTCACGGGTGGCTCTCAGGAAGGCTGAGGTCAGCCTGGTCCACACAGTAAAATTCTGTCTCAAATTTTTATTTTTATTTTTATTATCCCTTCTTATTTGGTAGGGGGTGGTGGTGGTGGTCAGGGGCTCTCCTTGGACCCAGACGTCCCCAATGCGGCTCCTGTGGTTGTTGTGTCTGGTGAACTTTGAATCACAGAATCAGACCTTGTCCAGGAATTAAAAAGTAAAAGAGCTGTGGGCGTGGCTTGTGGGTCGAGCCCCACCTCTCAGTGAGGGCTTGGGGGCATGGTCAAGGGTGGCACGGCCCCTTCCCTCTCCCCCCCACCCCCCCATCCCCGCACCTAGAATCCCCCAGGGAAGGGTTGGGGGAGATAACAGGGGTTAAGGGGGCTACAGTGCTGAGGTCAGTTTCCTGGAATCTGGGGTCATGGGGCGGGTACAGGGGGGCAGCACAAGGGAGGAGCCAGCTTAGGAAGCACATAAGGAAGTAGGCCCATGTCTGAAGACACGCGTCCTCTGAGTCACAAATCCTGGAAGCCAGGGTCAGGCAGGGGAAGCTGTGCAAGGTCTTCCTGTTTTTTTGGCCCTGACCGTTAGAGCCCGGCGTTCTGGGGCTGATGTTCCTGCTGTCGCCCCCCACCTGCTGGGGCTTGGGATCCCCAAGACTCAAAGGCAGGGGAGGCCAGGGAGACATCTCTGCTGCCTGCATAGGGAAACTGAGACCCAGAGGTTGTTGGAGATTGACAAAGCTGCTGAGAATCCCATGTTGGCTGTCTTGAACCTGGACTGCACCCCTTTCTGGTAGGGAGGTGGTGCCCTGCCCTGGGGTCCCCAGGTTTCAAGGGCTGGGGTCCCGCGTGTGAATGAGAGCAGAAGAAAGCGGCCCAAGGAAACAGGAAATCAAACGCACCTGCAACCCGGGGACCCTTGCGCACCGGGATTGTCCCATGATTCCCATCGCTTATGTTGTGGTTTATAAAATGCTAAGGAGTTTAAATTCTGTTACGTTTTGTTCCACCTTTGGATTTGGAATCCTGCTGCTCTTTGTTTGTTTGCTTTAATTTTGTTGCCATTTGGTTTTATCACGGGGTCTTGCTATGTAGACCAGGCTGGCCTAGAACTAATAGTGGACTGGCCTCACCCTCTCCAGGGATGAGATGACAGGCCTGTGCCACGACGCTAGGCTCTAAAGCTTTTCACGTTTTAATTTGAAGGATTTTTTAAAAAGCTTTTTGAGATTGGATTTTTTAACCGCATGTTTTAAGATAATATCCATTATTGTAATTCTTGTGATTAATTTTTAATTACCTAATGCATTTTGGTTTGCAGCTACTTCCTGAGATTTTTACTCACATGTGGTCGTAAAGTCGCTTGTTAATTAAGCAACGCCTGAGCGTCGTTATTATTATCAATGTTACTGTTATTTTTATTCTGGGAGGAAGGGAGGGACTCGCGCGCCCTCTCCCGGCCGCTAGTGGCACTGCAGGCCGCTCCACTCAGGGCCATCCTGGCTTTGCAGGTGTCACCTGTGGCCACCTGGTCCTCACCATGTGGACCCCGAGAGCGCCCCCTCTCCTCCCGACCCATCTGCTGCTCCTGCTGTCGCTCCTGGGGGTCGCCCACGGCCTTTTCCCAGAAGAACCGCCTCCACTCAGCGTGGCCCCCAGGGACTGTGAGTCTGGGGGTGATGGGCTGGGGGTGTCGCGGTCCTGGGTGGGCGGGATGTTATTTCTAAATGCATTCTCCTTCCACACCTTTTCCTAGACCTGAGCCACTACCCTGTGTTCGTGGGCAGCGGGCCTGGTCGTCCGACCCCTGCAGAGGGTGCTGACGACCTCAACATCCAGCGGGTGCTACGCGTTAACAGGACACTGTTCATCGGGGACAGGTATGCAAATGTTGAGGGGCTCACATATTAGCACGTTTGACAGGTGCGTGATAGGCCTGCTGCTTGGATGGCATGTGTGACTCCATGGTGCTGAATGTTGGTTTAAGGCTACTGAGCCCTGAGTTTAACGGTACTGAGTGTTGGGTGGGTTTTGCCTGCTTTGTTTGAGTCAGGGTCTCTCTGTGTAGCCCTGGCTGTCCTAGAACTCGCTATGTAGACCAGGCTAGCTTCAAACTCACAGAGATCCACCTGCCTTAAGCCTGAGTTTTAAGGGCGCTAGAGTTGACTTGGATGTGTAACTGTTAGGGACAGTGTCTGGGACACAGTTTACTGGGTGCCCAGAGAGAGTGGTGGAGGGGAAGATGCAGCGGCTGCGGAGCCAAGAAGCCATGGCTGGCTCGGTGCTCACAGCCGCCCCCTGGTGGCGGTTTCCCAAAATGCTGAGGCCGGGATGTGTCCAAGGCGTGCCGGTTTAGAGACTAGACCTGGTTGGCAACATGCACGGTGTGGGGGGCGAGTGAGAAAGGGGTGGAGGTGGGGGAGATTTCAAAGGCAGAAACCACAGGACAGGACAGGAAAGGTGCGGGTGCCGCATGGCCATCGCGTCTACTGCGGTTGGGCTGAAGGGGGCAGGGTTGTCCCCCCCCCCCGCCCCAAATCTCATGGACCGTGCACTTCCTGCAGAGACAACCTGTACCAGGTGGAATTGGAGCCGGCCACATCCACGGAACTGCGGTACCAGCGGGTGAGAAACGGGGTGCTGCACCGGGGCTCTGTGAGGAGAGATGGAGTCGGCAGGGAGGAGAGGGCTGAGGCATGGTAGGGGGCCACACTGCCCTCACCACACTTTCTCCGTGCGGGCAGAAGCTGACCTGGCGCTCCAATCCCAGCGACATCGATGTGTGCCGGATGAAGGGCAAGCAAGAGGTTAGAGGCACCTGTCCCTGTCCCTGGCCTGGCCTATCCCCATCCTGCCCTCCCTGGCCTCAAAGCTCCGTGGCCAGCCTCAGGGGAGGAGCCGGGTGCCTCAGTTGCCACACCCAGTCTACCCAGGCCACGCCCAACCTCCTTCATCCTTATGCCCCAAACCTCATTCAGCCTTGACTTTAGAGTGCTCAGGGCACAGGCAACACCCTCCACATCTCCTGCCTTTTTCCCCTCCCCAGGGAGAGTGTCGGAACTTTGTCAAGGTGCTCCTGCTTCGTGACGAGTCCACGCTCTTCGTGTGCGGCTCCAACGCGTTCAATCCTATCTGTGCCAATTACAGTGTGAGTCTCGGCCCTTTCCGAGCCCCCAACGGAATGCTTTGCCCCCATCTGCCCAGTGCTTCCTCTGAGCCGCATACACCGCTACCCTAGGCCTGCCGGGAGGGCTTTCCCCCCCTCCCCTTACTCACCCCCCGCAACTCCCCCCCACGCCCGTTTTTCTTGCTAGACTGACTACAATAGACATGGGCCCATTCACAGACCAGGAAACTGAGCCTCAGAGAGGCTGACTGGCAGAGTCACAGTAATGCAGAGTGAAGAAGCCAGGGTTTTTTGCCTGGAGTGGAGGACCGGGAAAGCCGGGAGCTGCCAGGCAGGGTGAGGCGATCTGTTGCTCAGACTCTGCCCTCCTTGCAGATGGACACGCTGCAGCCTGTCGGGGACAGCATCAGCGGTATGGCCCGCTGCCCCTACGATCCCAAACACGCCAACGTTGCCCTCTTCTCAGGTACGTCACTCCTGCTGTAGATGTGTCCAGCCTCAAGAGAGGCGTTTTTCGTGTCTAAAAATTGTTTTTGTTTTTGCTTTTTTGCTTTTTGCTTTTTGGTTTTTCGAGATAGGGTTTCTCTGTGTAGCCTTGACTATCCTGGACTCATTTTGTAGACCAGGCTGGACTTGAACTCACAGTGATCTGCCTGCCTCTGGCCCCCACTCTCACCCCCTACCCCCCAACCCCCATCCCCCCAGTGCTGGAATTAAAGGTGTGTGCCGCCACCACCACCCGGTTTCATGTCTAAAGTCTTGGTCACTCAGAGGCAGCTGGGAAATGGGCCAGGTCTAAGTGGATATGGTCAGAGTCATGTTGGTAGCTAGGCTGAGCTGGAGGAAGACCTTTCACCTGGGACCAATGCTCAGCTGGACTTAGTTTCATCCTGAGTAAGGGACTCAGCTCCAGTCATAACTAGGCTGGGGTTATAATCGACCCCAGCCCCCTCTGGGCCTCCTATTATTGTTACTGTTGTTTTCTTTCTTTTTTAAAAAGTTTTGTTTATTTATTATGTATACAGTGCTCTGCCTGCATGTACATCTGCAGGCCAGAAGAGGGCACCAGATCTCATTATAGATGGTTGTGAGCCACCATGTGGTTGCTGGGAATTGAACTCAGGACTTTTGGAAGAGCAGACAGTGCTCTTAACCTCTGAACCATCTCTCCAGCCCCATTGTTTTCGTTTTCTGACACAGGGGTTCACTGTGTGACCCTAACTGTCCTGGAACTCACTCTGTAGAGCAGGTAGACCTCAGACTCAACGGAGATCCCTGCCTCTGCCTCCCTGAGTGCTGGGATTCGGGCCTGTGTCACTAAACCTGGGCTTCTCTCTGGGCCTTCTCGGGCTAACCCCACCTGCTTCCCTCATTCCCTGCTCCCCCATATCCAGATGGGATGCTCTTCACAGCCACGGTGACTGACTTCCTAGCCATCGATGCCGTCATCTACCGCAGCCTCGGGGACCGGCCCACGCTGCGCACCGTGAAACATGACTCCAAGTGGTTTAAAGGTGAGGCCTGTGCGAACAGAGGGCAGACCTTGCAGAGGTGATGTTCACCTGATACATCCCAACCAAGTGACAGTCCCAGAGATCGGGCAAGGAGAGGCTAGGTTTTTTTTGTCGTTGTTTTTCTTTGTTTTGTTTTGTTGAGACAGGGTTTCTCTGTGTATCCCTGGGTGTCCTGGACTCGCTTTGTAGACCAGCCTGGCCTCGAACTTACAGTGATCCACCTGCCTCTGCCTCCCAAGTGCTGGGATTAAAGGTGTGCACCACTGCGCCTGGCCTTTTTTTTTTTTTTTAGATTTATTTATTTATTAGTATGTATACAGTGCTCTGCCTGCATGTACACGTGCAGGCCAGAAGAGGGCGTCAGATCCCACTATAGATGGTCGTGAGCCACCGTGTGGGTGCTGGGAATTGGACTCAGGACCTCTGGAACGACAGTCAGAACTCTTAACCTCTGAGCCATCTCTCCAGCCCCTGTCGGTCCTTTTTAAAGATGAAACTAGATGGAAGGTTTTAATGTAAAGTAGAACACGCTGGAGGTGGGTGGCTGAGGAGCCTGACGTGGGGGGGCGGAGGGGAGGGACACAGGAGAGGAGACCTCAGAGCTGAGCTCTTCACCAAAGAGCGAGGAAGGCTTCAGAAAATACCACAGCCTGGCATGGGGACAGTGGACACAGTGAGTTTTTGGCTTATGGCCCCCCCCAACTCACCTCCAAATAAGCCAAACTGGGCTCGGTTCATCTTGGCTGAGTGACTAGTCCCCTCCTCACAATAGAGAGCACAGCTCACAGTACACGCTGATGACACTCATCCCCCATGATGACTGAAGCTGGATCCCAACACGTTCTCCCAACAGAGCCTTACTTCGTGCACGCGGTGGAGTGGGGGAGCCACGTTTACTTCTTCTTCCGGGAGATTGCCATGGAGTTTAACTATCTGGAAAAGGTTATGCTGTGACCCCTGAGATGCCTGGGCAGGGGACACTGAGCTGGGAGTTCGGGGCAGGGAAGCTGGGCGGGAGGTATATAATCCATGAAGCCCCCATGCATCCGAGGAGCCAGCCTTCACAGTGCCCCCTCCAGCCAGGACCAGGTCTCTGAGGCTGGAAGACATTTAAGGGGCAACTGTGGAGCTTGAAGCCTCCATAGAGAGCAGTGTTGCAGACCTGGGTGTCATGTGGCCCCACAGCTCCTGTCCGTCATCCGTCCCTCAGCATTGTCTGTCTCATGACCAGAAACCAAACTATCTATTCTTCAGCCCTTCACAGAACCATCAACCTGAGCCTGCACACAGTCCACCTACCTATCCAGTCATCCACCCAGCTGTCCATCCACCCAGCTGTCCATCCATCCATCCACCCATTCATCCATCTACCCACTCACCCAAGTACTCACCCATCCACTTATGCACTCATCCACCCCCCACACACATCTATCCATGTTTCCACCCATCCACCCACCCATCCATCCATCCACCCATCCATCCACCCATCCATCCACCCATCCATCCATCCACCCATCCATCCATCCATCCATCCATCCACCCATCCATCCACCCATCCACCCACCCATCCACCCACCCATCCATCCATCCACCCATCCATCCATCCACCCATCCATCCATCCATCCACCCATCCACCCACCCATCCACCCATCCATCCATCCATCCATCCACCCATCCACCCATCCATCCACCCATCCACCCATCCATCCATCCACCCACCCATCCATCCATCCATCCATCCATCCATCCACCCATCCACCCATCTATCCACCCATCCATCCACCCATCCACCCATCCATCCACCCATCCATCCATCCACCCACCCATCCATCCATCCATCCATCCATCCATCCACCCATCCACCCATCCATCCACCCATCCACCCATCCATCCATCCACCCACCCATCCATCCATCCACCCACCCATCCATCCATCCATCCATCCATCCACCCACCCATCCACCCATCCACCCATCTATCCACCCATCCATCCACCCATCCACCCATCCATCCACCCATCCATCTATCCATCCACCCATCCATCCACCCATCCACCCATCCACCCACCCATCCACCCACCCATCCATCCACCCATCCATCCATCCATCCATCCACCCATCCACCCATCCATCCATCCATCCATCCACCCATCCACCCATCCATCCATCCATCCATCCATCCACCCACCCATCCACCCATCCATCCACCCATCCACCCATCCATCCATCCACCCACCCATCCATCCATCCATCCATCCATCCATTCACCCATCCACCCACCCATCCATCCATCCCTTCATCCATCCATCCATCCATCCATCCACCCATCCATCCATCCACCCATCCGTCCATCCACCCACCCATCTGTCCATCCACTGATCCCTCACCCATCCATTTCTGTCTTGCATTGGTGCCTGTGCCACCCCATCCCTGCTGTCTGGCATCCAGAGTGCTGTGGGTGGCTGGTCTCCCCTCGCCCCCCCCACACCCCCCCACACACCTAGTCCTTTGTTACAGAAATTCCCTTGTCCTGCATGGCAGGCAGCAGCCGACTCATGTTGTTCCGGGTACCTGCTGTTTGTTTAGGTGGTGGTATCCCGTGTGGCCCGTGTGTGCAAAAATGATGTGGGCGGCTCCCCGCGGGTGCTGGAGAAGCAGTGGACCTCCTTCCTGAAGGCCCGCCTCAACTGCTCGGTGCCTGGGGACTCCCACTTCTACTTCAATGTCCTGCAGGCTGTGACGGGTGTGGTGAGCCTGGGCGGCCGTCCGGTGATCCTCGCTGTCTTCTCAACCCCCAGCAATAGGTCAGCAGCCCACACTGGCAGGTGCCTTCTGGGCTGGGGGGTGGGGGGGGCGGGGAGCGGTGTTGCTTGCCCAGAATCCCAGGATTCACACATCCGCTCAGCAATGGATGCCTATGTGTTAGGCGGCATTGGTCCCAGGAGACCTCTGTGACAAGTGGGGGGGTGGGGGTGGGGGTGGGGAGGTGGGCAAGGAAGGAAAGAGACAGCTAGGGTCCTCTTGTCCTACCTGACAGGCCAGGAAAGGATCCTGGAGGGGGGACATTGGGGAGGGGAAGAGGGGACAGCGCAGGGGAAGGTTCAGAGACTGTGCTGGTTGGAGGACGGATTTTCATGTGGCAGATGTGGAGGATGTCGCCATGCAGCAGGGCCTCCTGCACTTGAGTCGGAGAGCATGAAGGAGCCATAGGCAAATGGGGACTGAATGCCTGCAAAGGCCCCGGGGCAGAGGCTCTTGGGGGAGACTGCGCAGTGGTGGGAGGAGTTGTTACACAAATACACGCTGACATTTGCACACTGACGTACGTGACGCCAAAAAGTCATACAATGTCCGGCTCAGTGTTGTCTCTCGCCGCACTCTCTACAGCATCCCTGGCTCGGCCGTCTGCGCCTTCGACATGAACCAAGTGGCTGCTGTGTTCGAAGGCCGCTTCCGAGAGCAGAAGTCCCCCGAGTCCATCTGGACGCCAGTGCCCGAAGACCAAGTGCCACGGCCCAGGTGACGGAGGCTTCCATCTTCACAGGGTACCCGAGGACTGTCCTGCTCCCACAGAGGCTGGCTTGGGGGAGGTCAGCCCAGCTCGCCATGTTGGATGAGGAGGCCATGGAGGGGGACTGGGGACCGTGAGAAGCTTGTGGAACCTGCAGCACTGGGAGACCACTGGGAAGGACCGGGCCTTAGTCAGCGACCTTCATGTGTTGAGGGGAAAACTATGCAGAGGATATAGCTAGCCTGTGTGAGGGCCAGGGGGAGACGCGACCAGAATGGTACCAAGTCAGGGCCAGGAGCTATTCAAATTGGAGCCCCAGGTGGGCGGTGGTGGCGCTCGCCTTTAATCCCAGCACTTGGGAGGCAGAGTCAGGCGGATCACTGTGAGTTTGAGGCCAGCCTGGTCTACAAAGAGAGTCCAGGACAGCCAAGGCTACACAGAGAAACCCTGCCCCCCCCCCAAAAAAAAAACAAAACCAAACAAACAATCAAATTGGGCCCAGATGCTCCATTGAATCAGGGCCCTATTATGGGGTCCCGGCATCCTTCCTGACTCCCCTTGTGTTCCCCCAGGCCCGGATGCTGCGCGGCCCCTGGCATGCGGTACAACGCGTCCAGTGCCCTGCCTGATGAGATCCTCAACTTTGTGAAGACCCACCCACTGATGGACGAGGCTGTACCCTCCCTGGGCCACGCACCCTGGATCGTGAGGACTCTGATGCGGTCAGTGCTGGGGATGGGGGCACCCTAGCCTGGCATGGTGAGAGGGGGACAGGCCCTGGTTCAGGGCCTTTATTTATTGAGGGATCTGCTGGGCAAGGACAGCCCATGCCAAGGGCCCGTGGCAGATGTCAGTGTGTATTTATATATATATATATATATATATATATTTTTTTTTTTTTTTTTTTTTTTTTTGGGACAGGGTTTCTCTGTGTAGCTTTGGCTGTCCTAGACTCACTTTGTAGACCAGTCTGGCTTCAAACTCACAGCAATCCACCTGCCTCTGCCTCCCAAGTGCTGGGATTAAAGGCGTGCGCCACTATGCCCAGCATCAGTGTATATTTGTGTAATTACTCCTGCACCCCACGGGTCAGGCGATGGGAGGCCTTTGGGAGCTTCCGGACAAACCTGACCTCCAAGTCCATCTTGCGTTCCAGGCACCAGCTAACCCGAGTGGCTGTGGATGTGGGTGCAGGCCCATGGGGCAACCAGACAATAGTCTTCCTTGGCTCCGAGGTTGGCACAGTCCTCAAATTCCTCGTGAGGCCCAACTCCAGTGTCTCAGGGACTGCTGGGCCCAGCATCTTCCTGGAGGAGTTCGAGACCTACCGGCCGGACAGGTGTCTGGGGACATAAGCCAGGGAAGTGGGAGTGAACACCAGGGTGGGCACACCAGCCTCACTCACCACCCTGTGTGCCCAGGTGTGGACGACCCGGCAGTGGTGGTGAGTGGGGGCAGCGGTTGCTGAGTCTAGAGCTGGATGCAGCCTCCGGTGGCCTGCTGGCAGCCTTCCCTCACTGTGTGGTTCGTGTGCCTGTCGCCCGCTGCCAGCTGTACTCAGGGTGCATGAAGTGAGTACCCCCCCCACACACACACACAGGGCTGGCGCAGGGTGGGAGGCAAAGGGGAAAGCTTTGATTCCTGAGAAGCAAACTGGGCAAGGAACAGCCGTGCAAAGGCCCAGGGGCAGGATGGAGTCTGCATTGGAGGAGCAATAAGGTCACTGTGTGGCGGCTGCTGGAGGACAGGTTATGTGGGCTCAGACTCCAACCCGGCCTGTGGGCTATCCTTCAGACCTGCGCATCCGTTTTCTTGTGTGAAAATTGGAGAGGAAGTAGTCCAGGCCTCCAAGGCTCACTCTGAGTCGGCCACAGCGGGGGTGACTGGAAGACACGTCGCCCAGGTCCCCTGACTGGCTTTTTCCGTGCTCTCCTAGGAACTGTATTGGCAGCCAGGATCCGTACTGTGGATGGGCCCCTGATGGTTCCTGTATCTTCCTCAGACCGGGAACCAGGTATGTATGGGGAAGGGCAACACGTGGGGGGCCGTGTCTGACAAACGATGGTCTGTGCTCCCCCTCCCTGTGCCGTGCTGCTAGGGGTAGAAGGGCGCTCTGTGCTAACTCAACTTCTGTCCGCTTCTCCCCACTTCAGTGCCGCGTTTGAGCAAGATGTGTCTGGGGCCAGCACCTCTGGCTTAGGGGACTGCACTGGTAAGCCGAGAAAGGGATCCCCCTGTGTGTTGTGACGCAATCCAGGACCATTCCGTGCTGGGGTTGGGGGTGAACACATCACAGACTTCCTGAGTGAGGGGGAAGCCGTGGAAGACTGTGGGCAACGCGCAGTGCTTAATCACGGGCGCCCTCTGGTGGCTGATGCAGGGAGGGGTGAAAATGAGATCCACCTGAAGGGAAAACACTGTTTTTCAGAAAAAAACATCGACTTGGGATCCTGGCTTAGGCTTAGAGCCCCTGCATAGAATTCCTTTGTGAGGGGAGTGGGGGCGTGGTCATGGATGAGCACCGCCCAGAATGGGGCGTGGCGCAGTGCCTTTCCAGGACCCGACCTCACAGCCTCCTCCTCGCCCTCTGTCCCCAGGACTCTTGCGCGCTAGCCTCTCAGATGAGCGCGCAGGGCTGGTGTCGGTGAACCTGCTGGTGACGTCCTCGGTGGCGGCGTTCGTGGTGGGAGCCGTAGTGTCCGGCTTCAGCGTGGGCTGGTTCGTGGGTCTCCGTGAGCGGCGGGAGCTGGCCCGGCGCAAGGACAAGGAGGCTATCCTGGCGCACGGCGGCGGCGAGGCAGTGCTGAGCGTGAGCCGGCTTGGCGAGCGCAGGGGGACGGGGCCCGGGGGTCGTGGAGGAGCCGGCAGCGGCCCCGGGGGTCCCCCAGAGGCCCTGCTAGCCCCACTCATGCAGAATGGCTGGACGAAGGCGGCGCTGCTGCACGGTGGCCCTCACGACCTGGACTCCGGGCTCCTGCCCACCCCGGAGCAGACGCCGCTGCCCCAGAAGCGGCTGCCCACGCCGCACCCACACGCCCACGCCCTGGGGCCGCGAGCCTGGGACCACAGCCACGCGCTGCTGTCCGCCTCAGCCTCCACCTCCCTTCTGCTCCTGGCGCCCGCCCGCGCCCCCGAGCAGCCCCCGGTGCCGGCCGAGCCGGGCCCCGAAGGTCGCCTCTGCGCCCCCAGACCCGGCCGAGCCTCGCACCCAGGCGACTTCCCACTCACGCCCCACGCCAGCCCGGACCGCCGGCGGGTGGTGTCCGCACCCACGGGCCCCTTGGACCCATCGGCTGGCGATGGCCTGCCTGGGCCGTGGAGCCCACCCGCGACCAGCAGCCTGCGGAGGCCCGGTCCCCACGGACCTCCCGCAGCCGCCCTGCGGCGCACGCACACATTCAACAGCGGGGAGGCCCGGCCCGGGGGTCACCGTCCACGCCGCCACCCACCCGCGGACTCTACGCACCTGCTGCCCTGCGGGGCAGGCGAGCGGACTGCACCCCCAGTGCCCTAGGCCGGGCAGACGCCTCGACGGTGCCAACCACAGAGACCGGGGCACCAGCCCAGGTCACTGAGCCCTGCCAGTGCCGAGTGGGATGCGTTTGTCCTCCACGCATGCGCGTGGGGATCCCCTCGCCACAGGGAAGCACAAGAGCCTCCTCTGTCCTGGAGGATGCAGGACACGGAGCCCCCGGGGTGGGCGGGAGGAGGCCGACCTTTGACCTTCTGCGCATAGACTTTGATTTTTTGTTTATTTCGAGTTGTTTTTTTTTTTTTTCTAAGAAATTGCACAGCCCCCATTCTTGGGGTGGCGGCCGGGATGAGGGGGGTTGAGGACGTGGGGTGAGGGAAGGCAGAGCTGCAGACATAAGCCTTCCCCGCCTCAACACATCCTTCTCAGAAGGGACCCCCTCTCCCCGGTCCTGGGCCCCTGCGTGTGTGGGTGTGTGTCCGTGTGCATGGCCTGTTTGTGTGCAAGGGCCCAGGACAGATGTGTGTGCGTGCGTGTGTGTGAGACAGGGCTGCCGTGGGTGTGCGTGTGTGCGACTCGGAATGTGGGTGGTGGCGCCCTCAGAGACCCTGGCATTGGCTGAGCCAATGTTCGGACTTCCGGAGAGAAGCCCAGGGGAGGGCCTCCGAGGTGCCGGTTTGGAGTTCAAATCCTACTCCTGCAGAGGGGACCTGGGGATCCAGGCTGGGAGATGGGGTAACCTGCTTTTAAAGGGCTTGTGGGGGTCTTGTGGGGGGGTGGAGGTGGGCAGACCCCCCTGTAAATACAGCCCTGGGGTGGTCAGAGAGGCCCATGCCACCCATCCCCCCTTGTGACGTCCAGTCTTTGACCGCCAGCTGACCGTGCATGCCACGTGGCCAGTTGAGTCCAGGACCCTCCCCGGCCCTACCCCGTCAATAAAACTCTGTTTACATCCACCGGCCCCCTCGACTCTGGGTCAGTTGTTTCCTGGGGTGACCGGGAACACTTGGGGTGGGGGGACAAAGACCGATCGCAAACAAATAGGGGTTTAGCCTCTTAGAATCGGGGGGCGGGAGGAGAGGTCGTGGAAAGGTGTGAAGACCTAGGAAACTTTTTTTTTTTTTCGAGACAGGATTTCTCTGTGCAGCCTTGGCTGTCCTAGACTCACTTTGTAGACCAGGCTGGCCTCGAACTCACAGCGATCCTCCTGCCTCTGCCTCCTGAGTGCTGGGATTAAAGGCGTGCGCCACCACCGACCGGCAGACCTAGGAAACTTTAATGACGTTGAGATGCCAACACGGAGGAATGAGCCGGGTGTTGGGGGAGATGGCTCTGTCGGCAAAAACACTTTCTACCCAAGCACGAAGACTTGAGTTTGAGTTCCTTTGCCCTCATACAAAAATCTGGGTATGGCTAGGCATGGGTGGTGGCAAACGTCTTTAATCCTAGCACTTGGGAGGCAGAGGCAGGTGGATCGCTGTGAGTTCGAGGCCAGTCTGGTCTACAAAAGTGAGTCTAGGACAGCCACAGAGAAACCTGTCTCGGAAAAAAAAAAAATCTGCGTATGGTAGCATGTGTCTGTAGTTTCAGCACTGGGGAGGCAGAGACAGGAAAATCCCTGGGCTCTCTGGCGTCTGACAGCTCAGCCTAGTCCAAACAGGGAGAGGCCCTGCCTCAATGAGCCAGGTGAAGAGCAACTGAGCAAGAGACTGAACATCAGCCTATTTGGCCTGTGCAAGTGTGTGCGCATGTGCCAATCATGCATGCAGCCAAAGTCTTCCTCAAAGGCAAATTCATAGCCTCAAAATGCATTTTGCCATTGTAGGGTTTTGTTTTTTGTTTGAGACAGGGTTTCTCTGTGTAGCCTTGACTGCCCTGGACTCGCTTTGTAGACCAGTCTGGCCTTGAACTCACAGAGATCCACCTGCCTCTGCCTCCCGAGCGCTGGGATTAAAGGTGTGCGCCACCACGCCTGGCTGTTTTTGTTGTTGTTTGACAGTCTCGTTGTGTAGCCTAGGCTGATGTCAAAACAGAGTGATCTTCCTACCCCTGTACCTCAACCCTTGAGTGCTGTGATGCCAAGTGTGAGGCACCATGCTGTGTCTTTACAACAGACACATGCACACACTGCTCTTCAGAGAAACAGAATTATCAAAGGGATCTCTTGAAGACAGAGTTCAGCTGTGCAGGTGAGGAAACTGAGTCCGGAAGAACCTGAGCCACCTTGCTTTGGTCCCTTGATCTCAAAATCAGAGCCCTGCATTGTTCCTTGCTTAATAGGAAAACTAATTGAGCAGAAAAAGAAAACGTTATCTGGTATGCTGGACCAGAGAGCTTTCCCAATGCACTTCCTGGTGTTCCCTGTACCCTGCTCAAAGAGCAGCCCAGGTCCCCAGTCCCATTGCAAGCTCAATTCCTAAATCCTGGGTGGGAGAGGTGGGTGAGGACTCAGCCCAAAAGTTGCTGGTTGGCTACCAAGAAGAGACTTGATACCCTATGAGCATATACAGGGGGAGGAGGTCCCCCTCGGTCACAGTTATAGGGGAGGGGAGTAAGGGGGAAATGGGAGGGAGGGAGGAATGGCAGGATACAAGGGATGGGATAACCATTGAGATGTAACAAGAATAAATTAATAAGCCAGGCGTGGTGGCACACGCCTTTAATTCTAGCACTCAGGAGGCAGAGGCAGGTGGATCGTTGTGAGTTCGAGGCCAGCCTGGTCTACAAAGAGAGTCCAAGACAGCCAAGGCTACACAGAGAGACCCTGTTTCCAAAAACCAAATAAATAAATAAATAAATAATAAAATTAAATTAAATTTTAAAAAAGTTGCTGGGTGGAACCGTGTCCCCAGACCAGGAAGTAAAGGCTGGAGAAAGGCGGGGAAAGGGCAGGCGAAAAGGGTCAGCCACTGCCAGGAAGGGATGTAGCAATGTTGACCTGTTCCCCAGGCTCTTCCTGCATTGCCCCAGAGTTAGGGTGGGGGCCTGTATAAAGCCACCTTCCTCTGGCCACAGATCTCACATAGAGGGAAAAGAGGAGCAGCCATGGCCTCTTGGTGGCAACCAGGGAGGTAAGTCTCCACGCGGCCCGTGCTGAGCAGACTAGCACCAGGCCAAGCACAGCCATGGGGACACTGCCCCTGACCGACCAAGTTTGCGAGGGACAGATTCAGGCATGCGGGCTATACAAACAGGCTTACTCCCAGACAGACGGACAGAGGCCCCTGGAACAGGGATGAGAGAGGGTGCGGAGGCCATGGTCACATCCACGGCCATAAGGAAGCCCCAGCCCTAGGAGGGTTGTGGTGGGGACCAGACATACCTGCAGAGGGATCTGTGTCCACCTGAACCCTTAGTTCTCCCTGAGTACCCAGTGGTGACCACACAACCCAAACCAGAACTGGACAGAGAAAGGAGGAGCTCAGCGGGTGAAGCTTCCTCCTTCCTGAGAAGGCATTGTGGCTGGGGTTTTGCAGAATGAACAGGAGTCCACTGACTCTCCCTTCCAAACACGTAACTAGGGAGATAGGAATAGACCCAGGACACAAACCAGATTAGAAGTAACTAGATACTTGGAGGAAGAATAATTAATAACTGGTAACCTGTTAAACTGGCGGGGGGGGGGGAAGTGTGTACCAAGGCCAGACCCAGGAACTTAGCTGTCATAGAAGGAAGGTGTGCTGTGGAACAGGGACTGCTTCTGGAAGCTGACAGGAAGGAGGCAGCAGGTGAGAACAAAAACCAGGGTATAGTGTGACTAAGGTTTTGCAGGATGTATAGGAGTTCACTGGCTCTGCCACTCACCCAGGTAAGGGGACAAAAATAGAGCCAGTCAACAATCCGTGAGGACTATATTGCCCAGTCCTGGTGAGGAAGAACTTGGTGGTGCAGTCCGGGGTGATGGCCATGGGGGTGGGAGGAAGGGGACACAATTTTCACAATTTTACTGACTTCAGCCCCCAGAACCTCAACACCCGCCTTCCCAGGACCTTGCTCCTCCTGGTCCTCGTGGGGACTTCAGCTGAGGGCAGTGTGTCTGGCCTCAAGGAATGCCTGATACTGCAGTCAGCTCAGGGCAGCACGGTCTCCTGCCAAGGTCCCTCTGAGTTCCCGGGTCCCCTCCCGAACGACACTGTGCATCTGTCGGTGGAATTCTCTAACCTGACGCAGCTGCCGCCCTCCGCCCTCCAAGGGTATCCTGGTCTGCGGGAGCTGCACCTCTCCAGCAATCGCCTGCAGGCGCTGCTCCCCGGGCTGCTGGCGTCCGTGCCTAGGCTGGAGGTCCTAGATCTTACCCGCAACAAGCTCAGCAGCCTACCCCCCGGGCTGTTCAACGCCTCCGCTGCTCTGCACACCCTGGTCCTGAGGGAGAACCAGCTGCAGGCGGCGAGCGAGCAGTGGCTGCAGGGCTTGGACGCCCTAGGTCACCTGGACCTGGCTGGGAATCGGCTGCGCTTGCTGCCGGATGAGCTGCTCTCCAGCCTCAGCTCCCTGCACACCCTCGACCTTGGGGAAAACCTGCTGGAGATGCTGCCCGCGGGGTTCCTGCGGGGCCCAAGACGGCTACAGCGCCTGCACCTGGAAGGGAACCGGCTGCGGAGGCTGGGGAATGACCTGCTTGCGCCCCAACCATTTCTGAGGATCCTGTTCCTTAATGACAACCAGCTGACTGAGATGGCGTCCGGCGCCTTCCGGGGCCTAAAACAGCTGGACATGTTGGATCTGTCCAACAACTCTCTGTCCAGCACGCCCCCAGGCCTGTGGGGGTCCCTGGGGAGGCCAGCCCACGACATGCACGATGGCTTCGATGTCTCCCACAACCCCTGGATCTGCGACAAGAACCTGGTGGACTTGTATCGCTGGCTGAACGCCAACAAACACAAGATGTTCTCGCAGGAGGACACGCTCTGTGCAGGACCGGAGGCCGTGAGAGGACAGCGGCTGCTGGAAGTGGTGGGGTCCCTGTAAGGTTGGCGACTTGGGGGTGCGGGTCGGGGACACCTCGCTCACCGCTAAGCTAATTTGCTGACGTCTCAGCTCGCAGAGCCCCAGCTCTGCTTTTCCCCCCACTCGCTCTGCCAGGAATGCTGTTCCCTGACTTCCAATCGGGTCCCTCCCCACCCCCACTTTGCACCCAGTGTTTAACTGGCTTTGACTCAGGGTCACCAAAGCAGTTAATAAAATAGCTCCTAGGCTGACTGAATAGCTCAGCGTTTGCGCAGTCCCCTTTCTTGCATTTATTTATTTTGTACACATGCGCCATAGCCAGTCTGTGGAGGTCAGAGAAAACTTGCAACAGTGGGTTCCCTCTGTCCATAACGTTGCTGCTGGGATTTGAACTCAAGGCCACAGGCTTGGAAGAAAGCTCCTTCACCTGGGAGCCATCTTGCCCGTCCTCTGCCTTTTTTTTTTTTTTCCCGGAGACAGGGTTTCTCTGTGTTATCTTGACTGTCCTGGACTCACTTTGTAGACCAGGCTGGCCTCGAACTCACAGTGATCCGCCTGTCTCTGCCTCCTGAGTGCTGGGATTACAGGTGTGTGCCATCATCCCCGGCTCTGGCTGTTTTAAGACATAAGGACACGGAGCTGGAGAGATGACTCAGCGGTGAAGAGCACTGGCTGTTCTTCTAAAGGTCCTGAGTTCAATTCCCAGCAACCACATCGTGGCTCACGGCCGTCTATGAGATCTGGCGCCCTCTTCTGGCTCACTGGTATACATGCAGGCACAACGCTGTATACCTAATAAATAAAGAAATAAATCTTTAAAAAAAAAAAAAAGAGCTGGGCATGGTGGTGCAGGCCTTTAATTCTAACACTCAGGAGGCAGAGGCAGGTGGATCACTGTGAGTTCGAGGCCAGCCTGGTCTACAAACCAAGTCCAGATCAGCCAAGGCTACACAGAGAAACACTGTCTGGGGAAAAAAAAGTCCAGCCGGATGGAGAGATGGCTCAGTGGTGAAGAGCTTGGGCTGAGTTTAGAGTCCCAGCATGGACATGCTGGCTCACGGCTACAGCAGCTACGTGTTACTCCAGTGACAGGGGGTCTGTCAACCTCTCTGGCCTTTGCAGGTACCAGGCACCTGTGGTGGACAGACAGACAGATGGACATGTAGACAAAAACCCAGGACATATAAATGTAATAGTAGTAATAATAATTAATAATAATAATAAACCAATAATAATAAGCCAATTATTATTATTATTATTATTATTATTATTATTTAAAACAACTAATAATAATAATAATAATAATAATAATAATAATAATAATAATAATAATAATAATAATAATACAGGAAGCTGGCCTGGGGTGGGTCTCAGGGGGTAGAGCTAGCCCAGCACACTGGGTCATTCTTAGCCACTGGGTGGTGAGTTCAAGGTCATCTTTCGCTATGTAGTTAGTTGGAGCCTATCCTGGGCTACAGAGTGAGTTCCGGTCAAGCCTGAGCTAGAGTGAGACTGATTCAAAACAAAACAAACATGGGGGGGGGGAGGCGGGAGGGGAATAAGAATAAGAAAGTTCTCTGCCATACTCCGAGGTCAGCAATGGTGACTTGACCTGGACACCAGTGTCCCCGGGTCGCTATAGCAACCAGGGCACCTTGTGGGGGGACCCAGACACACCCCCTGCGCCTCATTGGCCCGCACACAGAGGCCCCACCCCAGACCTGCTATAAGAGCCGCGGGCTGACTCAGATGGGGGCGCAGGGGACACCTACAAGGTCTGAGCTCTGGACCCAGGTGAGGGCTCGGGGGGGGGGGGGGGGGGGCGGGGGGCGGAACCTTCCCGGCGGCGGTGACCGGGCAGGTACGCGTGCGCGCGCGTGCGCGGAGCCATAGGCGCAGCAGGTGGCAGGACCCTTGGCCCAGTGGGCCCGGGTCCAGGACCCAGTTGGGAGGGGCCCAGGCGCAGAGGACAGTGGGACCGCCATGGTGAGGACGCGCAGGGCCGATGTGAGCCCTGAGGTAAACGTCCCTGTCACTCTGGACAGCTGAGGGTGACCTCGGAGTTCCACATGCAACTTGAGCCTCAACTTCTCTGCCGGTCAAAGGGACCTGATTCTGAGGCTGCTATCTCGACCTCTGCAAGTGGGGCTGGAGCGCAGGTCCTGTCCCTGGTGGAAATGGACCAGAGAGGTGAAGACACCAGCAAAGGGCCACACAGTAGGTAATGATGAAATTTGAACTTATCTTTGTTCCCCCAAGGACCCAGAACCCACGCCTCTCCCCCCCACAAAGCCATAAAGTTTTCATTATGTATTTTCTGTGTGTAGGGCTTTGTGCATGCCTTGCCTGTGCACCCCAGGGTACCCCTCAGGACTGACTCTCAGGGGTTCCCTCCCTCTTTGTGTCCTATGCCCTCAGGCTGCTGGATGATGAGACAGCTCAGGACCCTGGATCCAACCTGGGGGAACTGGGCCAGCAGGTGAGGGGCTGGTCCCCAACAGAGCATTCTCATCGGGAGGATCTGACCTTTGCCCTGTTGTTTTGTGCGCGAGATGTGTGTTGCAGCCAATGTCCCGGCAACCTGCTTTCTGTCCCCCAACCTGGCCCAGAGAAGGGACAAGGGGTGTGGCTGCGCCCTGATGTCACTGTTTCCCCTTAGAACGTGGTGAAGCGAGTGGTGGCCTTACCCCTGGTCAGGGCCACGTGCACAGCTGTGTCTGGTGCTTACAACTCGGCCAAGGACAGGCACCCTCTGCTGGGCTCTGCCTGTCGCCTCGCTGAGCACTGTGTGTGTAGCGTGACCACCTGCGCCCTGGACCATGCACAGCCGCTGCTGGAGCACCTGCAGCCCCAGTGTGAGTTGGAGTCCCCACCCCCACCCCAACCATGTGTCCCTCCCTGTCCCATTCACAGGTGCACCCTCTTCCCTCTTCTTTCTGTTTTTGTTTTCATTTTTCTGAGTCAGGGTTTTGCTCTGAGGCCCAGGTTGGCCTGGAATGCTCAGCAATCCTCCTGCCTCAGCATCCTGAATGCTGGGTTGATGGACGTGTACTACCATACCTGGTTTATGGTTTATTTGGTGGTGGAATCAAATCCACACGCAGTGAGCCTAAATCCCGCCCCTAACCTCCCCCTTTATTTATTTGTTTGTTTGTTTATTTATTTATTTATTTATTTGGTTTTTCGAGACGAGGTTTCTCTGCGTAGCTTTGGACTCCATTTGTAGGCCAGGCTGGCCTCAAACTCACAGCGATCCACCTGCCTCTGCCTCCTGAGTGCTGGGATTAAAGGCGTGCGCCACCACGCCCAGCTCCTAAGTCCCTTCTTGGCTCCCCTCTCATGGTCCCTAATTCTGTCCCCTCTGCCCTTTCTTCCTTGTCTTTGTTCACTAGCTCAGGGCTCCCACCTAACGAGGGGATGAGAGACCCTTGGCTGCCTGTGTGACTGAATAAGAGGGTCCCTGCCGGTCCTCAACTTTTCTGTTGTTCCCAAGACTCTGAGCCCAGCTGGAATGCCATAGGTCCGCTGCGGTCTCACCTCCACTGCCATGTCCCTCCTGCCTTAGCTGGTCACATGTGCCATCGCTCTCCCTTTCTCTTCAGTGGCCACGGTGAATGATCTTGCCTGCAGGGGACTGGACAAGTTGGAAGAAAAGCTGCCCTTCCTGCAGCAGCCTTCGGACATGGTACTAGAGATGGCCTGGCCTCAGGGCGCCCCAGGGTGAAGAGGGAGGGAGGGGGAGAGCGTGGGAGGTTGGTCCCAGGCCAGCCGGAGGGGAAGGACTTGAGGGCCACCTATTTAATGAAGGGAAACTGAGGCACAGAACCAAGAAGAGGTCCAGAGGTCTTGGGGATCTCTGCTCCAAGGACTATGTTAGGTGTAAACGGAGCCACAAGCCCACAGTGTTCAGTGATGCCCTTTCTGTAGGTGGTGACCTCAGCCAAGGACGCAGTGGCCAATAGCATCACAGGCGTGGTGGACCTGGCCCAGAGGGGCCGGCGTTGGAGTGGGGAGCTGAGGCGTTCCATGAGCCAAGCCATGGACATGGTGCTGGGCAAGTCAGAGGAGCTGGTGGACCACTTCCTGCCCATGACTGAGGACGAGCTAGGTACTGATCAGAGATCTGGCTAAGGTTTGCCCGAGGCTGCACAGCGCAGCACAGCGCAGGGCAGCACAGCACAGCACTGCACAGCACAGCACAGCACAACACAGCACAGCACAGCACAGCACAACACAGCACTGCACAGCACAGCACAACACAGCACAGCACAGCACAGCACAACACAGCACAACACAGCACAGCACAGCACTGCACAGCACAGCTTAACATAGCACAGCACAGCACAGCACAACACAGCACTGCACAGCATAGCACAGCACAGCACAACACAGCACTGCACAGCACAACACAGCACAGCACAACACAGCACTGCACAGCTCAACACAGCACAGCACAGCACTGCACAGCACAGCACAGCATAACATAGCACAGCACAGCACAGCACTGCACAGCACAGCACAGCACTGCACAACACAGCACTGCACAGCACAACACAGCACAGCACTGCACTGCACTGCACAGCACAGCATAACATAGCACAGCACAGCGCAGCACAACACAACATAGCACAACACAGCACTGCACAGCACAACACAGCACAGCACAGCACTGCACTGCACTGCACAGCACAGCACAGCACTGCACAGCACAACACAGCACAGCACAGCACTGCACTGCACAGCACTGCACAGCACTGCACAGCACAACACAGCACTGCACAGCACAACACAGCACTGCACAGCACAGCACAACACAGCACAGCACAGCACAGCACAACACAGCACAACACAGCACAGCACTGCATAGCACAGCACAGCACAGCACTGCACTGCACAGCTCAGCACAGCACAGCACTGCATAGCACAGCACAGCACTGCACAGCACTGCACTGCACAGCACAGCACAGCACTGCACAGCACAACACAGCACAGCGCAGCACAGCACAGTATAACATAGCACAGCACAGCACAGCACAGTATAACATAGCGCAGCACTGCACAGCACAGCACAGCACAGCACTGCACAGCACTGCACAGCACAGCACTGCACAGCACAGCACAGGGAAACCTGGCACTCAAACCCAGGTCTGATCTCTCCCTCCACTCTGTGCCCTGCAAAGTCAGACATCCCAACTCTTGTGTGTGACAAACCAGTCTCAACCTGGTGGCCCTAGAAACTGCTGTTAGACTTGGGAATGTGTTGATTCATTTTATGTAATTTGTTGCCGCTGTTTCACTCAGCTCAGGCTGGTCCTGAACTCAAGGCCATCCTCCTGCCTCTGCTTCCTGAGTGCCGGAATGACAGATGTGCACCACCTGGCCTGGCTATGATCTAATGTTTTGGTTTTTTTTTTCGAGACAGGGTTTCTCTGTGTAGCCTTGGCTGTCCTAGACTCACTTTGTAGAGCAGGCTGTCCTTGAATTCACAGCGATCCACCTGCCTCTGCCTCCTGAGTGCTGGGATTAAAGGTGTGTGCGCCATCACGTCCAGTTTATGATCTAATTTTTGAGAGGCTGTTTGGTAGAATCAGAGCTGGGTCTGAATCCTGGGTCAGGTCTGCCTCTGGCATACTAAGTGATTTTAGTTTTTTAAAATTTGTTTTGTTTTTAGGTTTTATGAGACAGGGCTTCTCTGTGTAGCCCTGACTGCCCTAGACTGTTGTAGACCAAGCTGGCCTTGAACTCATGTCGGCCTCTGTCTCCTGAGTGCTGGGATTAAAGGCATGCGCCACGATGCCCAGTTAGATAGTTCAGCTTTAAAACACGTGTGTGTGGAGGTGGGGTTGCTGGAGAGATGGCTCAGTTAGGGGCACTGGCTGCTCTTCCAAAGGTCCTAAGTTCAAGTCCTGGTAACCACATGGTGGCTCACAACCATCTATAATGAGATCTGGTGCCCTCTTCTGGCCTGCAGGTGAACATGAAGACAGAACAGTGTATACATAATAAATAAATAAATCTTACTCATCTGTGGAGTGTAGGTGCTAGGGTTGCCTAGCATGCACAAAGCCCTGGGTCCTATCTCCAGTAACCCATAAACCCCCACATGCCTGTCACCCTCAGCACTCAGAGGTAGGGGCCAGATGTTCAGAAGTTCAAGGTCAGCCTCAGCTATGCAGTGAGTTCGAGGCTACATGTCTCAAAACAAAGTAACGAAAATACATAACAGGTCATAGGGTTTGGGGAAGGTTGAAGGGGTTGATGTTATACAAGTGGGGATCTGGGCGCTACAGGGATAGAAGTAGAGGTGCAGGTCACATCCATGTCGACCCCCTGGTGTCCTTGTCCTTAGCGGCCCTGGCAGCTGAGGCCGAGGGTCCAGAAGTGGGCTCTGTGGAGGAGCAGAGGCGGCAACAGGGCTACTTTGTGCGTCTGGGATCTCTGTCCGCACGCCTCCGCCATCTAGCCTATCAGCACTCTTTGGGGAAACTGAGGCAGAGCAAACACCGCACCCAGGACACTCTGGCCCAGCTGCAGGAAACCCTGGAAGTGGTGAATAACTTGTTCTTGTCATTGATCAGGCTGGGGTCTCCCGGGGGTGAGGGCGGGGCTCTCCCTGGGGTGTATGGGCGGGGCTCTCCCTGGGGCGTGGGCGGGCTCTCCCTGGGGTGAGGGCGGGGCTCTCCCTGGGGGTGTGGGCGGGGCTCTGCCTGGGTGTGTATGGGCAGGACTCTCCCTGGGGTGAGGGCAGGGCTCTCCCTGGGGTGAGGGCAGGGCTCTCCCTGGGGTGAGGGCGGGGCTCTCCCTGGGGTGAGGGCAGGGCTCTCCCTGGGGTGAGGGCGGGGCTCTCCCTGGGGTGTATGGGCGGGGCTCTCCCTGGGGTGTATGGGCGGGGCTCTCCCTGGGGTGAGGGCGGGGCTCTCCCTGGGGTGTGTGGGCGGGGCTCTCCCTGGGGGTGTGGGCAGGGCTCTCCCTGAGGTGTGGGCGGGGCTCTCCCTGGGATGTATGGGCGGGGCTCTCCCTGGGGTGTGTGGGCAGGGCTCTCCCTGGGATGTATGGGCGGGGCTTTCCCTGGGGTGAGGGCGGGGCTCTCCCTGGGTGTGTGGGCAGGGCTCTCCCTGAGGTGTGGGCGGGGCTCTCCCTGGGATGTATGGGCGGGGCTCTCCCTGGGGTGAGGGCGGGGCTCTCAGGGATCTGAGTCTACAGAGGGGAAGAAGAGACCCCATTCCCTGTCCCCATCTGGAAGTGTCATCCTAGATCCCAGATCACACTTCAGCCTTCACAGCTGAGGCCATTGTGGGGGAGAGGTTCCCTCTTCTGCTTTTCTACCATGTGGCTAAATCCCTTGCTCAGTCCACCTGCTTCTCTCCCCCGCCCTCTGCTCCCCCACTTCCCTGTATCCGTCCACACCCACCCCATCTGCACACACATGGTTCTGCCCTCACCTGGCCCAGATGGTCCTCCCCCACAGGGGATACCAGAGAGTGCCCATGAGCCAGCTCTCTGTCCTCCTTCACCTGTCCCCTCTCACCCTGCCCCCACTACCTCACAGTAGGCTCTACCCTGCCCCAGGGCTTTTGTCTGGGACCTTCTAGGAGTAGGACTCCCCCCCCCCAAAGTGTGTGCTTTTGCACTCACATGGGAGCAGATGTTAAGAGTTTCCCTCCTTTTCCTGGCTGAATAGTATTCCACAGCACACATACACTGTGTTTTATGCCCGTTCAGTTTGCAGTGTGGCCTAAGCCTTTTCACATCCTTCACCCAGGTGGCCTTTAGTTTCCTTTGTGTCAGAAGCTTCCAGATCTCCCCATTCCCAGTACCAGGATGGGACTGGGACTTCACACATGCTGGGAAGGTGCTCAGCACTGAGCCATACCCCAGCTCTCCTCACACCTAGCTATTGAGCACCTACTGTAAGCCTGGCTGGCCTGTCCACTGCCTGCCCACAGCAGCAGACAGGGTACACTTTGTACATAGTCTGGTTACTAAATGCTGATTGAGAAAGTTCTCTGTGCTGCATGCTTTACCAGCTGTATGGAGCAACGGGATCTTGCATTATCTTTCTCCTTGTTTTCAAACACCCGCTCTGTGCGTCACTGGCACATGGTTGTGCAGGCCTGTCACCCCGGCACTCAGGAAGCCGCATAGCTGTCCCCCCTCCCATCATCCCTGTACATGGAGGCTCTAAACCTGTTCGATACTAGTTCCATCTCTGGCCAGCACCCTTCCCCACCCTCTCCCTGTCTCTGGGTGTGAGGCTGGAGCGCTGTCCTGATCTGCACTGTGTGTCCTGCCTTGTCTCCCACTGAGCCTTGTTTCAAGGGCCACACGCAGTGGAGTAGTTGTTAGTTTCCTCCCTTTTCCTGGCTGAATACTATTCTATTGCATGGATTAGCATGCTATATGTCTTTCCCTTCAGGTGGGATATGAGGGGAGGACTCCACACTGGACAGGGATGAGGGACCCATGGGACAGGGCTACGACAGAGTGTCAAGGGGAGCAGATGGGAGAAGGGGCAGGCAGGAGGGCTGCATCCGGACTGCTCGTTAAAGGCTGCTGAGGCCTGCTACAGGCTCACAACGTCCCTCCAGCCTGACTCCCTGTGTTCCCATCCCACAGATCCACTGTATGCAGAGTGGGGTGAGCCTCACCCCCACTGCCCATCCCCCAAAGGCTCAGGAGCTGTGGGGGGGCTCAAACCCATGGCTGGAGAATGGGTGCAGCCACAGCCAGGTAAGGAGCCATGGGGAAGACAGGACCCATCTTGGGCCTGGAACAGGGACCTGGTGTGCCGCAAGCCGGGCCATGGTGCTCTCAGTCACCAGGTCAGGTGTCCATGAGGGAAACTGAGGCATGCCAATCCTGTTAGGTGTCTATGTGGGAAATTTAGGTCAAATTACTGCATTCACAGTGCAAACTGAGGCAAGCCAAGGCCCTTACTTAGATTTCATGGGGAAACTGAGGCAGGCCAAGACTCCTGTTACAGGCATGGGGAAACTGAGGCCTGCCCTTGCAGGTGGAGCTGGAGACGCTGGCCCTGTCTCGCAGCCTGACCCTGGAGCTGCAGAGCGCAGTGGATGCCCTCGCAGGCTGTGTACGCGGCCTGCCACCCGGTGCCCAGGCCAAAGTGGCTGAGGTACAGCGCAGCGTTGACGCCCTACAGGCTGCCTTTGCTGATGCACGCTGCCTTGGGGACGTGGCACCCACTGCTCTGGCTGAGGGCCGGGGCAGCGTGGCCCGGGCACATGCCTCTGTGGATGAGCTACTGGACTTGGTCCTGCGGGCTCTGCCACTGCCCTGGCTTGTAGGACCCTTTGCACCAATCCTGGTGGAGCGGTCGGAGCCCCTGGTGGACCTGGCCACTTGTGTGGATGAGGTGGTGGGCGACCCGGACCCCCGCTGGGCACACATGGACTGGCCGGCCCAGAAGAGGGCCTGGGAGGCTGAGCATGCAGATCCAGGGGCAGGAGAGGCCGAGCCTCGCGTCAAGCACACACTGATGCCAGAGCTGGACTTCTGACCACTGGGGCCCCTACTGTCCCCTGGTGGTCACATGCCAACACTTACCTAGGCCAGGGCTTCTGCTTCCTTCCCTGCTACAAGATGACTTTGAGGTCTAAGTTGACCCCAGTAGGCCACTTTCAGCCCCTCAGAGGAGACTCTCCTTCACCTATGATCCTGTCCCCACCCCCAAAGTTGAAATGCAGAGGCTGAGGCAGGAGGATTCTGAGTTTCAGGCCAGCTTGAGCAGCCTTATCAAGACCATTTAAAAAAAAAAAAAAAGAAAGCAAGAAAAAGAAAAAGGTGAGGAAGACGTGGTGCCCACAGTATCCACCTGGGCGCTCAGACCTTCTCAAGTCAAATGTTTTTGGCTGGCAAACCGCCGAGATGTCCAGCCAGCCCTGCTGGGCCAGAGACCCAATTGCTTTGCTGTTTGTGGTCCAGAATAAATGTGTTTGGTATGGTCTGAAGTGGGTCTCGGAACTTGGGTGTCTGGGGGCAGGGGAAGTTTCAGAGTGGGACTTTAGGGAAGTGGGGGACAGTTCTGAGCCAGTGTTCAGAGAGAGCACACTTCTTACCAAGCTGTATGGAGCAACTTGGGTTAACCCTCGCCCTCCTCAGTGCCCATGAGTGGAAGCCATGCTTACTCTATTATACACCAGCTCTTGAAACCTCTTGGGAGCCTAAGAGGGGAAGGGTGGGGAGGGGGTGGGGACGCCACAGGGTGGCTTCTCTTATCCCCCCTCACTGGACCTGCAGGAGACAGCTGCATTGGGGAGGGGCTGTTGGGACACTGACACAGGGCAAAAGCCAGGGTGAGTCCCATGGGGCCCTCCCGGCCTCTTACCGCATTCTTGGCCACCCGTCTGGCTGCTGGGATGTTGGGAAAGTGCTGTCTAGCATGGTGAAGGCAGGCGGCTGCTGGCTTTTCTGGAGCCTGGACTGGATGGTCTTTCTGGGCACATCTAGAAACCCCAAAGCTCCCTAGTGCTCCGAAGAGCATTTCGGAACAGGCACAACCCTCCTCCAGGGAACCCTGCAGATTGTTGGGGGCAGGTGGGAGCTGGCGGCACAAGAGGGAGCCAGTTGCAATGATCCTGCCCCATGCTCTCTTCCCCCTGTCCCTGACACCCTTGGGAGCAATAGCTGGGGGCACCCTCTTTTGTTCCAGACTATGACCCAACACAACCAAGTTTCCAAGGAAACCAGGCGGCACCAGCACCCCATGCCTGGAACCTCTTCCCCTAGCTCAGCACCAGAGTTAATTGCCCCTATCATTGAAGCTGGGATCCCTGTTCCAGGGGTATAAGCCTAGGACAGAGCTCAGGGGGGAGTGGTGCTCACTTTGCTCAGTCACTCCACCGACAGCCCATTTGGCATACCGTGAGTTCAGGGGCCTCAGGCCCAGGATGCACCCCCAACACACCCTGGTTTGGCCAAGCCCACCAAGGTTGGGTTCTTTTTATTTTTTAGTTTTTCGAGACAGGGTTCCTCTGTGTAGTCTTGGTTGGCCTAGACTCAATTTGTAGGCTAGGCTGGCCTTGAACTCACGTCAATCCGCCTGCCTCTGCCTCCCAAGTGCTGGGATTACAGGCATCTCTACAGGACACACACACACACTCTTCTCCGGGGGACTACCGGATTAAAGTAGTGCTGTTGAGTGACTACTGATCACGTATGACCTCATTTCAAGCTCACATGAACTTTTAGTTGTCTGCATTTAGACAGATGTTTCCTAAGTGTCTGATGTGTGCCAGGCACTGTCCTGGGTGCAGGGTGTAAACAGCACGACAGAGGTACGGCTGTGTGGGAATCCAGAGGAAGGTGTAGCGGCAGGGGTAGGGTGCGGCCTGGGCAAAGGCTCCCCCCTGTGACTGGAGTAGACAGAGCCTGGCAGTCAGGGACGGAGTGGGAGGAGGCAGCAAGGAAGCTAGCTGATGAGTCCAGAGGGGGAAACTGAGACCAAGAGTGGTGCTTGGTCAGGTGTCCCATATCAGAAAAGTAGGGGCAGACAGTGGGCAGCCTCCTTGGGAGCACAGCTGGCCCGTGAGTCACTGGCCTGCGGCGGACACCATGAGCAGAGGCGGCTTGGCCTGTGGCAGGGAAGCAGGGGAAAGGTGCTGGGCCGGGTCCACACTGGCCCAGGCAGGCAGGCATGTGACACTCCCCCCTCCCCAGCTCTCTGGCCGCCTGCCTGGGCCGGCCGAGCCAGCACCCTCCCCAGACCCTATAAGGCCTGGGAACTGGGAGCCGGGCTGCTGCCAGCAGCTGCTCTGTTCTGAGGCACTGTGTACGATCCAGGTGAGTCCAGCTGCGTCACTCAGCGGCAGCCGCCTCCAGGTGGGTAAAGGGGGGATGCCTGTGGAGCCCGGGCTGGGGGTGGGACAAGAGGGTCCCCCACCATGTGGCACTTTCTGCCCTATTCTAGCCCCGCAGGCTGCCATCATGTCAACTTCAGGAGATGGGAGCAGGGGTCCCCCAAAATCCAAAGGCAAGGTAAGAGAACAGAGGCCCACTCCACTAGGGACCCTGGGAAGGTGGCTCCAGTGTGTACTCATGCTGCCCTATTCACCTCACACAGACCCTGAGCAGTTTCTTTGGGTCCCTGCCTGGCTTCAGCTCTGCCAGGAACCTGGTGTCCCACACTCACAGCTCCACGAAGGACGCAGAACCAGCAACAGACCCCACGGGGCCTACTGTTCCCCTATCTCCAGGTAGGTGGCACAAGGGAGGTGATGGTGACTGAGTGGCTGGGCACAGGGACTGCCCAGCAAGGAACTGCAGCAATCCTAGTGACCTTGTGTCTGTGTTATCTCATTAGATGGGGAAACTAAGGCACAGATACTGAGCAATACAGCCATGGGAAGAGGGCATTTAAACCCTGCCATGGCCCCTCTGCTCTCTGCACTGGATACAAGGCTGGGTGCTGCACTCATCTGAGCTTATCAAAGATACTCAGAGACGGTCAGCAGCTGCCCTGGGGTCACATGATGTCCTGGAGCTCAGCTGAGGTGCCTGGAGCAGGCTACCACCTGCCTTGAAAAGGCCACACAAGTGTGACAGGCAGCTGGTGGCTGTGGCAGGGCAGGGGCAGGGGCAGGGTGGCACCACTTGCCCACTGCAGGATCTGTGGGTCCCAAGGGTATAGGGTGGGTGTCCAGCACCCAGAGTTCAGCACAGAAAGTCCTCCCAGAGGCCAGCTGCAGGGCCCTGAGTCACAGGGCCACTCTTGGCAGGGGGGGGGACGGGAGGGGAGGGGAGGCTGGGCCTGGCTCCCACTTGTGGATGCCACCTCCTGCTGTCCCTGGCCTGCGACTGGCTGGGACATTCCTGTCCTTTAGGGCCAGGCCTGGTCATTGCACAACAACAACAGGCTCTGGGTGGAGGCCTGCCTCTTACTCCTGCCTGGCTCTGTCTCTGCAGCCAGCACTGACCCGCAGCAGATGGCAGGAGGTACCGCAGGGCTGCTTCGGCCTTCTGAACAGGTGAGGCGGGTTGGAAGACCCTGGACAGGAAACCTGGGTGTTGTCTGGGAGATTCAAGTTCCTCCTATGGGGTGGGGTTCCCACCCCAGGACTCAGTCTTCACATCTGGGAAATGGGCACAAGCTCTCAGCAATCCCATTATGAGGCTCTGTGCTCAGCATTTAACCATTAGCCCTCCCCTGCCTGCCCCTTGAGGACACAGGAACTGTGCCCCACAACACCACATGGCAGCTGCAGAGAAACCAAGGCAGAAGATCCCACTTTCAAGCACAACCCAGACCAGAAATCTCAGAGGGCCAGCAATGGTGGGGCCACACCCTGTAGACTCAAATCAAATCATATCACTGGCAGCCAGGGCTAGTGCCTCTATGCTGGCAGCAATTAAGCACCCACAAAATACCTTTCGTTCACCCTCCTGACCTTGAAGGAAGGCCTTTCTTTGTTTATAATCTGGAACAGGGTCTCAGGTAATCCAGGTTGGCCTGTACTTCGTTATGTAGCTGAGGCTGACCCTGAAGAGGGTTGACAGGCGTGTGCGCCTCTGGTTTATGGGCTGCTGGGGATGAAACCCAGGAAACTATACAGGCAGCTCCCCCCTGAGCTACAGCGCCAGCTCCCATAGGCGCGGGTCTATTTTCTAGGTAGGCTGTAGGCTTGTGGGAAGGGAGACACCACATGTGCCTTATATCACACAAGTGCAAGGAAGAGCTGGGAGTTCAAGCCCAGGTCACTGCAGAAAGCACAGCGGGCACTCAGGCCAATGGGCCAGACACTGAGGCACGCAGCCTGGAGCAGCTCTAGGAGCTGCAGGTGTGCCCAGGCCCCTGGGGCTGACCCATCTAGATGGAGCCGATTAGTGGCAACACATCTTCGTCATCCCAGCAAGTTCTCCTTGGCTACAACAGTGAACTCTGGGCTACACGAGCCCCTGTATCAAACAAGCAAGTAACTAGAGTCCTCTGACCCTGTGGACCCTTGGCAAAGGTTTGAGATGTGCCATAGCCCAGTGGACACTGAAGGGGGTCTCTGTCAACGTGAGCTTTGGTTTTTGTTGTTTGAGACAGGGTCTCACACTATAGCCCAGGCAGCCCTTGAACTTCGTGCTGGGATGATCACGTGCCCAGCTAGAATGAGCCATTTTGGTGGGATGGAGTGCAGAGTCTTGGGGGATATGTCCTGGGTCCCTAGACATTACTGGTAGCTAGATGACACTAGGGTGTTTGGCTCGGGTAGGTGTGAAGGGACCTGGGACCCTGAATGCAGAGGGTGTGGGCAGCATAGTCCACCTTAGAAGGACTTTTGTGAAGTGCTGACCTGTGCCTCCCTCATTAGACAACAGATGGGGACAAGAACGTGGGACGCTTCAGTGCAACCAACAGCAAAGATGCCTTCTCCTCTGGGGTGGCTGGCATTATGGATGCTGCAAAAGGAATGGTCCAGGGTGGCCTGGGTGCCACCCAGTCAGCCCTTGTGGGCACTAAGGACGCAGTGTCTGGAGGTGTCATGGGAACAGTTGGTATGGCCAAAGGTCTTGTCAAGGGAGGTCTGGACACCTCAAAGACTGTCCTTACAAACACAAGGGACACGGTGACGACAGGACTTACGGGAGCTGCAAACATGGCTAAAGGGACACTTCAGACAGGCCTGGACACCACCAAGTCTGTGGTCATGGGCACCAAGGACACGGTGACCACAGGACTCACAGGGGCCGTGAATGTGGCCAAGGGGACAGTGCAGACAGGCCTGGACACGAGCAAGAGTGTGCTGATGGGCACAAAAGACACCGTTTGTGCTGGGGCCACAGGAGCCATTAACATGGCCAAAGGGGCTGCCCAGGGAGGATTGGACACCACCAAGGCTGTGCTCTTGGGCACCAAGGACACGGTGGCCACAGGACTCACAGGGGCCATGAATGTGGCCAAGGGGACAGTGCAGACAGGCCTGGACACCAGCCAGAGTGTGCTGACAGGCACGAAAGACACTGTATGCGCTGGAGTGACTGGTGCAGTAAATGTGGCCAAGGGCACCATCCAGGGAGGCCTGGACACGAGCAAGAGTGTGCTGATGGGGACGAAAGACACTGTTTGTGCTGGGGCCACTGGAGCCATTAACGTGGCCAAAATGGCTGCCCAGGGAGGAGTGGACACCACCAAGGCTGTGCTCTTGGGCACCAAGGACACAGTGACCACAGGACTCACAGGGGCCGTGAATGTGGCTAAGGGGACAGTGCAGACAGGCCTGGACACGAGCAAGAGTGTGCTGATGGGCACGAAAGACACTGTTTGTGCCGGGGCCACTGGAGCCATTAATGTGGCCAAAAACACTGCCCAGGGAGGCCTGGACACCACTAAGGCTGTGCTCTTAGGCACCAAGGACACAGTGACCACAGGACTCACAGGGGCTGTGAATGTGGCAAAAGGGACTGTCCAGGGAGGCCTGGACACCACCAAGTCTGTGGTCATGGGCACCAAGGACACAGTGACCACAGGACTCACAGGGGCTGTGAATGTGGCCAAAGGGGCTGTCCAGGGAGGCCTGGACACCACCAAGTCTGTGCTTATGGGCACCAAGGACACAGTGACCACAGGACTCACAGGGGCTGTGAATGTGGCCAAAGGGACTGTCCAGGGAGGCCTGGACACCACCAAGTCTGTGCTTATGGGCACCAAGGACACAGTGACCACAGGACTCACAGGGGCTGTGAATGTGGCAAAAGGGACTGTCCAGGGAGGCCTGGACACCACCAAGTCTGTGCTTATGGGCACCAAGGACACAGTGACCACAGGACTCACAGGGGCCATGAACGTGGCCAAGGGGACAGTGCAGACAGGCCTGGACACCAGCCAGAGTGTGCTGACAGGCACGAAAGACACTGTATGCGCTGGAGTGACTGGTGCAGTAAATGTGGCCAAGGGCACCATCCAGGGAGGCCTGGACACCAGCAAGAGTGTGCTGATGGGCACAAAAGACACTGTTTGTGCTGGGGCCACTGGAGCCATTAACGTGGCCAAAAACGCTGCCCAGGGAGGACTGGACACCACTAAGGCTGTGCTTATGGGCACCAAGGACACAGTGACCACAGGACTCACAGGGGCTATGAATGTGGCCAAGGGCACCATCCAGGGAGGCCTGGACACGAGCAAGAGTGTGCTGATGGGCACGAAAGACACTGTTTGTGCTGGGGCCACAGGAGCCATTAACGCAGCCAAAGGGGCTGCCCAGGGAGGCCTGGACACCACCAAGTCTGTGCTTATGGGCACCAAGGACACGGTGACCACAGGACTCACAGGGGCCATGAATGTGGCCAAGGGGACAGTGCAGACAGGCCTGGACACCAGCCAGAGTGTGCTGACAGGCACGAAAGACACTGTATGCGCTGGAGTGACTGGTGCAGTAAATGTGGCCAAGGGCACCATCCAGGGAGGCCTGGACACCAGCAAGAGTGTGCTGATGGGGACGAAAGACACTGTTTGTGCTGGGGCCACTGGAGCCATTAACGTGGCCAAAATGGCTGCCCAGGGAGGATTGGACACCACCAAAGCTGTGCTCTTGGGCACCAAGGACACAGTGACCACAGGACTCACAGGGGCTATGAATGTGGCAAAAGGGACTGTCCAGGGAGGCCTGGACACCACCAAGTCTGTGGTCATGGGCACCAAGGACACAGTGACCACAGGACTCACAGGGGCTGTGAATGTGGCCAAAGGGACTGTCCAGGGAGGCCTGGACACCACCAAGTCTGTGCTTATGGGCACCAAGGACACAGTGACCACAGGACTCACAGGGGCCGTGAATGTGGCTAAGGGGACAGTGCAGACAGGCCTGGACACCAGCAAGAGTGTGCTGATGGGCACAAAAGACACTGTATGCGCTGGAGTGACTGGTGCAGTAAATGTGGCCAAGGGCACCATCCAGGGAGGCCTGGACACCAGCAAGAGTGTGCTGATGGGCACAAAAGACACTGTTTGTGCTGGGGCCACTGGAGCCATTAACGTGGCCAAAAACGCTGCCCAGGGAGGACTGGACACTACTAAGGCTGTGCTCTTGGGCACCAAGGACACAGTGACCACAGGACTCACAGGGGCCGTGAATGTGGCCAAGGGCACCATCCAGGGAGGCCTGGACACGAGCAAGAGTGTGCTGATGGGCACAAAAGACACTGTTTGTGCTGGGGCCACTGGAGCCATTAACGTGGCCAAAGGGGCTGCCCAGGGAGGATTGGACACCACCAAGGCTGTGCTCTTGGGCACCAAGGACACAGTGACCACAGGACTCACAGGGGCCATGAATGTGGCCAAGGGGACAGTGCAGACAGGCCTGGACACCAGCCAGAGTGTGCTGACAGGCACGAAAGACACTGTATGCGCTGGAGTGACTGGTGCAGTAAATGTGGCCAAGGGCACCATCCAGGGAGGCCTGGACACCAGCAAGAGTGTGCTGATGGGGACGAAAGACACTGTTTGTGCTGGGGCCACTGGAGCCATTAACGTGGCCAAAAACACTGCCCAGGGAGGAGTGGACACCACTAAGGCTGTGCTTATGGGCACCAAGGACACAGTGACCACAGGACTCACAGGGGCTATGAATGTGGCCAAGGGCACCATCCAGGGAGGCCTGGACACGAGCAAGAGTGTGCTGATGGGCACGAAAGACACTGTTTGTGCTGGGGCCACAGGAGCCATTAACGTGGCCAAAGGGGCTGCCCAGGGAGGATTGGACACCACCAAGGCTGTGCTCTTGGGCACCAAGGACACAGTGACCACAGGACTCACAGGGGCCGTGAATGTGGCTAAGGGGACAGTGCAGACAGGCCTGGACACCAGCAAGAGTGTGCTGATGGGCACAAAAGACACTGTATGCGCTGGAGTGACTGGTGCAGTAAATGTGGCCAAGGGCACCATCCAGGGAGGCCTGGACACGAGCAAGAGTGTGCTGATGGGCACAAAAGACACTGTTTGTGCTGGGGCCACAGGAGCCATTAACGTGGCCAAAGGGGCTGCCCAGGGAGGATTGGACACCACCAAGGCTGTGCTCTTGGGCACCAAGGACACAGTGACCACAGGACTCACAGGGGCTATGAATGTGGCCAAGGGCACCATCCAGGGAGGCCTGGACACGAGCAAGAGTGTGCTGATGGGCACAAAGGACACTGTATGCGCTGGAGTTGCAGAAGCAATGACTGTGGCCAAAGCGGCTGCCCATGGGGGCCTGGACACTTCAAAAGCAGCCATCACAGGCACCAAGACTACAATATTGGCCGGTCTCTCAGGTGTCATGGACATGGCCAGAGGGACTGCGCAGACAGGCCTAGACACCAGTAAGAGCGTGCTGACAGGTAGGAACAATACCGTCTGTGCTGGGGTCACTGGGGCCATGAACATGGCTAAAGGTATCATTCATAAAGGTGTGGACCCCAGCAGAGACACACAGGCTACCATGCTGTCTCAGGCAGCTACACAGGTGTTCACACTGTCCCAAGTTCGCTCTCTGGCTCTCAGCCTACCATGGTTCATGAGCCTAGCAGTCACAGAGCCACCAACCAAGGGGTGGAACAGGCTACCCTGACTTCAGCAGAGTCCCTGTCCTTTGAGATCAGCAGCCTCTCAGACACACATGACCTGGGACTTGTCACAGAACCCATACCTGCCACCAAATGCCTTGTATCTGGTGTGGCTTCATCTGTCCATGCAGCTACCAGGTCTCTGGAGGAGCGTGGTCAGCTGGCTGCCACAGGCTTTGCTGTACTTCGTGACGAGTTGGAGGGGCTGGGGGACATCTTCCAGCCCATGACAGCTGAGGAACAAGGTGAGTGCATGCCCCTCCCTGTAACAAGTCCCCTGGGCCTGGGCTTTGGTGTGACCCCTATCCCCCCCTGTGGATGCCCTAGGCACCTCTCAGACTGAGTCTCACTGCCTTCTTGCAGCTCAGCTGGCGGCCTCAGAGTCAGGGCCCCGGGTGGTCTCTGCTGACGGGAAAAGCTACTTCGTCCGCCTGGGTGACCTGGCTCCCAGCTTCCGCCAGCGGTCTTTTGAACATGCCCTGAGCCACATACAGCACAACCAGTTTCAAGCCAGGGCTGTGCTGGCCCAGCTCCAGGAGGCCTTTCAGGTGGTAAGAACATCTCTGGTCCCCACCCTGGACACCTCCAACTGGTCACCAGCCAAGTGTCTAATGGGCTAAGCCACCTGCATGCACAGGAAACTGAGGCATGGATGCACAAACCTTATCTAGGGAGCTGGGTGTGTGGCTAGCATCTGTGACCCTAAAGGAAAGGTGGTAAGAGTGATGGGGCTTTAGCGGGGGGTGGGGGTGGGGGTGTGTTTGCCCAATGTCCCATCTTCAGGGTTATGCTGGGCATCATAGACAGAGATGCCTGACATTCCGAGTGCTTGGTGGCATCCCTGTCATCTGCCCACCCCCTCCCTGGTCACAAAGCCCTCTGTCTCCTAAGTGGACAGTGAGGGAATATGGAAAAGACAGGCAGAGGCATGGTGGGGTGTAAGGCAGCCGATCCCTGGGGTGAGTGGGCAGGGACAGAAAGGAGTCTGTGTGGATATGCAGAGGGCAGCAGTGGGGTAGGAGATGAGTGGACACAGAGGGACCACCATCTGGCCTTTTAGATGCCCCCATGGGGAATTTGTGTTTTGGCCGCACCACATATGGAGGAGGTTTAGATTCAAGATCTAGGCATAGCGGAGTGTCCCCACCCCTACTGTGGTCACCACCTTTCTCCCGCGGTTCTTCTTCCAGATGGACATGGCCATGGAGGCTCCAGATGGGCAGCTGTGCTGTGACCAGAGCATGCGCACCATGGTGGAGGATGCTGGTGCCCATGAGGTGCGTGTGGCGTGGGCCCCCCTTCCCAGTGCTCCTGGCACATGGTCCACCCCTGCTTACCACCTTTCTCCTCTTCTGCAGATGCAGGCTTCTGTGGCTCACGACAGGCTGTGCACCCTTGCCCAGCAGCTCCATTCAGCTTACAGTGGCCTGGCAGCCAGCCTGCAGGGCCTGCCAGAGGTGCAGCAGCAGGCAGGGCGGGCACGGCACAGCCTCTGCAAGCTGTATGGCCTCGTGTCCTCAGCAGGCACCGGCGAGCTGCAGACAGAGGAACTGGCCCAGAGTGGTGCTGGGGTTGTCCAGGCATGGCAGGGACTAGAGATGCTGCTGGACAGGCTGCAGCAGAGCCCCCCACTCAGCTGGCTGGTGGGACCCTTTGCCTTGCTACCTTGTGGCCAGCTGTAGGCCCCTTAGGGTTGGGTGGGTGTGGTGCCCAGGGCCCTGCTGTGACCACTTCCCCAAAGCTCTGGATTAAGCAGGTCTTCAGAAAGTGAACTCAGAACCAGCCATTGTCCCTGCGATTTCCATGACTTGATGGGCCCTCTTCTGAACCAGCTGTGAAGTCTGTTCAGACAGTGGCCACACAGCCGGAGTGAAGGACGAGCACGGACAAACCTCGCAGGTCCTCCAGCCATCTGTCCCCACTGGCCAGCTTTCCATCCGTGGGGCCCTGACCCTCCCTTCAGTACCCATAGCTGTCTGCTAAGGATGGTGCCACTGCACCCCAGCCCGCACTCTGGGCAGTGCAGCCACAGATCTTAGCTAATGACTAGGCAATTCAGAACCTTGTTTCCGAGCACTAGACTGTACTAGAACGCACAGCCCGCCCTGGGGTAAGGTCCCACGGCCTCTTCTGACACCTAGTAGGGAGTAGACACATGCAATGCCACCCAGGAACATCCCAGGCGCACACGGCCTGCCGAAGGTTGCAGGCTGTACTGGGTGGAGAAAGGGACCGGTGATGGCCCCCCTCCCTTGTTCCATGCACACACACAAGACGCTGGGGCACCCTCGCCAACAGCCTAGCCTTTCCTGCTCGGGCAGTGCTAACAACCCCAACCTTCCAGCTCCCCTTCATCTGCACTCTTCAAGATAATGTCCTTGAGCTCCAGGCCTAGGCCAGCTGTGGCCTAGGAATGTTATGATGGAGACGGCAAAGAGCCTTCCAGAGCCTTCCCTGCCTCTCTGCCATGTCAGCATTAGGGCATGACATGGCCCAGGGCCTGCAGCTAAGCCCCTCAGCACATGAGTCTAGCTACATCATGCCCAGTTCTTGGTGGCTACACTGGGAGGCATGTACCCAACTGAGGCCACAGGGAACATAGCAGAGTAGGAAGCCTGTCCTCAAAGGCACACAGAGAGAGCAGGCTGGGATGGTGCACTGTAACACTCCAGCCAAATGCTAAGCTGCCCCAGAGGTACCACGCTGGCTCCATCTGCAGTCCTTGCACAGCTGAGGATGAGACTCTCCTGCTGGCCTGTCCTTAGTGTCTGTTCCACTCATGCTGGTCATCAGGCCACGCACTGCAGGATGAGCTCTGCCGGCTGGGCGTGTGATGTATGCCCTGCACCAGGCCTGGCCTCCCATGCTGCTCTGCTCAAAGTGGCCAAGCACTTCAGCCCTATGTCAGACACAGTGCCCTGGCCTTATCCCAGCTGTGTTTCATATCAGGACACCAAACCAATAAAAGCTGTTTCTTTTTCATTACAAAACTCTTTATAGCCATTTCATGTCAATTGAAATCACAGAACTAGGCAGAAAGGCCCAGGCCACAAATACAAACAGCGCAGCACTTCCCTGGGAGGCTGGGGACGGACATGGCACCATGGCCACAATGGCTGGAGCTCAGCTGTCCTCATCATCGGCAGACTCGGAGGCCAGCCGCATCCTCTCATGCTCCTGGCGCTCACTTCCAGGCCTGGTGGGGTCCGAGCTGTCCTGTGGGCTGCTGGGGAGCAGAGTGAAGGTTGGTCAAGATGCAGTTGTGTGGTGCTCCCACGGGGCCACTGGGTGGATGGGCAGCCAAGAAAATGATGCCCTCGTTGAAGGCACCTGTGCTTTGTGTGGCCTTCCTGACCCTCCCCAGTCCAACTGCAGCTCAGTCTGGTGGCCAGTGCTCAAGGTGGCTACCAGAGGCAGCCACCCCTGGATAGTCAGCAGGAAGCTCCTTCTCAGAGCACCAGCAACTGCAAGTCTGGGGGTGGCCTGATGTGGGCCATGATCAGAGTACTGGTTGGCCCCATCATGTGGTGGGGGTGGGGTGAGGGCTCCAGCGTGCAGGGGCCGCATCTGACGCCCCAGACACTCACTCATGCTCCTCAGAGGAGCCACCCCGAGGGCCATCCTCCGCGTCCTGCCTGTCTTCCTGTGCTCTGTCTTCTGTGCTCTCGTGCTTCTGGGATGTGGCCTCACCATTCACAGGGGCTGAGCGATCTAGGGAGAGAGAAGGTCACCATGAGGTCATAGCTCACCTAGCTGTGGTCAAGCTTATAAGTAGTGCAGGCCCACAGCACTGCCAGCACGCAGTGGAACTGGAACACCCTGTGCCAGCTGCTCAGTAAAGGGGTTGCCCCCACCCCCACCCCAAAAGCAGAGGTTTGAGTCTGGCAAACTTGCTGGGACAAACATGGCACAGTCCCCACTTGCCCATGCAGGCAGCCCTCACCAGTGCTGGGCTCATCCTCTGCCAGCTCTTTGGGAGCCTGCTCCCCCGGCTGCTCCTCCATCTTCTCGCCATCAGTCTGTTCCTTCTCAGATCCAACCTTGTTCACCTTCTGAAGAGCCTCAACTTTTGGCCCCAGGACCCTGGACTTGAGCCGAGTATAGACCTCTGCTGCCTTCGCCATCACATCCTTGTTGGCCTTGTAGCGGCGAATCTGGCCCCAGGAAGTCAGGCTTAGCAGGGCCACGAGCTGTGACTACGCCATCTCCCAGGCTCTGCCTCGTGCCCACACCATACCTTCTTCAGCGTGGCTACCACATCTGTGTTCTTCTGAAGGATCTGAGAGGTCACCTGCAGGGTCCCCAGCTCTTCCAGTGCATTCAGACAGCGCCTCACATCCTGCAGGGCAGGAAGAGTGGGAGGCAGCCCTGGCTGTCTGTTAGAGTGCTGCTTGCTGTCCCCAGAAGAGACTGCACAGTGTGGGAGTGGGGTCCTGAGATACTATGAAACCTACTCCTCTACCCAGGGGACCTATCTCAGTTCCCCAAGATTTCCAAGGAGCCAGAAAGGAGGTGGCTGAGGAAAGCACCCATCTTAGGACAGTGTGGGGCTGTGACCCTGGGACTACGCAGCAGAAGTCTTACTGGGTTGTCAACCTTCAGTGCAAATTTGATCTCGCTGTGCAGCTTCTGTAGTCTCTCCTCTACAGAAGGTTCTGGGCAGGAGAGATGCTGGTTTGAGCAGCGTGCTTTGGCCCTAGCTCCCACAGCCCAGCCCCTCTTCCCACAGGCCCACACGGGAGCCTCGGGACCCTGCACCACTGCTAGTGCTCACCTTTCTTTTTCTCCCCCTTCCTGTCCAGTGAGAGACCCTCTGACCGCTTCCGCGTCCGCTCTACCTTCACAGGCCTACAGAGAGGCTCCTGTCAGACAGGCCACCTTGGGAGGCCCAGGGGAGGACAGCCAGCCAGGCCAGGGGCCTGGGACCCTCCTCTGCTTCTGTACAGACGAGGAACACCCGCTGACCATGAGAAGCCCTTGAGCTGTGTGGCCACCATGCCATACTGCTGACCCCCATGGGAGCGCTGATCAGCAGCAGCTGGGAAGTTCCTTAGGAAGCAGAGGCGAGCTGCATCTCAACACTTGCCGGCTACGTTAAAGCCACCAGGCTGGGGCATGGTGTCCCGAGTGCTACGGACATTGGTTGGATTGCTCTTTGGGGTCCTGGGCCCTGCAGGGTGCTGGGCATTGCTGCTGGCCCCCACTCACTACAGGCCAGCAACTCCTAGTCTGATAGCACACATGACCCCAGGGGAGACTCCCACTGTAGGGCAGGGGCAGTCCTGAGGCTTAGCCCCAAGATTTGGAACCCTTGGATGGATGTGTCTCCAAGGCTGAGCTTAACAGCCAGGCCAAGGGGGAGAGGGACTAGGTCCAGGGCTCAGGACAGGCACTGACCTGGCTCGTGGCTTCTCATCCGGCCGCCCTCTCTTCTCCTTTGGCCCGGGCTTCCTTGCAGATTCTGAGCCTGGCAGTTGGGACTTCTTGGTCAACTTCTTCCCCTATAGGAGTGGCCAGAGGACAGGTTGCTGCCTCGGGAGCAGTCGGTCTCACCCTCCCATAACTTATCCTATAGAGCTGTAGGCCCCGCCATTCCCACCCAGCATCCCTGTTTTCTAGGGCTGGGGTCTCAGGTGAAGAGGGGGCAGCGCGCACCTCTTTCCCAAGCTCCCCCTCGGGCTCTGAGTCTGAGGAGGATGGTGAGCCCCGGCCCCGAGCCTTGCGGCTGCGCTTCTTCACAGGCTCGTCGTCCTCCAGCTCCTCCCCACTGCTGCCCCCGCGCTCTGCCCGCTCCTTGCGCCTCTCCTTCTCCTCCCTCTCCTGCTCTCGCAGTCGCCGGAGCTCCTCCTCCTGCTCCCGTCGCCTCCGAGCCTCTAGCTCGCGCCTCCGCTCCTCGTCACGTCGCTTCCATTCGCTGATACGGTCCACCTCACCACTGTCACTGTCACTGGGATGGAAAGTCTTATCAGTGGGGACCCCAGCACACCCTGCAGCCCCCACATCACTGGTCTGACACCCACCTGTCACTGCTGGAGGTGGAAGGTGGCCGTTCTGGCTTTGGTCTCCGACCTCGGGGCTTGGGGGGTGGCTTCTCGGCTGTGGAAAAGGACGGGTGACCTTCTCTTCATGGCCTCCAAGGGCTGCATTGAGGCTGGCTCATGCCTTACCTGGCTTTCTGCCTCGAGGGAGTTTCTTGACAGACACATCTGAGTCTGAGGAGGAGGATGAGGAGGACGAGGAGGAGGACGGGGATGGCTGTGGCACAGCCACAGGCTCCTCCTTGGCCCCATCTGAGTCGGCTTTGGAGTCTGAATCCGAGGCTGATGGCACCTTCTGGGGACAGGCAGAGCCAGTGGGGTGCCAGAGCCAAAAATGGCAGAGGAGCCACAAAGGATGAGGGTGTGAGGGCAGAGGCAGAGGCAGAAGCAGCTGCAGTTCCCAAGGGACATAGTTCTGTGCCTCATCCACAGCAGAAATGTGGGTGCGAGGCACCTGGGTGGCTCTCAGGGAATAGGGTTAGGGCCAAACTCAGGGGCTTTCTTTCCATGGCAGGTGTACACTGAAAACCTGCGCAGGAGGCCCGACCTGCTTCCGCCCTCCTACTGTCAAGTTCTTCCACAGCATACCACAGTACAACACTCAGTCCACATCACACACGGCACGTCTGCACATACCCAAGCAGCCCTATAAACACAAATACTCACACCCCATGTGTGTACACAGTACACATGACCCTTTATGCCATGCTATTCCAGCACACAGGACTGGATTTTCCAATCCTGGTGGTGGGTCCCCTGCAGCACTGACCCACAGGCCCCAGGGGCACTACACACACACCCAGGCATCACTGCCAAAGAAGACCCCCATGACCCGGGCACAGCACCCTTACCTTCTTCTTACGTCCTCCCGGAGGACCCCGCCTTGGTGCCCGGGCCACTGTCTTCTTCTCTGGGGTAAAGTCCTTGGGAGAGAGACAGGAGGGTCAGCGGTGCTGGCCGCTGTGCCAGGCTGTCCCAGGGGCTGGCGTTGCTCACCTGGTCGCTGCTCTTCTCTGACTCAGATGGGCTCTCGGAATCTTCTTCTGATGGGGACACACTGGCCTGGTCTAGGTCGCTGGAGGCTTTCCGACCTCGTTTAGAGACTGACATCTGGAAGGCAGGGCCAGGTTGGATCAGCAGCTGGACAGCTCCGGCTCTAGATGGGACCCTCTTGTGTAGCCTTGAACATGCAATCCTCGTGCCTTGATGCTCCTTGATTCTGGGTTGTGATGGAGCCATACATAGCTGCAGGCCCCACTTCTAGGAGCTCCCTATCCCTTGAGTTGGGAAGTGGGAGACAGGTGGTAGGGGATTGGGGAGAATGGTGTCTGATGGGGATGCAATTTTCTGGAGACAGATGGTGAGGACCATACCTCAGAATGCCTCATTTCATGTCATGAGTTCTTTACAAAAAAGAAAATCACAGGCTGGGCATGGTGGTACACACCTTTAATCCTGGTACTTGGGAGGCAGAGGCAGGAGGATAACTGTGAGTTCTAGGCCAGCCTGGTCTACAAAGAGAGCCTAGGATAGCCAGAGCTGTTACATAAAGAAACCTTGTCTTGAAAAACCAAACCAAACCAAAAACACAACAAGAAAAAAAACTAACCCCCCCAAAACCTCAAACAAAAACCGAAAAACACCAAAAAGAAAAAGAAAAAAGGAAGAAACTCACAGTATTTATTATATATATTATATAAAATACATATAAAAAATATAACATATTATATATTTATATATAATTATATATATAATATATATTCTGTGATTTTCCTGCTGTGACTCCCAGCAGGACTAAAAGGCTCACAGCAGAACTGTGGAGTCAGTGCAGTTCACTATGGCCAAGAGGCACACATTGACTCAGTCAAACAGTCTGTAAAGAACAGGGGTGACAGGTCAGCAGCAAAAGCATCTACCGTGCAAGCCCGAGGACCTGCATGCCATCATCAGTGTGGAAAAACCACACTGTGGTCTGGAGCAGTAGCTCCATGGTGACTCACAGCTGTCTGTAACCCCACACCTAGGGGACTTGATGCCTCTTGTCTCACAGTCACCTGCACTCACATACTCTCTCCTCCAAGGCACAAATACATATAAGTGATAAAAAATATATTTCTTCGAGCTGGGCCTGGTGGTGCACGCCTTTAATCCCAGCACTCGGGAGGCAGAGGCAGGCGGATCGCTGTGAGTTCAAGGCCAGCCTGGTCTACAAAGCGAGTCCAGGACAGCCAAGGTTACACAGAGAAACCCTGTCTCAAAAAACCAAAAAAAAAATTTCCTCTCCAAGACAAGGCTTCTTCTCTGTGTAGCCCTGGCTGTCCTGAAACTCTCTTTTAGACCAGGCTGGCCTCGAACTCACAGCGATCCACCTGCCTCTGCCTCCCGAGTGCTGGGATTAAAGGCGTGCACCACCACCACACTTTGGTTGAAAATACATTTTTTTTAAGGGGCTGGGGCTTGAGTGATGAGTCAGCACTCTCCAGAGGATCCATCTTGGTTCCCAGCTCATAACCATCCTTAATTACAAAGCCAGTACACACTTTTACACTTTTAATCCTAGCACTCAGAGACAAGAGGCAGGTGGAGCTCTGTGAGTTTGAGGCTATCCACGATATACAGTGAGACTCCATCGCAAACAAACACAACAAAACACTCGACTCTGTCATAGGAGATCTGATGGCACCTCTGGTTTTGGGCATCACACATGACAGAAATGAGGTGTGCAGACATACATACAGGTAAAACACTCATACGCAGAAAATAAAATAAAAAACCTGAAAACAAAGCAAAACAACCCCCCCCCAAAACAACAACAACAACAACAACAAACCAAGCAAACAAACAAACCCACATCTGTAATCCAGAGCCAGGAAGGCAGAGACAAAGGGTCCCAGGCTCTGGCTGCGGGGAGAACTGGGGAGTTCTCAAGTGTAGGGAGAGACTATCTCAAAATAAAGATGGAAGGAAATTGAGGCAGATGCTGGATGTCAACCTGACGTCTACACACAGGAACAGACAAGTGCACACATCACACAGTCACACAAAGATTAAACATGTCGTTGAGAGCCATATTCCCTGAAGGACTCAACTCCAAGGTATCAGAATTTTACATCAATTTGTGTTAAAAATGACTAATGAGGCAGGCATGGCGGTGGACTCCCATGACCTCGGTACTCCAGAGGCTGAGGCAGGAGGATTACAAGTGAGACCCTGTCTCAAAGCAAAACAATTAGCCAAGGCTAACACAGAGAGACCCTGCCTCAAAACAAACAACCAAAAAAAAAAGCAAAACAACAAAAAGTGTGTATTGAGAGGGGCAGAAGGCAAGGGGCCCCAAGGGGTAGCTGGAGTGGCCGCCCTTCTCATACTACCTTCAGGACTGGCGTCTTCCGCTTCAGGCCACTGTGGTCACTACTCTTGTCTGAGTCGGAGTCACTCTCCATCCTGTCACTGGTGGCTGTGGTGGTCACAGCTGTCACAGTCATGACCCCCCGGGCCTCTTCGTCCTTATCTCCGTCGCTGCCACCACCTAGGTCAGCTTCAGGGGCCTCGCTGTCAGAGGAGCTCACCGGCTGGGGTTGGGGCAACAGACGTGTCACCAAGGGGCCAGGACAGACTTCCTAGCCCAATGGTAACTATGCTAACAGCATCGAATGCTGGGAATCTAGGCTCAGGGTCTGCCTTCCTCACTCATGAGCTGGGAACTGAGGCGGTGGGATGGTGTAGGTGGCAGGATGTATGGCAGGACGTAGGGGCAAGTGTTTTGGTTCTGTGCCTCAGTTTCCATCTGAGCAAGATGAAGGTCACAGCTGAGGCCTCATGAGGCTGTTGCAGGTAGCAATGTGAAGTCAGGGCAGCATGCAGACCACAGCAAGTGGTCATAAACATTGTGGGGTTTGCGGGGTGTGTGTGTGTGTGTGTGTGCGCGCGCGCGCGCGCGCGCACGCGCGAGCACGTGCGAGCACGTGCACACGCATGCTACTGAAGATTGAACACAGGGCTTGCTCCATGCATGCTAGGCAAGCACTCTCTGGTTGATCTACAACCCTGGACCTCTTTTTCCTTTCTATGCTGGATAGGGTACTACGAAGCCCAGCTGGCCTAAGACACAGTCTGTGTCTTGGCTGGTCTTGAGGTTGTGATGGAATATCAGGCCTGCCTGAACAGGTCTAACTTGGCTCTCTTTCAAGCTATCCAAGTATTGTGAGAAGAAAGCCAGCCCCAGGGGCACTACTGAACTTGCCACCCTCACAATGCCTGCTCAGGCAGCAGCCACACGTCAGCCACACCACAGGCTCTGTGTGAAGTGACTGCAGCTTGGTCTCCTGTCCCATGCAGGAGTTGAGGACCTAGGGACAGGCAGATCACACAAAGCTCCTAAATACAGTGACTAGAAAGACAGAAAACACCTCATAGCTGAGAATATTTAGAAGAGAATGATTTGTACTGGGGCCTCAGAAAGGCCCGTGAAGAGGTAAAGCAGGGTGGGCAAGATGTAGCTTACAAGCGGGGGAGGGAAGGACAGTCTTACAGAAGGGAGAGGCTGGGATGGCCTGGGGAAGAGAGAGATGAAGGCAACATGGAAGAGACTGAGGATGACACTGTGGCCAGCTCACACACCAACTTACTGAAGCTCTGAAACCATTGGGCAGGTGACACAGGTAGTCTCAGGGTAAAGCTGGGCAGTGGTAGTGCATGCCTTTAATCCTAACACTCAGGAGGCAGAGGCAGGTGGATCGCTGTGAGTTCGAGGCCAGCCTGGTCTACAAAGCGACGCCAGGACATCCAGGGCTACACAGAGAAACCCTATATTGAAAAAAACCAAACAAGGAGCTGGGCATGGTGGCACACTCCTGTAATCCCAGCACTCAGAGAGGCAGAGGGAGGTGGATCTTTGGGAGTTCAAGACCACCCTGGCCTACAAAGTGAGTCCAGGACAGCCAAGGCTACACAGAGAAACCCTGTCTCAAACAACTACCACCACCACCAAACAACAACAAAAGACCAAAATGAACTTGGGGAGAGAGGGGTTTATTCTCTCTTATAGCTCGTGGTTCATCATCCAAGAAAGTCAGGACAGAAACTCAAGCCAGGAGCCTGGGAGGCAGGAGCTGATGTAGAGGCCACGGAGGGTGCTGTTGACTGGCTGGCTCCCTAGGATCTGCTCAGCCTGCTTTCCTACAGAACCCAGGACCACCAGCCTGGCCCTACCTCATCAATCATCAGTCACGAGAATACTATAAAGACTCGCACACAGGCTAATCTGGTGGGGGCATTTTCTCAGTTGAGGTAGGTTCCTCTTCTCAAGTGACTCTAGCTTGTGTCAAGGTGACAGAAAACCACCCAGCACAATTGACCTCTTGTTAACTTGACATACAAGTACATTTCTATTCAACTTTTGTCTTTCCCTCTAATATGTTAATATTAGTATCACAATATAAATAATAGTATATTTGGGCTAGAGAGATGGCTCAGAGGTTAAGAGCACTGACTGCTTTTCTGGAGCTCCTGAGTTCAATTCCCAGCAACCACATGGTGGCTCACAACCATCTATAATAGTGCCCTCTACTGGCCTGCAGGTGTACATGCAGACAGAACATTGTATACATAATAATAATAAATAAATATATCTTTTAAAAAAATAATAGCTGGCCATGGTGGCGCACGCCTTTAATCCCAGCACTCGGGAGGCAGAGGCAGGCAGATCGCTGTGAGTTCGAGGCCAGCCTGGTCTACAAAGTGAGTCCAGGACAGCCAAGGCTACACAGAGAGACCCTGTCTCGAAAAACCAAAATAAATAAATAAATAAATAAATAAATAAAAATTAAAAAAATAATAGTATATTTTACATTTAATAATTCAAACACTTCAAAAGTGTAGTCTTAGGAGGGCGTGGTTTCCAAAGTCTTTAATCACAGCCCTCAGAGGCAGGTGCATCTTTATGCTGTTTGTTTGTTTGTTTGTTTGTTTGTTTTGAGACAACATCTCTCTATGCAGCCCTGGCTGTCCTGGAACTTACTATGTAGACCATGTTGGTCTTAAGCTCACAAAGATCTGCTTCCCAGGTGCTAAGATAAAAGGTAGAAGTAACTACTAGGGGCCGTGGAGGCTCACACTTTTAATCCCAGCACGCGGGAGGCAGAGGCAGGGAGATCTCTGTGAGTTTGAGGCCAGCCTGGTCTACATAGTGAGTTCCAGGACAGCCAGGGCTACACAGAGAAACCCTGTCTTGAAAGAACAGAAGCAAGGGGCTGGAGAGGTGGCTCTTATCTCCCAGAGGACCTGGGTTCAGTTCCCAGCCCCCACATGGCGGCTCACAACTGTAACTCTAGTGCCAAGGGCTCTGACACGCTCACACAGACGTACATACAGGCAAAACACCAATGCACGTAAGATAAAATAAATAAATAATTAAAAATATTTGAAAACAAAAACAAAAACAGGCAACCAAGTCTGGCTAGGTGCATCTCTATGAGTTTAAGGCTAGCCTTCTCTACACAGCAAATCCTAGGACACCCAGAGCTTCATAGTGAGACCCCATTTCCAAAACAAACAACCCAACAACAAAAATGTTCAGTTTTGAAACCCTGTCTCGAAAAACCAAAACCAAACAAAAAACAAACAAACAAACAAAAAATGTTCAATCTTTTTCAAAATTTCTCTAAAATATCTAAAGTCTCTCAAACTGTGGAATTAAAGAAATTGAGATAAGATAAAAGTAAATTACATTCTTTTGTTTTGTTTTTTCGAGACAGGGTTTTTCCGTGTAACAGACCTGGCTGTCCTGGACTCACTTTGTAGACCAGGCTGGCCTCAAATTCACAAAGATTTGTCTGCCTCTGCCTCCCCGAGTGCTGGGATTACAGGCGTGCACCACTGCACCTGGCTGTAAATTACCTTCTTTTTACTCCAGGTGGGAGGAAGCAGGGCAGGCACAGTGAGATCAAAGCAAAACCCAAGTCCAGCCACACACAGCTCAGAGAAGACACAGAGACTGGGACTCTGGGTTCCGAAGGCGTTGGCAGTGGCTTCCCCAGATCTGTTATCTGAAGCACACACAGTCTGTCTCCTGGGCTCACACCGGCTCCACTCGACACCTGCTGCTGTCCTTGATCATCCTATGCCACAGGCATCTCCAAAATACTGGGGTTTCTGCAACCGGGCTGCACACTCACCAGTGGCCTCTCCTAGTGCCAAGTCTCAGCTGCTCCCCAAGACCTCTTGAGCCTTTAAAACGAGCACCACTCTTACATATGACTAAGTTTGGCTGCTGGCATGAGACGCAGGCTTGGTCCTCTTTGAACTACAGCCTCTGTGGCTAACCCTGAAGAATCATGTCCCAGATTCTGCCTCAGCGATGCTCATCTCCATCACGGATGATTCTTCAGCCCCAGCTGACCAGCACTGATTTTCCCAGCAAAGTGAAAGTTTCCCTTTAGGGGACAGGACAACAGAACCCTTAAAGTACTCTGAGCACTCCTCTTTGAAACGTCAGAAGCTAGGCCTCCATCATCTGCACTGCTTTCTCAGCCCCAAGTTCAAGTGCTATCACAATCTTTCCTAAAAGTCATGTCTGTCATCAATATCCCACTCCTGATGCCAACTTGTCATAGGGTTTCTATTGCTGTGGTAAAAAACCATGACCAAAATGAACACGGAGAGGAAAGAGTTTATTTCAGTTTATAGCTTATTATCCAGGAAGTCAGGATGGGGTGAAGGCAGGAACTGATGCAGAGGCCACAGAGGGGTGCTGCTTAATGGCTTGCTCAGCCATCTTTCTTATTGCAACCAAGACCACTAGCCAAGGGGTGACACTACCCAGTGAGCTGAGCTGTCCATATCAATCATCAATCAAGAGAATGTACCACAGGCCAACCTGTTGGGCGCATCTTCTCAATTGAGGCTCTTCCCAAGAGGAGCTGACATAAAACCAGACAGCAGATAGATATAAATATCAATCTAAGAACCTGGTATTTAAAACGATACTGCCTTGGGGTGACTGCGGTGGGCATGAAGGACAGGGGGATGAGGGCTTATAGAGGCTGAGGGGAAAAACCTATACAGCGGATCCCAAGATCTGAGCAGATGAGAACAGAAATGAGTTGTAAGTGGAGACAGGAGACCAAAACAGGGAGGTGAAGAAGCCCAGGTCTCCCTGGTGTTTGTGCCTGAGCCCAAGTGCACAAAATCACACCTAAGCATGGAACCACAGGCCAGACTCGTCAGCTAGCACGTGGGAGGCTAGCCTGGGCTCTATGAGATCCTATCTCAACAGCAATGGAAGGGAGGGAGGAAGGCAAGGAAGGAAGAGAAGGTGGACAGCGTGGCTGGATGGGTCCTCAGGCCTCGTTTATAAAGTCCACCTTCCCAAGAGGGTGCGTCCTCAGCACAAACCCCAGCCCCGGTTACTGACCCCACCCAATGAAGGCGGGCCCAGCCCAGCCTTTCCACGCAGAGGACATTTTTATTCACAACGCTGGTGTGACCAAAGAGCTGTGATACAGCCTTGCCTGAACCATTTTGAACTGTGCGATACTTAAATAGGGTGAACCCTAAATCAAACATACCGAGAGGGGAAAATGATGGCCTGTGAGACACAGCCTTCTCCAAGGTGGGCACAGGGCCTGACTCTGTCCTCCCCCTTCCCCTCATCCCCAGGAAGACAATGCCAAGGGGCTCTCATGGAAGTACAGGGCAATACTACACCACGGAGAGTCACTGTTGTTCACGGATGAGTGTGGGGCATCCTAATCTTGCAGGACAGGCACAGGATCACTGCAGCCTTGAAGCCTGGGAAATGGACAGATGCCATGGTAGGGTAGGGAGGGGAAGTGTTTGCTGTGTGTGAGGGCTGGAGGTCAACCCCCAGAACCCTCATGGAAACTAAATGTGTGGCGTGCGGCTGTACCCAAGGCACACCTGCCGAGACAGGACAATCTCTGGAAGCCGGCAGGCAACCTGACCTTCACAGAGCAAGCGACTGTGCTTCAAGCAAGGTGGAAGGGGAGGACGGACAGACATCGAGGCTGTCCTCTCGGCTCACACCTGCACAATGGCATCACATGCCGTGAGACCCTGTCTCCAACACAACAGGACACCAACCTCACTATTCCTCGCAGCTTAACATCATCCTAGTACACAGGAGACTGGGACAGGAGAACCTTGAATTCTAGGCCAGCCTGGGCTACATAGTGAGACCGTGTTCCAAAATTCAAAAATAAAAATACAGTGTTCGGTGTGTATCTGGACGAATTAAGAACGGGCCACAGCAGAGCAGTCCAGCCTAGCTGTTTGTCCAGTAGGCTAGTGTGAAAGCTAGTTTTATGTCAATTCAACCAAGCTCATCTGAAAGGAAGGAGCCTCAATTAAGAAAGCAACTTCGCCAGGAGGTGGTGGCGCACATCTTTAATTCCAGCACTCGGGAGGCAGAGACAGGCAGACTGTTGTGAGTTCAAGGCCAGCCTGGTCTACAGAGTGACTTCTAGGACAGTCAAGATACACAGAGAAACCCCGTCTCAAAAAAAACCAAACCAAACCAAATCAACCAACAAACAAAAAACCAAAATCAAACAAAAACAAAAAACCAAAATCAAACAAAGAAAGAAAGAAAGAAAGAAAGAAAGAAAGAAACTTCCGGGGCTGGAGACGGCTCAGTGGTTAAGAGTATTGGCTGCTTTTCCAGAGGACCCAGCTTCAATTCCCAGCCTCCACATGCGGCTCACAACTGTCAGTAAGTCCTGTTCCAGGGGATCTGACACCCTCACACAGACATATAAGCAAGCAACACCAACGCACATGAAATAAAGATAAATTAATTTTAAAAATTAAAAAAAAAAGAAAAAGAAAAAGAAAATGACTCCATAAGATTGGGTTGTAGGCAAGCCTGTAGGGCATTTTCTTTATTATTGATTAATGTGGGAGGGCCCAGCCCACTGTGGGCGGTGCCACCCCTGGGCTGCTGGTCATGAGTTCTATAAGAAACCAGGCTGAGCAAGCCAGGAGGCAGTGCCCTCCATGGCCTGAGCTCCTGCCTCCAGGCTCCTGCCCTGTTTGAGTTCCTGACCTGACTTTCTTCCATGACGAACAGCGATGGGGAAGTGTATAAACCCTTTCCTATCCAACTTGCTTTTGGTCACAGTCTCTCATCACAGCAAAGCAAGAACCCTAACGAAGACAGTGGCTATGCCCAGTGTTGACTGCACACTGCCCTGTTATAACCCTGTGGGTCTGTCAGGACACAGGCAAACATCATGTAGGTGTGACAGCCCCTGAAGTGGGACTCCCCACCACAGCAGGCACAGGTGCCAGTCGGAAGGGAAGGAACACAGCCAGCACCAGGAGCCTGCCCTCTGCCCACTGTGTTGTTAACCAGCTTGAGACCGTTGGCAGAAGCCAGGCTTGGGGTTCCTGTTCTTCATCCCAGCACTGGAGAGGCTGAGCGCAAGTCTAGCCTGGGCTGCACGGTAAAAATATCAAGACTATCACAGGGCTGGTGATGTGGCTCTTTGGGTAAAGGTGCTTGTCACCATGTCTGATGACCTGAACTTTGATCCTCAAGACCCATATGGCAGGAACAACCGACCACTGCCAGTTGTCCTCTGACCCCAACACACGTGTGTTCACATAAACTGAACATCAATGATGAGAAACAGGTGTGCCTAGACGAGGCCAAGCTCAGCTGCTGCTACTTACGAGTGGGCCACCCTGCTTTCTGAGGCAAGGCAGCACTGGCCTGGAGCTCAAAGGACCCCATCCCTGCCTCCCCAGTGCAGTGATCAAGCATACACCGCACCTGGTTTTTATGCTGACGTGGAGCCTTGGGCCTTCTTGACTTCGGAACAATCATTCTGCCAACTGAGCTCCAGCCTAGGGGGACCCCTTTAAGGTCAGTGGCTCACAGTCATGAATGACTATGGGGCCCACACCTGTAACCTCACGCTTGGGAGGCTGAGGCAGGACAGGCACAAGTTTGGCACAAGCCAGGACACTGCTTGGGCCCTTCTGGTGAACAAAGTCCACCCTACGAGCCAGCCAGCCTGTTCCACCTGCAAAATACACCATTGGGGTCGTGCTGCAAGGGCTCAGTGGGTAAAGTCGCTTGCTACCAAGCCTGACCTTCATTTGATCCCTAGGAGCCACATGTGGAAGGAGAACATAGTACCATGAGTTGTTCTGACTTTCAGAAGTGCACCGAGGCACAAATGCATATAACTAAAAACTGAAAGGAAAAACAGCACTGTGGTTGAGTGGCTCCGTTTAAATCTCTGAGTGGCCTCAGAGCCTAGATAGGCTCCTCTGGGTGCCTGAGCAGACTGTCTAGGTATCTAGCCACGTAATGAAGGACTCCCCACTGAGGACCATGGAGGGTTGGAAGGACCACAATGGTCCCAAGTGTGCTCCAGCCATCTGAAGAGGGAAGAGACAAAGACTAAGGACAGTGACAGTGACATATGCTGGCCATTTCAGCCTTTGGGAGGCAGGAGGACCAGAAGTTCAAGGCTATCCTCTGCTACTTAGTAAGTTTGAGGTCATCCTGGACTACATAATAAGACCGTGTCTCAAAATCAAGACAACAAAATGCACAAAATGGTTTGAAGAGAGGGCTCTGTAGATAAAAGCTCTTCCTCAGGAAGCATGAGGCCTGAGTGTCACAGCTCTGAGGATCTGTGACACAGACAGGGATCGCCCAAGAGCTCACCCAGAAGCCAGCTCAGCCACGACTGCAAGCTTCTTGTGCAAAGAACCTCGGCTCATCAACAGGGTGGACCGTCACAGAGGACGATACCCCATATTCTGCTCTGGCCTCCTCCTCATGTGCATACATCACATACACAAATAACTCCCCCCAAAAGGCTGGAGGATGGTCTGTTAGCATGGACCAACAGCCAGGATCCCTGCTGAGTGAGCAAAGCTCAGAATCAGCACTTAAGGCTGGGGCTGGAGAGACTGCAGAGTTACGAGCGCTGGCTGCTCTGCAGAGAGCCTTGATTCCCCCAGCACTTGGCCCGGCATTGCCATGGGGGACCAGCCCCTTTGTTCTGTGCTCTCAGTGAACCTGGAATGAGCATGCAAGACAACGCTGGTGAGTTGTGGGCCTGCAATGGAGCATTCTGTGGAATGCTCTGGGGGCACATCGGTGCCAAGGACCATGTGTGCATCCAGATGAGTGTGGCCGAGGCTGACAAGGTCACAGGCAGGTTTAACAGTCAGTTTAAACTCTGTGATCTCCACAGGGCTGATCATAGGACAGGTGAGTCAGGTCTGTCTATTTTCTGACTAAGGCTGATAGAATGTACTCAAAGAACTTCTGACCAGAAGAAATCGGGGAAAATTCGTCACAAAGAAAAGTGAGGAACTAAAAAACCCCTAGCATTCACATGCTGTCTGGTAACTCCAGTCCCAGGGGACCTGGCAGCCTCTTTTGGCCTCCTGAGGCACAAGGCATACACAGTGCACTTACATACATGCAGGCCGAACACCCATACACATAATGTAAAGACAAATACATCTTTAAAAAAAGGAAGGAAAGTTTCTGTGAAATAGACAGGCCTGCAGCAGCGCATGTGGGAAAGAAAACGACACAAAGTAAGCAGGAGGAGAGGCAGCAGGACAGTGCCTCAGAACCAGGCTCTTTCTGAATGTCAAGTCTGGACTCCTATCTGACATACAGAATTAAGCTCAACTTTTTAGGGAAAGAGACAGCTCAATTGTAGTTGGTCTTTGTTACCTTGTGGGTTCTTCCTTTTCCCATCCTTTAGCCCCCTACCCCTGTTTCACCCCATCAGTAGACAGCAGAGAAAGGAGAGATGGGGGGGGCGGCGAGATCTGTTAATCTACTTTCTTCTTTGAGTATGACTACTAACAAACTGCAACCAGCCCCTGAATTATCACCAACCCCTGTCTATCAGGGCCCTAGCATTTATTTATTTATTTTATGTATGCCAGTGCACATTTCCATGCACACCAGCAGAGGGCACCAGATCACATTATAGATGGTTGTGAGCCACCATGTGGTTGCTGGGAATTGAACTCAGGACCTCTGGAGGAGCAGCCAGTGCTCTTAACTGCTGAGCCATCTGTCCAACCCACCCTAACATTTATATACCCTCTGAAAAGTTCCCAGAATTCCAAAGGTCACACACAAAACCACACCTTTGTTAGAGCACATGGTAAATCATTGTCAGCTGCTGCAAAGCAGCTCCATATTCCATGCCTGGGATTAAAACAAAAACAAATTCGTATAATATTTCTGTGTTTTAGCTGGGTGGTGGCAGCACATGCCTTTAGTCCCAACACACGGGCAGCAGAGGTAGGCAGGTCTTTGTGAGTTCAAGGCCAGCCAAGGCTATACAGAGAAACCCTTTCTCAAAAAATAACGCCCCCCAAGACCAAACAACCCTCACCCAATTTCTGTGTTTTGTTTTGTTTTTTTAAAGAAACCAAAATTCTAGAATTGTCATATACTCAGTTTCCCATAGCATCTTGCCTCTGAAGGCCTGTGTACACACTGTCCTGTCACAAGTATCCATCTTGACAATGCCTGGAAGGACCCACTCTAGGGTGGCCCAGGAATCATTCCTTTCTTTCCTTTTTGTTTGATTCAAGGTATCACTGTGTATAGCCCAGGCTAACCCTGTTTTTACTCTGTAACCCAAGCGAGCCTCCTGCCTGGGCATCTCTGAATAATGCTAGGATGAAAGGCCTGCAGGCCCAGGCCCAGCTAGGTATCTGCAACTACTCATGTCTCCCTTAAGGGCACACCTGGGTCAAGGAACCACAGGGCAGTCAGGGGCTCTCAGAGCTTCCAGGCTCTCTGTCTCAGACACCTGGAGGGCCAGCTGGTCCCAGCACTGGATATTTGAGTCTCTTTGAGGTTGGGCATCTCTCTGCATGCTGCCCACAGGCCATGGGTGTCCAATAAATATTAAATACAGTAATAATTCACCAGCAGGCAAAGGGCTCAGGATGTGTAACCAGAGAGCTCACAAACTAGTGCCAGGAGAGATCATGACACGATCGTCTTCAAGATCCCCTGCCCTTGCTGGGCGTGGTGGCGCACACCTTTACTCCCAGCACTTGGGAGGCAGAGGCAGGTGGATCTCTGTGAGTTCGAGGCCAGCCTGGTCTACAAACCGAGTCCAGGATAGCCGAGATAACACAGAGGAACCCTGTCTCAAAACCGCCCCCCAAAACCAAATCCTTCCCCCCAAAAAATAAAAGATCCCCTGCCCAAGCAGAGCCCAGAACAGATGCACGAAGAGCCTCTCCTCTCTCCACACACAGGATGACAGAAGTAAAATGTCACTGGCACACAGTGCATGTCCCCATCCACTCAGCAAAGGTGGCCAAACCACAACTGCTCAGGAGACACCTGCTGTGCGAACTCCACATTTTTGACTATGTGCTCCTTGAGGCCATTACTGGATCCAACTTAGCCCCTGATGCTGGTCTTGGCAGGTGTCAACCCAACTACATCTGCTGCTCCCTGTAGCATGAGCCAGTTAGAAAAGGGAGCTACCAAGACCTTAAGGTCCAACCACAACACAGTCTATGAGAAAAATCTGGTTTCTACCAGCAAAGCCAGGACCAGGACAGACCCCTATCAACTCCTGCTTTATTTGCCATCAGCAAACCTAGTGGCCCATCTTCACCAACAGTGAGGTTTGGCTTGTTGTGATTGCTCCCTCTGACTACCTACCAATTGGACGACCATCCATCCCAAGCTGATGCTACCCTGCCACTTCTCATGAAAACCTCCAGACCAGGGACTGAGGCCATGGCTCAGCCAACAAAGCACCTGTTGTACAAGCAAAAGCACCAGGATTCAGGGTCCGAGCATCCCTGGAGATGCCAGGCAGCCCACTTGTGAGACCAGGTGCACAGGACACAAACAGGGGATCCCTGAAGCTAATTCTGCTAACTGGGTGAGCTAAGGGTTCATGAAAGACCATGGCTTAATATGTAAGATGGAGAGTGATCAAGGAAGACCCTGATGTCAACCTCGAGCCTGCATGGATATGCACACATGTGCACAACATGCACACACACAAAGAAACCTCCCTGCAAAGCAGCAGTAATAGCAGAGGGAAGGACACTAGCTAGCCTGATACCCTCCGCCCTCCTCTCACTCTCTAATACCCACACGAGCAACCCTCTCCAGCCTTCCATAGTGCCTATCTATTGGTTTCAACCTGTAATTTTATTTTATTTTAAGGTTTTTCAAGTTAGGGCTTCTGTGTATAATAGCCCTGGATGTCCTGGAGTCCACTATGTAGACCAGGCTGGCCTCGAACTCACAGAGATCCGCCTGCCACTGTCTGGCTTAACTTCTAATTTTAAACTTTAGAAACTATATTTGCTTAGTGTGGGCGTGTGTGGAAGCGAGAGGGTAACACACAGGAGACAGGCCCCTTCCTGCCGTGTGGGTACTGCGCTGGAACCCAGGGCATCAGGCTTGGTGGCAAGCAGCTGCTGAGTCTCACCAGCCCATCACTTAACTCCAACTTTTCTAAACTCCTTGTTTCCCCAGAAACTGCCAGACAGACTTCCCTGGATATGCCATCTCTGTGACTCTTGGCATTATTTCTCCTCCCTGACGAGGAGCCCTCACATTCATAAACAATTGCTTACTCTATCCAATCCACAGCCGAGAGTCTGGGGACAGGAGGATGTTAGCCAAAGAAAGCTTTCCACCTTTGTGAAGCATCTACCACCAGATCCCAAACACCCTGTTCTGAATCCAGGCTCATCCTTAGATGGTGGTCCCCACTCAGGGCTCACTGGGTGTAATCGACACACATCTGTGGTAATGACCTGGAGAGCCCTGGAGTGGAGTGAGCTGACCTCGGATGCTGCTCAGCACTTCAACCCAAAGAAAGACACAACCCTCAGGATCCACAATGCTGAAGGGGAGACAAACCAGCCCGGAAGCTTCTGAGGAAGCCCACCCCCTGGGACCTCAGCCCCACTGCTCACTCATGGCCAGACACTCACCGGAGGCGCACTGTAGCTGGCGTGGGGGTTGTTCTGGATTTCCCAGAGCCCCTCATTGAAGCCTTTCCTCTTGTTGGGCTTCCCGTACTTGTCCTTGCACTTGTCATAGGGGAACAGGTCCTTGGGTCCCAGGAAGGCCCTGCAGGAGGGAACCACAGGCCAGTTCCAGGTGAACCAGGTTATTCTGGGAAAGAAACCAGGCTGTAGGTGGACAACCAAAGCCTAGAGGGGACACTTACGTCTCATGTGTTCCAAAGAAGAAGATAGGGTACTTGTTAGGTGGGGGCTTCACAGCGCCGTCAGCAATGTCATCGATCTGTAGTGAGAAGCAGGCTGGTCAGGGTCTTCAGGTGAGGGACAGGAGGTGGCTTTAATCCAGGCCCAGGAAACTATCCAGTTACTTGGGGTGGGGGGGTGAACACACTCTGGGGAGACATAGCACCTTCCAAACAGAAGTCTGGAGACCTGAACTCAGGGCCACTAAGCTATCTCTATAGCCCCTTAATTTGGCATTAATTTTTTTTTTCTTTTTAGACAACCCCACTATTCAGCCCTGGCTGTACTCAAACTATGTAGACCAAGCTGGCCTGGGACTCGTCTCTGCCTCCTAAGCAGGGGGCACTGAGATGGAGGGTGTGCACCACCATGCTTGGCTATAAAACCTGCACTCATGTGCACCCCTCCTAGCCTGTCTGCCACCCACAGTGTTTCCTTTCCACCAAGAAGCAGGGCCCCCACACAAGTACTTAATCAGAGCTAGGCCCAGTATGGCCCCCTGAAGCTCTCACGGGGTGGGCCTAGGCTCAGCTTCTCCTTGCTCTCAAGACTTGCCCACGATGGCGTCTGAGTCTGCTCTTGCCCCAGAGGTAATGCTGGCAGCAGCTCCTGGGATGCACAGAATGGGGGGTGGGCTGCAGGAGCCAGGCCCAGAGCATCCCGGAAGTCCCACCCTCTTTATGTAAGCCATGGGCTCCGGCAGCTGTCAGTCACCATCCCTCACGATGCTAGCAGCCCCTTCCCCTCCAATCAGGTGCTTGGAAAGGTTTTCTCTGTGCTGGAGAAGGCTGGGAAGGGGGAGGAGACAAGAGCTTCGCAGAGAGCTGCTGTAGACTGGGAAGGACAGTGTCCACTGTATGTAAAGTTTTGCCCCTCAGTCGCCTCACTCACAATGAGATTCCCAGGGCTTACCACCCACCTCACCAACTCCTGGGAGATGTTGGGTCCTCCCCGGGCTGCTTGCCAGCAGCATCCCTTACTTCTCTAGTTCCTTCTCTGGTCCCTGGTGGCTGGATGCAGGATACCAGATGCACCAGCATCAAGCCCGCCTTGCTGAGGACTGCCAGGCTACCTCTCCCACAGGTCCCAACCACCTCTCTGGTCCTGACCCCTAGCCTAGAAGTCACCTCCTGGGCTGGTTCCCGTTCAGCTTGCTATTCGGCACCGGCCTGTGGACTCCCAGCTGTCTGGCCTTCCACCCCCACCCCCCGACCCCCATGCAGACACAGTTAACCCAGGCATCTGCACTAAGACCTGGAGGCGACAACACTCTGTCTCTGTGCAACTCAACGTGTGCACCAGGGCCTGGAACGCCAGCCATCATCTGCGCGCGCGCGCACACACACACACACACACACACACACACACACACACACACACACACAATTCCTTCAAGTCCTGCCACATGCATGCTGACAACTTCAGCCCTGGAGTGGCCTCTGCCCTAGTTCTGGGGGCAACAGAAGCCTTTGGGTCCCTGTACATGGGCAGTCTCTTGCCAAGGCTGGAATAACATCACCCGCGCACCCCAGGCTCCAAACATCCCCAGCCTGAAGCCACCTGGTCCCAGCTGAGCTCCAACCCACTGAGTCCCTTTTTAAGGACCTGACTTCAAGTCCCCAGAGAAGCCTGTTTCCAACCCTTGCCCTCATTCCCATCCCCATGACCTAAATGGAGATGGGGTCCCTTTCTCTGGAGCTGCATCCTGATGTTAGCCACCACACGCAGCCTAATTCCTGAGAGACAGACTTTTCCCATCGTTTGACCCTTCCACTCCAATCCCAAGTGCTCAGTCCCTATTACACCCTTCCGGCTCCACGATTCTGGCATCCCCTAAACGTACTTCTGAACCCTGGTACATAGATCTCTCAGGCCCTGGACCCCAAGACACAGTGACACCGGTCCCCAAGGAGGTCAGGGATAGCAACACAGTCCTTCCCTGCAGGCTGGGGGTCTCTGAGGCTCAGGACCTCACTATGCAGGTCATACAGCCATACTACAGCGCTAAGGGACCATGGGTCTCAGGGCCGGGGTCCGGAACCACAGAACACAAGTCCCTCAGATCAGGGACCTCACCAAAGACGATCCAAGACCCCAGGCACTGTGCTCTCTGAGGAAGGAGATTCCTCAGCTCCCAGAGGGCCACAGTGCAGCCGCCTGAGCCCGCAGCCCCAACCTCTTCTCAGCCTCCCATCGGCCTCCATTCCAGCCTCCCCGCGCGCGCCCACGGCCCCTCCACTCCCGGCGGCCAACTCCGCGGGGCCCGTTCACGCCCAGCCTCACCCGGGCCGGCCAGTGCGGGTAACCCTTCATCTTGGCGAACACCAAGTCCCCGGGCTTGAAGGCGTGCGGCATGCTGTCGGCGGAGGCCCAGGCCGCGGGAAGCAGCAACGGCGGCGGTGGGAGGCGAAGCCGGAGGCGGGAGTCGGACGCCTGAGGGGCGGAGGCGTCCGCACGGGCCGCCGGCCGGCGTCTACTTATTGGGTTCGGCGCGGCCGGAAGTCCCGCCCGCCCTCCGCTATGGGCCGCCGTCGCCATCGCTCAAGACCACAGAGGAGCGCGGGGACCAATAAAGGGAGGGGTTGGCTCGGTGCTAGTTAACGGGATTGGATAACGGAGCCGTAGCCCAGGGCGTGGACTAGAGCCCAGTGGGTGGGGCGGAGGCTGTGGGACGTAAAACAAGCACTGCTCCGGGGGCTACAGGGCGGAGCCTAAGGGGGATGATGGGGCGGGGCTTAGGCTGGGGAGCGCTCAGGGGCGTGGCTCGGTCGGGACGTGCGGCGTGGAGAAGGGGATTAGATGAATTCGGCTCAGGGCGGGGCGTGGCTTCGGTAGGGACGGGGGCGTGGCTTAAGAGCGGTATGCGGCTGTGGGTCACTGGGCGGGTGAAGGCGGAAAGGAAGGCGGAAATCAGAAACAAGCAGTGATGGGGCGGGGCCCGGGGAGGGCAGGCCATACATAACCGTACTCAACAGGCCATTGGAGTCTACCAGACGAAATATACCCAATCCGCGTAGAAGACGGATTAGTGCTAGCCTTCCAGAAGGGCATCAATGCAACTATGAAGCCCATTGGCTACAGCTCGACCAATGGCTGACATGAGGACAGGTTCAACAGGACCCAGAGAACTCCCGCCAGGAGTTGGTGGGGTTCGAGAGCATAGGGTTGAGAAGGGAGCGGGGCAGAACTCAGTTATTTACTTTCTTTTTTTTTTCTATTTATAATACATTACATATTCCCATTTTATACTTGTAACACCTTTATACCTTGACATTTTATATTTCAATTATTATCCTTACTTTACTGTTTGGAGACTCTGCAGCCCTGACTGGCCTGGAATTCTCAAGACTAGGTTGGCTTTGAATTTACAGATTATCTTCCTGTCTCTGCCTTCCAAGTCCTGGGATCAAAGGTGTACACCACCTCACCTAGCCTTATTTTTATTTTTCACAAACAAACAAACAAACAAACTGTGGGGGGTGGCTGGAGAGATGGCTCAGAGGTTAAGAGCACCGACTGCTCTTCCAAAGGTCCTGAGTTCAATTCCCAGCAACCACATGGTGGCTGGTGGCTCAAAATCATATATAATGAGCTCTGGTGTTCTCTTCTGGCTTGCAGGAAGAATCCTATATAATAACAACAACAATAACAACAACAACTGTGTGATATGTGTGGGCACGCCCAGACATGCTACATCAGGCACACAGAAGTCAGAGGACAGCTTTGTGGAAACGGCCAGCCATCTTACTTCACCTAAGACTTATGGGAAAAGTGATTTATTCGATGAGCCACTTCACTGGCTATTTTAATTTTATTTACTTTTACACTGTATCTTAGTTTTATTTCTTGCTTTTTATTTTTAAGATAGGATCTCACTTATAGCTTCTGAATAGCTATGTACGTGAGGCTGACCTTGAACTTCTGATCTCCTGACTCTCCCTTCCAAGTGTTTATTCGGTGCAGGGGATGGAACCCTGGGTGTCATACATATTAGGCTGAGTGCTCCACTCATTCCCACAGTGTTTATTTCATTTATCCACAAAGTGTTATTTGGACACCTAACTATACATGGTGCCAGAGACGATGCAATACTATACTAAGGAAAAAAAAAATACACTGGATGCCAGACATGGTGGCACACGCCTTTAATCCCAGCACTCGGGAAGCAGAGGCAGATGGATCTCTGTGAGTTCGAGGCCAGCCTGGTGTACAGAATGCGTCCAAGACAGCCAAGGCTACACAGAGAAACCCTGTCTTGAAAAAAGAAAAAGAAAAAAAAAACAACAACAAAAAACATTGGATACCCAGTACCTCAGTTTCTCTAGCTGTAAAACGGGCTCCACAATGCACCATGTCCGTGGGCCCCGGAGGGTTGGTGACCTTCCTATCCTGAAGTGTGTCTGGTCACTGGGACCCCTGGAGCTTCCTAACCCTGACTCACACCGCAAAGAACTGCTTGCATTTCTGCTTTTTTTTTTTTTTTTTTGAGACAAGGTCTCTCTGTGTAGCCTTGGCTGTCCTGGAGCCACTTTGTAGACCAGGCTGGCCTCGAATTCAGTGATCCGCCTGCCTCTGCCTCCCTAGTGCTGGGATTACAGGTGTGCGCCACCATGCCCGGCTGCATTTCTGCTTTTGTATTTAGACTCTATGTATGATCTTAGCGGAAGGCAAACTAATAGTGGCGGGGCTGTCTCTACTGTAGGGGCTTCTCAGATCTAAAAAGCTGGCAGAGAACTGGCTCACTTAAGCCTGCCATCCCAGTACCCAGAAGGGGAGACAGGAGGATTGCCCTGGTTGAAGGAGAGATGGGAAAGATGGCTTGGATTGTTGCCAGCCTAGCTCTAGGTTCAGGAAGAGATCCTATCTCTCAGGAATAAAGCAAAGGATGAGAGGCCACCCGATGTCCCCCTCTGGTCTCTGCACAGGTAATGGACATGCACACCTACATATACCACATTCTTCACACACACACACACACACACACACACACACACACACACACAGAGCTTTGTTCTGTCAGTGACATAGAATTGTCATCTCAACACTTGGGAGGTGAAGGCATGAAGTTCAAGGCCAGTCTAGGCTACATGAGGTCCTCTCTCAAACATATATATTGGGAGACTTGGTGGTGCATACCTATGATCTCAGCGCTCAGGAGGTAGGAAGAGGCAAATCCGAGTTAGTCTACATAGTGAAATCCTACCTCAAAACAAAACAAAACAAAACAAAACAAAACTAAAAAAGTATGTATCCACAAACTCTTCTCCCACCCCCCACCCCAAACTTGGTTTCTTTTCGTAGCCCTGGCTGTCCTGAAACTTGCTCTGTAGACCAGGCTCTGGCTGCCTGTGCCTCCTGAGTGCTGGCATTAAAAGCATGAGCCTGCCTCATTATTATCATTATTTTTTTTTCCTCAAAGGACTAAGGCATCCTGTCCTGGAACATTTACCCACCACTTCCTGGCTGCCTTCCTCAGGTGCTCCAACTCCTCTCTCACTGTAAGCTCTTGGAAACTTGGAGAATCTTCCCCAGTTCTCATCAAATGCCTTCCCCGCTCTTCTCCAGCCATGGGCGTCCTCGTTTCCTCGAAGGGTGTCCATGCTTCAGGTTTGTGTGTCTTGGGGTCCAATGATTGGCCAACACAAAGCTGCTGCATTCCTGGGCAGCTTCGCAGGATCCCAGGTGAAAGCTTGCCCAGAGCACACATCTGTCATATGCTCCACTGACTGCAAACTCTTAATTGCTCCTGAGCCCACAATACCACGTGAAATTAGGGCAGAATTACATGCACATTACATGGAAGGTGCAGGAGGGCGCTTCTGGAATCTCCAGCCCTTTTTTTCTAATGAGTGACCATGTACAGTGAAGTATCTGATTATGAAGGTCTCCTACAACTGAGGGTCTCAGTGGCTCTGATGAAGATGATGGCTGTTTCTTGAACAACAGTATTCTACAATGCCTGAGCCCAGAGCATTCACCTTTTTTGTTGAATATGCACACCGCACCAGATGGAAGTGTTGCAGGAGATTAAACTCAGGCTTTACACATGCTAGGCAAGTTTTGTACCAGCACCAATCCCTCTGTAGGTTCTTTTTTCTCTTTCTTGTACCTCCCAAAGGGGACTTCAGGCTCCTGCCCAGCACATCCACAACTTATTTTTCTCTGTAGCCCAGGTCGGCCTTGAACTCCTGACATCCAAGCCTGGTTCTAGCAGCACTGGGAACATTTCCAGGCTGCTCGGTGGCTAGATGCTCTCTTTCGCCCCCTAGCGGCCCGCCGCGGTCCTGAGGGAGGCGGGCCCATGCATCACCCCGGCAACGGCGTCCTCAAACAGGAAGATGGTGCCCCTCCCGCTAGGTGCGCGCAAGGCGATTGTCACGTGAGTGGGGTGGGACTTCCGGCGCCGCGATATTTTCTTTCCGGTGGTTGGCCCACTGCTCTTACAACCCGGGCCCTGAGCCCTCCGCCCCGCGGCCCACGCCGCCGGGCCGCCGTCGCCGCCATGAAGAAGTTCTTCCAGGAGATCAAGGCTGACATCAAGTTCAAGAGCGCGGGGCCCGGCCAGAAGCTTAAGGACTCCGCAGGGTGCGTGACGCCGGCAGGGCAGCGAGGAGGGTGAAGGCCAGGGACCGGAGAGCGCCGGTGGCGGGGTGCCCGAGACCCCCTCTGGGTCAACGCAGATCCGGGGGCAGATGGGAGGGTGGGGTCGGAAAGTGTAGGAGAGGGGGCGGGGCCTAAGGAGGGCGTGGTGTGGGAGTGGTGGGCGGGGCCGAAGAGGGCGGGGCGTGTCGTCGCGGGGTGGGCGGGGCCGAAGAGGGCTGGGCGGGTGCGGTGGGCAGTCGTGGCCAAGGGGCGGTAGTCAGGGCCTGGAGACTCCTGGTCCTGGCTGGCGAGAAGGGGCGTGGTGATTCAGGGGCGGAGCTAAAGGAAGGACCGCCTAAGGCGGGGCCTGTTGTGGACAGGAGAGGGTCTGTGAGAGATTAAGACTCCTGTGCATACACTCGCACAAATACTTCTTTGCAAGTGATGTGGAGTGTGGAAGGAGTTGAGGTACTCTGGGAGGGGTTGGAGAGAGAGGTTTTGGGCGCGTTTTGGAGGAGTGTGGAAACCAGAAACCCCCAGGCTGTTGATGAGTGGTGGGGTGTTAGGCACCTAGCAGGCTCTGGGAGGAGGAGGTGGGATCTCTTGGGGGTCTTGGCAGCTAGGGTACTCACAGGAGGATTGGAGGCCCTGGAGAACTCTTATGTGCTGGAGACGAGGGAGGTAAGGCATGGGTGCATGGCATGTGGGACACTGGAGCTGCCCAAAAGGGGTGAGGTGGAAATTGGGGCTAGTTACAGGCTACCAGAAAGAACTCTTCCGGAAGCAAAGATGGGCCTGTACGGGGAAGTAGGGAATGTAGGCCAAAAACTAGGGGCTAGGCTGAATGGGAGGAGGAATGGCCTTCAGGCCAGGGCTAGAAGGGAAGTGGGCAAACTAGGGGTCCAGCTATAAATAGTGGGGTAGCTTCCATGATGCAAGGTATATGGAGGTTCACAAGGTCCTCATGCCCGGACCTGCATGGGTTGGTGTCTGGAGGTCTGGAAGTGTGATCTGTGCATCTCTTTGCAAGATGGAAGCACTGTTAGGCTATTTAGGTCCCTATGTGTGTCCAGGGAGAAGACCTCCAAAGAAAAGTCACCGCAGCTGGCCCTCCGGCCACCCCGCCAAGGTCCCACCGATGAGGCACAGATGGCTGCTGCCGCTGCCCTGGCCCGGCTGGAACAGAAGCAGCCCCGAGCCAGGGGCCCTACATCTCAGGACTCCATCCGGAACCAGGGTGAGTTCTGTTCTGGGTGGCCCCTGGGGTGGTTTGGGTCCACAGAGGGCAGCAGGGGGTCGGTCCCCTGTGACAAGTAAAAGCAGTGGCTCTTAGATGGGGACTTGGAGATGACAAGGGACAGGGACTCCACTCTCTGGAGCACTGACAGGGAGGGCTGCTAGCTCTCAGGCCAGCCCCCTCAGTGGAGGGTGATGGGTATGGCTGAGCTTCAGGTCCTCACTCCGTCCCCATTAAACCCTCCTGCTCCTAGTGAGAAAAGAACTGCAGGCTGAAGCCACCTCCAGCAACAGCCAAGGGGCTCCTGGGACCAACTCGGTAAGGCATCTGCTGGGGACTGGCCAATGCTGTGGGGCAGTGTGGGGTTGGGGGGTGGGGGTGGGGAGGAGAACCGAACCTTGTGCAGAGCCTGGCATGAGCAGTACCTGCGGCAGCGGGGAGGAGACAGACCCTTGGAAGGAGGGGTGACAGCCATGGGCCTGTATGTCCAGCTGCAAGATCTTCCTATCTGTCTTCAGGTGCCTGAGCCCAAGGAGGAAATCTCTCCCCACTTGGCAGTGCCTGGGGTGTACTTCATCTGTCCGCTCACAGGTGTCACCTTGAGGAGGGACCAACGGGATGCTCACATCAAGGAGGCCATCCTGTCGGTGAGTGGCCTGAGCTACTGGGCGCACGGTACCACAGATGCCTGTCAAGCCTGGTAGCTTAGTCACTGTTCTATCACTGTGAAGAGATACGATGGCCAAGGCAGCTCTTACAAAGGAAAGTAACTGGGGTTTGCTTACAGTCCCAGAGGTTTAGCCCGTTACCATGGTGGCAGAGAGGCAGGCATAGTGCTGGAGCAGGAGAGTGCTGGAGCACAGACAGACAAGGCCTGCCATGGCTTTTTAAATCTCAAAGCCTCCCAGCACTCGGTGGGCCCAGCACCCAGCAGAGGCAGGTGGATCTCTGTGAGTTTGAGGCCAGTGTGGTCTACAAAGAGAGTCCAGGACAGCCAGGGCTACACAGAGAAACCCTGTCTTGAAAAACAAAACAAAACCTCAAAGCCCACTGCCGATGACACTTCCTAATCCTTCTAAACAGTGCCACTCCCTGGTGATTAAGCATTTCAATATAAGAGCCTATGGCAGCCTTTTATTCAAACCACTCTACCTGGCAAGTGATCCTGATGGACTCAGAAAATAGGAGTAAGTCAGATGTGATGATACACTCCTGCTTTCCTGCTAAGGCAGGGAGATTGTGAATTTTGGGCCAGCCTGTGGTACACAAAAAGGAAAACTGGGAATAAGAGGACATCCCTATACCCAGCTTTGACAGTGCCTGGTGGCTTTAGGTGTGCATCGCTTTCCTAAGCTCTGGTGTCAGTAATTCAGCACAAGACTTGCTGAGCTAAATTCAGGTTGAGAAGGCTAGTCCCTCATGGAGGCCCCCCAGCTGCTAGAGGCCTCACACCCATTGGCTTGTGGCTTTATCCTCCTGGGAGGTATCTGTTTTCCCCGATTGTAGGTCTTCTGACTACAGCCTATGATTAGCTCCAGTGCTGCCTTAGCCCACAACCCTACCATGGTGTCTTCTTGGGTTCCAGCATCATACCAGCCACTCAGACTTGCTTGTGTTAGTGACAGGCTTGTGTCCCTCTCTGCTACTTGACACCCATTGTGGCCACCGTGGTCCCCACTTCACCCAGGACCTAGGAGTTGCATGAGTGGCAGCCAGGTGCTGTGGTTCTAAAGCCAGCGCATAAGGCACAGCTGCACGGCCACAAGGGCCCCAGAAGTCCCAAAGGGATGTTCTTTCCTGCTCGGCCTTTTCCCCATCCTGGAAGAAGCATGAGCCTTGCTGTGTGGGTGGTGGGGGCCTGCCTTCTGGTACCCGGGTGGAAGTGTGTCCACAACTCCAAGAGCTGGGAAGGTATCTTAGCCCTGAGGTGGGACAGCATCCCAGGGGCATCCTGAGGCACGGGAGCCCAGGAACCTCACAGCTGAGAGGAGGCCTCAACAGAGACGATGCAGCCCCCAAAGGAGGGCTGCCTCAACACCTGAGGCGCTGAGGAGCCTGAGCCCTGCTCCTTCTCCAGCCGGTGCAGCTCCCAGGGAAGGGTTGCCCTGAGGAGCTGAGGAGCCTGAGCTCTGCTCTTTTATTTCTCCTCCTCTTCTGATGAGTCACAGCAGGCAGTAAATCTCTTGAGATAAGAAGGACAAATCTGGGAGTAGCTACAGATGCTTCCATGAGAAGACAGCAGGAAACTGGTCAGACATAGCCTTTATGTCGTTTCTTAGAGGGCGGAGCTTCCTGGGACAGGGATTTCCAGAGTGTGGATTGGTGGGATTTCAGACCTGAGCTCAGGGATTGGTGTTTTTTTGTTTTTGTTTTTTGTGTTTTTTTTTTTGGTTAGCATAAACGGGTGAGTCCTACTGAGGGGCTGAAGATGGCAGAGAGTTGAGTAGGGGGTTGGGGAGGGGGACCCGGGCTGGGCTGCTGGAGCTCAGGCAGAGTTCTGGTCAGCTTGCTGCCTTGAGGTGTAATAAAGTTTACAATGTGTCCAAAATTTACAAATAGTCCATTGTAAAGGCCTAGACTGAAGCAGGAATAGTCCCCACCTACAGCTCCTATGGAGGTGGTTGGAAAGATTGACCGGTCAGCTGAGGCAGGAGTAGTCACCATGGACAGTTCCTGCTGAGGAGCTGCTGCCATTTTGTCTCCCACCTCCACAGCCCCAGGGGAGAAAGAAGGGGCTGAGTGCCCTGAGGTGGGAAGGAGGACTGGCAGTGAGCCCCTTTAAATATTAGTGATCTGCTGCTCAAGGGCTAGACATAGCTCTTGGAGGTTGTGTACAGTGGCCCAAAGGACTGGGGGTGGGGGTGCAGCAGGCTTCCCTGCAGCTTGGGGAAGGCATTGTCACATGGCTTGGTAGGGGAGGCATTGGGTAGCAGCAGGCCACCCCAGCTTGGAGGAGGGCTACTGTGGCTTTGAGGCAGACTGCTATTGCTGCCCCAGACTGAGGCTTGAGGCAAGGGCACCATGGCTTTTGTCACGGAGGGAGGGTAGGGTGGTGGTGGTAGCGGTGGTGCAGTGGAGTTTCGAGGCTCTGGGCTATCTCTGCCAACGTGGCTGGGGCTGGCGCTGTAGCCTCGACCTAGTGGCGGCCACTGTGGAGAAATCAGTGAGTAACCAGCATGCTTCTTGTCCTCCCCTATCTAGCACTTATGGCTAGCTTTGCCTCAGTACACCAGTGGCCTCAGCGCCAATGGCTTTAGCTGCTGCCTCTGCCCATTCCCCAGAAGTCTTGTGGGGTCCTCAGCGTGCCCTCCCTTCCCCCAGCACTTTTCTATAGACCCTGTGGCAGCCTCTATTATGAAGATACATACATTCAACAGAGACCGGGACCGCGTGAAGCTGGGTGTGGACACCATTGCCAAGTGAGTGAGCCTCAGTTCACCCACGGGGTCTGAGGAGTGGAGGCTGCGTGCGGGCACCAGGTCTACCCTAGCTGTCTAAGGCTCAGAGGTGGAAGACCAGTGAGGTCAGGCGGTCATCTGGGTGGCTCTGCTTCCCCACAGGTACCTGGACAACATCCACTTGCACCCAGAGGAAGAAAAGTACCAGAAAATCAAACTGCAGAACAAGGTCTTCCAGGTGCGTCAGCAGGCATGGGCGGCCTCATGCAGCACTGTCTGGACATTTGTCTGCCTTTGACTGCTTTACTTTGGTTGTTGTTGAGACCAGCTCTCACTATGCAGTCCAACCTGACCCAGTCCTGGGGTCACCTTTCAAAGGGCTAGGATGCACGCATACATCCATTTTCATACATGTATTTACAAAGAGTGCCTGTGTATCTTGGCTCTTTCCATATACTGCGTAGATCCTGGAACACAGGCTCACACTTGGTGGCAAGCACCTTAACTTGCCTGGCCATTTACCAGCCCTGTTCTTTGAATTTTTTGAATACAGGAACTGGAGCTTCAGTAATGCTGGGTCTATGATTAACAGCCACTAGGGTTAGGGACCTTTAATATGAATACTTGGAGAAGTCTCTCTGCCTCTTTTGTCCTACAAATGCAGGCACTCCTACAGCCGTGTATTAATTCCAGCCATAAAACCCTTGCAGCAAACACCACCCCCAGGGCCATTCAGCACCTGTGGATCTTTGGCTTGTTGAGAGTTAAGGCTGCTTGGCATCAATTCCAGCGGTGGGGATGGGGATGGTCTTGGCCCTGCGGCCTGGGTAACCTGTGTGCCTCTTCCCCAGGAGCGTATCAACTGCCTAGAGGGGAGCCACGAGTTCTTCGAAGCCATTGGGTTCAAGAAGGTGACACTGCCTGTGCCAGATCAGGGTGAGAGGGCGGTTGGGCAGGCGGGAGGGGGCAGGGGCGGTGTGTAGGACATGGGGACAGTTGTCATACCTCTGCAGAAGGCTCGGAGGAGTTCTATGTGCTGGGTGAGGATGCACGGGCGCACCCAGAAAGCCTGGAGCAGCACAAGCAGCAGTTGCTGGACGCCGAGCCAGTGCGGGCCACGCTAGACCGGCAGTGCCGAGTCTTCCGTCCCTCAGCCCTGGCCTCACACTTTGAGCTCCCTGCTGACTTCTTCAGCCTCACAGCCGAGGAGGTGAAACGTGAGCAGAGGCTCAGGTAGGCCTACATGAAGTGGGGTCAGTTCCTGGAGCTGTAGCTGGGGAGGCCTCACCACACTTGTGCCCACACAGAACGGAAGCCGTAGAGCGGCTGAGCTCACTTAGGACCAAGGCCATGAGGGAGAAGGAGGAGCAGCGGGAGATGCGCAAGTACACCTACGCCCTTCTGCGAGTGCGCCTGCCTGATGGCTGCCTGCTGCAGGGTGAGAGGCCACCTCAGCCTCAGGGTTGGTAACAGGCTGGCTGGACTACCTGGCTCATGCTCTGTGCCCCACAGGGACCTTCTATGCCCGGGAGCGGCTACCTGCGCTCTTCGGGTTTGTGCGTGAGTCACTGCAGAATGATTGGCTGCCCTTTGAGCTGCGGGCCTCTGGCGGGCAGAGGCTGTCGGAGGACGAGACTCTGGCCCTGAATGAGTGTGGACTGGTGAGTTGGGGCTGCTTGTACGATCGTCCCCTTTGCAGGACCCCTGATATTGAATGGCAGGTTCAAGCATTTTAGACCACCTTCCCCACTGCTGGGTGTGTGTAAAGGTGTTGTCAGTTTGGGTGGGCTCTGTACTGTCTCAGCGTCTTGGTTTTTCTTCCCGTAAGATGGGGAGGGCAGCTCTGAATAGTTGACTGAAGGGATCTGTATGGTAAAGGTAGCATGGGGACAGGCCATCTGTCCATCATAGGGGGTATCACAGCCCAGGTGACATTTGCCTGCCCTGCAGGTACCATCTGCACTGCTGACCTTCTCTTGGGATGCTTCAGTGGTGGAGGACATGAGGGCCGCAGGGACCGAGCCAGCCGCATCTGTCTTGAGGCCTGAGCTACTTGCAGCCATCCAGCAACTCTCCTGAATAAAAGCAGGCTTGGCCCAGCGTGGCTCTGTCTCATGCTGCTCCCAAACCCATTCCTTTCCCTCTGAGCCCCCAGCAGGAAGAGGGACACTAGTGGCAGTAGAGATGGGAACAAAGTCCCACCTCAGGAGTAGAATTCTCTGTGAGCTGCAGAGGACAACCCTGCCCCAGCCTGAGGAATCTCAGCTGTCTGGTGCCATCTTGGAGCACAGGACAAGTGGGATGGGCACCTCTGTGGCAAGAGTGGTCTGTAGCATGTGCACAGGCCCCATACCTGGGCTGGAGACAGGAGGGGCAGGTGCCTGGCAGGATGGAGCTGTAATTCCTAAGTTATGAACCTAAATAAAGAGGCTATTTAAACCCAGCCTCCTGGTGTTTCATGAAAACCACAGTGGGAATGCTGTTCCTGCAAAGACTGTCCTGCTCTGTAGCCAACCAGGTCCTACCACAGTGCATGAGGGTGGCGGTGGAGCAGGAGATGAGTGGGGCGAGCTGGCCCTGGGGCTCCTTTCCTACATGCCCTCCCCTGGGACACCATCTTTCAGTAAGCTGGCTGCACCAGTATAATATGATGCCATGACAAGACAGACAGGGCTCAGGTAGAGTGTATTTATACATGTCCACATTTGCCCAGGGCCTGCATGCCACAGCATTCCTGGCACAATTTATAGCAGGTGTTTGACCCAGAGCAAGCACTTATGACCAGGGCCCAAGCAGACACCAGCTGTCAATAATGCTTAACTAATAAGGGTAGATTAGCACGCAGCCCTGGGGCCTTTACAATTTGGAAGTAACTGTCCAGGCCTCCTATAGACTTCAGACCCCAGAGTGTGGGACAAAGTGCTCTTATACAGGAGTCAGCAGGAGGCTCCAGTCTGGTGGTCACTAACCAGGTGCTGCATGCTATCGCTGGTGCCTGTTCCTATTTCCCTCAGCAGCTCTACAAAGCTGAGAGGAGGTGCAGCATCCACTGCCCAGGCCATGCCTGCTACTAGCTTTGTGAGTCAGGTACCTGCACTCTACTCCCTGCCGCCCAGGTTGCTTTCCTCCAGAGCCCCTAGGTCTTTCAACTTGACAGCTGTCATTTGCAAAGCGTGGGTGTGGGTATGGGAGCTTCTGAGACATCACTGCCAACATCTGGCACATCTATAATCATACAGTCTGTGTCGTCCTCCTCATCCTCTTCTGTGTCTGCCTGGAAGCCATCCATGTCTCCAGGGCCAACCTGCACAAGATACAGCCTGTCAGCATGTTGTCCATGGACACACTGTCTTAGACAATAATTTCTGGTAACACTGGGGCCTATGGTTAAAAACCCTGTGCTAAGATGCGTCATGCTCCCATCTCAAAAAACACCAACAGCTACACCCCACAGTAACCCGAGCAGCTTCTGAACTTTGGTTTCGAGAACTGACTGAACACATACTTTCTTGTCATTTCTTTCTCCCAGTGGTTAAGACTCAGTGACTCCTGCAGCTGGAACTGCTGATGGAGTTCATGGGCTTCTGAGGAAGAGACAGAGACAGGTGACCCTACATGGTGAGGAAACAGCTCAGTGGCCTTTGAAGGGGGAAGGCAGCTGCTCCTGCAGTTTGAATGCCTCTTGTATAGACATCTGACTAGATCCATTCATGGTGGCAGGAAGGCCGAGGTGGGAGATTCAGGAGTTGGGGCCAGCCTGGGCTGCTCTAACAGAGGACCTAAATTGGTTCCCAGCAGAGGACCTGGTGCCTTCTCATAGACTCCATGAGCACCATGCTCACATGTGCACACAAACCATCAAAACATGATAAATCCTTAAAACAGGAAAACCAAGGCTCAAAGACAAGCAACCTTTATACAGTGTAGCCTGGGTGATCACAAATTCCAGCTAACAACTGAACTACTCTGTGCTAGTCCAGGATGCTTGAGAACACAACTGGTTCTCCCCAAGTGGGCCAGACATCTGGGAAGGCCAACCAAGCAACAACGCTCCTCATAAACAAAACTAGGGTCTAAGAGAACACTACTGAGGACACACCCAGGCAGCCAGCTCCAGGGAGCCACATGAGTACCATGCTGGGCCACAAAATGCAAACGCCCACAGCTGTGCTCTGTGGTGTTGATTGGGGCACAGCAAAGATCACTAGGAGGAGACCAGGAAGAGCAACAGGGTGGCTGGACTGGCTAGAGTACAAGGCTCCAGGCACATCCTCATGACAACAAGCCATGTCCTAGGTTGAGGGTTGCTGTGCCATTAATGACAGTGACAATAGGAGCCACAGGGGGACAGTTGCAGGAACAAGTCCAGGCCCCAGTGTTCTCAGTGCTCTTCACTGTGGTCTTGGGTTATGAATAAAATACACAGTGGTAGCCAGCACCAGGCAACACTTGGAGCCAGCTTCCTACACCAGCACACGTAAGCAAGCTGGGTTTTCAGTGGCAGAAAGGGGACTGGAGGCATGGCTCAGAGGTTAAGATGTCTACTCTTCCAAAGTCCCGAGTTCAATTTCCAGCAACCACATGGTGGCTCACAACCATCTATAATAAGATCTGGTGCAGGCACACATGTGTGCAGAATACTGTATAAATAATAATAAAATTTTAAAAAAGACTTAAAAAAATAAAAGGACCTGTCTCCCTCCCTCCCTCTGCTTTTTTTGTTTTTCGAGACAGGGTTTCTCTGTGTAGCCTTGGCTGTCCTGGAGCTGCTTTGTAGACCAAGCTGGCCTTGAACTTACAGTGATCCACCTGCCTCTGACTCCGAAGTGCTAGGATTAGAGGTGTGCGCCACCACGCCCGGCTAAGAAAGCACATCTCAATGGGAAACGCCGTCCCCGCCTCAGTGGGCATGGCTGCACAGGGCTCTAAGGCTGTGTCACTCGCTTGTGCCAATGCAGCCCAGGACAAAGTGCCACTAGGATTAGGAAGGAGTTACACAGCAAGGTATGGCAGAGGGCTATGTGACTCTGACTGTGACATTTGGAGACATGGACAGATTCATGGCTATTGGCATTGGAGAACAGGTGGGTATCAGCTCTTGGGGAGGGAAGCAACTCCAGGTGACCGTGATGGTAATCACAACAGCTGGGTCACTAGGTACCAGCCCCTCAGCCAACTGTGGCCTCTGGGTGACATCAGCATCAGATATGAGATGTGGCAGTGGCCACATGGAGCCAGATGGAACCATGTGCTCAGGGTTACTGTGACTCTAAAACTGCTTTAGAGGGGCATCAAATGGCCCAATGGGTAAAGGCAATGGTGCACAAGCCTGACCACCGAGTTCCCACCTCAGAAACCCATGGGAAGGTGGGAGGGAACCAGTGCCACAAAGCTGTCCTCTGACCTGTCCCAAGCTGTGGCAGGTGCACAGCCTGATCTGGATGCAGGCGAGCAGAGCCCATGCCCTCTGCGGCTCACCTGTCCATCATGGCGCCGCTTCTTCATGAACTGTGTGATGCACATGGTGGCTGCTGGCTTCCGCTTGAGTGGTATGGGTGTGCTCTGGCCAGGCCCTTCCGTGGAAATGTTGCCACTGTCTTCCCTGGGTGTCAAGGGCATGGCGGTGACGTAGGTCCACTGGCAGGGTACGGGTAGGCACTCCTGGCCAAAGCTCCTGAGCACCTGTGGGTGCACATACCAGCACATACGGAAGTCGGGCCGCTTCTCATAGGCAGAGTTCTCGGAGATAAGGCGCTTCAGCCTGGCCTTGGATGGCACGGCCACAGCATCCTCCGCACTGGGTGTCTGCGGGTGCAACGTAGGGCTCGGGAGGCTCAGCAGGCCGCGGCGGCATCGCTCCTGGAATTCTCGGATGATCACCTTGCTCCCGTTCACATTGCCATGTAGCAGTGGAAGCAGCTGGGCCAGGACTGTGGGATGAGACAGGCTAGAGGTGAAACCTTGAGAGGGTCCTACCAACCCTCACTGTTGCCAAGGAGGGTTGGCAGGGCGCACTTCAAAGAAGGCCACTCAGTATGGGCTTAAGACTGTCCAAGCCACACGCCTGCTCCCCAGGGGCACTGAGCAATGTCATGTGGTCAGCTGTGTGTGCCTTCATGTTCCTCCTGAGTGGCCACTGCTCTCGGTGAGCCACCCGTGTCCTTGGGTTTAGGACAGAGGGAGTGGCACTAAACTCTGGTCCAGGTCTCAATTCTGACTCAACACTCTGCTGTGGGTCCTATGAAAATCCCAAGGAAGCCCAGCCTGGGGACTCACACCTGCAATCCAAGCACTCAGGAGGTAGAGGCAAGAGGACAACCGCAAGTTCAAGAACACTACGCCACCTGGTAACTTCAAGGCCTGTCTGAGTTACAGTGTAAGACACTGACTCAAAAAAAGCCAAGCATAACAAGGCTGGGGTGTGGCTCAGAGGTGAGCACTTAGCAAGTACGTACAAATCCTAGTTTGGTATCCAGTGCCAAAGGTTAAAAGGGGAAGCTGCTACACAGGTGAGCAGAAGACCCTGCTAGTTGTACATGCAGATGAGTTATCAGTGGATGGATGCCCACCCAAAAGCTCTGCAGACTGACCTGTCAAGGGCTGTGCTCTGACACTCCCGCACCCCACTTACTATGCTGGTCCCTCTTCTCCCGCCTGGCGGCCTTGAGCTCTGGCTCATCAGGGGGTGCTGCATCCAGCAGGCACGCGGTGAACTGCTGCAGCAGCTTCAAGTCGGAGCCAGTGCAGTTGGCTGTCTCAGCTGCCCACACACATCCCACCTGCACAGGCTGCAGCACCCGGAAGCGCTTGCCCTTGGCTAGGAGCTCATCCCACTCCTTGGCCTTCAGCTTCTGGCGCACTTTGTGGTTCTCAGGGTCCACACACTCCTGGCAGGACAAGGAGCAGACCCTTGTTTAATGCCCATGCTCCCGGGCACCCCACCACCAGACCCCAGGAGGATGTGACAGTGAAGGACAACTCTGAGAGGTCAGTTCACACCCTGAATTGTGTGATGAGGCAGGTTATTTCAGTGGTATTGCCTGACCAGCCTCACAGCTCTACAACCCGGTTAGCAAGTGACCCAATCCCCAACCCAAGCTCTGGGCTGCCCAAGAACATCATGGCCAGAGACAAGAAGGTACAGCTTGATCCCAGCCATTCTGTTCAGGGTCCCTAAAATTACAACCAGGAGCTCAGGACCCAAGGATACCACTCAAACTTCCCATGACTCCTTATGGAGAGCTTTCAGAGCACACTCCCCCCCGCCTTGTGTGTGCTGGGGGGCGGGGATGTACTTTCCTTGGGGGTTTGCTAGAACTCTAGGTGAAGGTAGGACCTGCAGGTCAGATCTCATGTCAGTCACTCTGCAGCAGAGAAAGCTCCACCCACGTCTGCTCACCAGGAGACTAAGCCAAAGTAGCTGATATCTTCAATACCCTGCAACCAGCCCAGGCAGGATTCCTCACCTCAGTCACACCTTCATCCTCAGACAGGTACCCATGGGGTACAAAGAAGCCATCATCCTCATCCTCATCTTCCCCCACATCATCATCCTCATCCTCAAAGAAAAAGACAAGAGCTCACATGCACATGGACATCGGAGTTGAAGGCCAGTCTGGTCCCACATAAACACAGCAGCTATGCAGGCACTGAGGGGCTGGTAGAGCCTGCTTAGCACCCAGCACTGGCCGTGTAAGCTCCCTAGCTTATCCTTAGTACAACAGTACATCTGAGCACACCTGCGCTCATGTCAGCAGGACACCATTAGGCCACAGGGAGCTGGGAAGCCAGGCCAAGCCAGCACATGTAGACAAACAGAAGGGACTAGTAGGGCCCAGTGTAGTCTTCCCATGTGTCTAGGGAGCTGGGGTGGCGAGCACTCACTAGTCCAGGCAGGACCAGAACTTCAGATCAACCGGCCCACCCCACACACGCCAGCTGCACAGTGGCTCCTGCAGCTGGTGTAGCTGATGCTCTTTGCCCCACTGTGGTCACTCACCCCCTCACTGTGGGACAAAGATTCCCCAGGTTCTTCCTCTTCCCACTCGTCATCACTGTCTACCTCATAGTCGAGAAGGTTCTGGGGAGAGAACACGACATGAGCAGCATGGGGGAAAGTAGCACAGATCAGCCCGCCCAGACAAGGAACCCCAACTCCAGGGCTCACCTTGTCCTGGGCCCAGGGGTCCCGGGGGCGGATGACTGCCGTCTTCTTGTTCCATGTGCCCCAGTATGCGGGTCGGTGGTTCTCTGAGAACTGCAGCAGCTTCATGCGGCCAAACCTCTTCCTCTCAGGCATACCGTCTACCTTGCTGTTCTCCACGATGACCACGTCCCTGGGCGGTCAGACCATGCTCAGTACTGTGCTCATGGCTGAACACCATGTGACCTGCCTGCTTCCCGCTGCACCCAGGGTTCAGGAGGTGTGCCCCAGGGCCCCGTACCATGCTCTCATAACTAAGAAAGACACTCAGGGAGACAGTAGTTCTAGGACTCAACAGCATGGGGCAGCACGGGGCCCTACCAGGTTCTCCTATGGCCTGGCATGCCAACGCTCACCTGTTCGTGATGTCTGTGTCATGGCTGTAGACCTGCGTGGGTCCAGACTTCAGGGGCAGGCGGCCCTTTAGGTCACTAAGGAAGGAGCCGGTCCCACTCTGCTGTTGCAGAAGCTGGTCCAGCCGCTCGCACAGGTCCTGATCCAAGGCAGCCCGGCATCGTGGAGCCAGCACCATGTGTTCTTTGATTTCAAAGGGGGCAAACTTACCACAGGAGCCGGCCAGGGTCTGGAATAAGAACAACCCAATGCACTGCTGGCAGATCAGTGCACGGACAGGCCAGAGGCCGCGCTACCCTGTGTACTGCTGCAGCCACTGGCACAGGGTGGCTGTGAGCTAGAGTGGCTAAAGGGAGCTGCTGGGCACTGGAAGACACCAGGGCCAGATTTTTTTTTGGGGGGGGGTGGAGTTTGAGACAGGGTTTCTCTGTGTAGCCCTGGCTGTCCTGGACTCACTCTGTAGACCAGGCTGGCCTCAAACTCACAGTGATCCACCTGCCTCTGCCTCCTGAGTGCTGGGATTAAAGGTGTGTGCCACCACAGTCTTTTTTCTTTGCAGCGATAGCAATGGGTTTCAGACAAAGCCACTTGAGCGCTACCTCTACTCCAGTGTTCCTTTAACCCCACCTTGTGGAGACAAAGCCTTGCTGCATAACTAGGGTAGCCTCAAACTCAAAATCTTCCCATCTTGCCTGCTGAAATGATAGACATGGGCTGACATACTTGGCCACCAGAGTCTTTTGTTTGTATTTTTTATAGTTCATTTACTTAGAGGCTGGAGAGATGGCTCAGCAGTTAAGAGTACAGTTAAGAGGACCCAGGCTTGCCAGGTGGTGGTGGTGCATGCCTGTAATCCCAGCATTTAGGGAGGCAGAGGCAGGTTGAGTTTGAAGCCAGCTTGGTCTACAGAGGGAGTTCAGGACAGCCAAGGCCACACAGAGAAACCTTGAAAAATGAAACCAGACCAAACCAAACCAACCAACCAACAAAAATAGAGGGTTCCAGTTCAAATCCCAGTACCAACATGGTGGCTCACAACTGTCTATAATTCTAGTTTGGGGGTGGAGGGAGGCAGTGGGGGTGGGGGAGGGGGTCCAATGCCCATCTGTGTTCACTATGGGCATGTATACATGTAGTACACAGACACACACAGGCAAAACATCCATACAAATAAAACACAAATCTATAAAACAACAACAAAACCCCTCCATTCATTTTGCTATGTGTATATGTGCACACATCTATGTGATTTTATCTTATTTTCATTATTTATTTTTATATTATATGAGGTTTATTAAGTGAGCATGGGGAGAAAGAAAGAGAGAGAGAGAGAATAAGGGGGAAGAGAGAGGGAGTAGGACCTATGCGATTTTATATACGCCATGTTAGCCATCTCTCCTGATCCTGGTTTCTGTTCTTTGTTTTTTATTATTATTGGGTTTTAGAGACAGGGTTTCTCTGTGTAGCCTTGGGTGTCCTGGACTTGCTTTGTAGACCAGGTGGTCTCAAACTCATAGTGATCCACCTGCCTCTGCCTCCTGGATGCTGCGATTAAAGGCGTGCGCCACCTGACTCAGTATCTGTCAAACTCACGAGAAAACCAGTTTTAATGTGTGAACGTAGATGGCCGGGGTGGACGGAGAAGACCAGAGACAAGAAGCTGCTCGGGCCTCAAGACTGGCATGTTTCAGAGCTCAGAGGCAGCCCCTGTGTTCTGACAATGCCAGTGGACTGACTGGTCACCCCAACATTGGTCAAGATTTCCTCTCTAACTGCTATGTCGGCCCACACCAGGGCTGCACTTTGTGCCCAGCTGGGTTGTTCAGCTGGTGGTCTTCCTAGTAAGCACACCAGAGGCTGGGAACCCCTAAACACCATGGCGCCCAAGCCCAGCCTAGGGCCTCTTCGAGGGCAAAGAGGCCCCAGCACATCTCAGAACTAACTCTTCAGGGGCTTTCCAAAGCCCTGAGGCAGAGACCCAGCAACTGGTCCACTGGGGACAAGAGCCTCCTATAGCATTAGGAATACACAAGACAGTCAAAGCCCAGCTGGGCACCCGAAATCCCAGTACTCCAAAGGTGGCCTGGCAGAACGCAGACCTATTATACAAGAAGGGCTGGCCCGTAAGCTCAGCAGGTCAAAGGCTGATCTGAACTGGAGTCTGAGAACCAGTGAAGGTAAGAGAGAAATGACTACAGAACGTTGTCCTCTGACCTCTGCCCAACACACACACACATAAACACACACACACTCACTCTCTCTCTCTCTTAATTAAAAAAAAAAAGGGGGGGCGTTGGAGAGATGGCTCAGATGTTAAGGGCGCTGACTGCTAATCCAGAGGTCCTGAGTTCAATTCCCAGCAACCACATGGTGGCTCACAACCATCTGTAATGGAATCTGACACCCTCTTCTGGCCTGCAGGTGTACATGCAGGCAGAGCACTTATACATAATAATAAATAAATATGTCCTTAAAAAGACAAATCAGGAGCCCACGAAATGACTCAGGCTAAAGGTGCTTGCTGTCAAACCTTCTGACCTGAATTCAATTTCCAGAACCCAGAGTGGAAGGAGAACTTAAAGTTGCATTCTTGGCTCCACATGTGTGTGGTGGTGTATGTACCCACAGCTTCACCCTATAATCATACCAACAAGGTCAGAGGAGATGCTCATGGGTTAAGAGTGTGTTGCTCTTGCAGAGGACCTGAGTTTAGATGCCACATTCCACAGCCTAAAACCTCAACCCTCTCTAATTATAGCAGAGTCAAAGCCATATAAGACTTTCCAAGCAAAAACCCAAACAATAGCCAGCAAAACAGGAAGGGACAAAGCCCAAAAAATGGTAACACAGTGCAGGCTTCAGCATGATCATCTTAGGGGAATGAGAAGTCCTTCCCCGGTATTTCTTTCCACCATAAGGTGAGCAGGTTTTACCACTGGCTCTGGCTATGCTGAGCCTCCAGCTTTACATGCTAATTTGCTGGGGATGTGATAGAGGGATAAAACAGACTTACAACTGGACACAGGATGTTCCCCTGACCTGACAAGGGCATCACTTCACTCAGTCACAGGCTGAGGTAACAGAGCAGCTGCCACACGTGGCAGGGTGGCAGGGACTGATTTCCACCTTAGTTCCCACATGGTGTGAGCTGGCCAGCCTTAATGCAGCTTTCCCCCTAAACAAGGCTATTTATAGGTAGCCTCAGAGAATTGCCATCAGGACCCACAGCACTGTGCTGTGTCTCACATGGGCCAGGCTACCAGGATGACACATTGCCATGCTCAGCCCCAGGCATGTGCTCAGTGCTGCAACCACAGCACTCAGGAGCTCAAGGGCGAGCCCAGCCTTCACAGTCAACTCTAGCGTGGCCCCAGGATGAGAGTCACCTAAATCTTAGCATGCCAGGGATAGGATCTGAGACACCCCTAAGCCACCAAAGGCACCGTGGGACTAGTGCTTGAACAACAGATGCCACAGTATGTCAGGAGAGGACACCTGAGCGTGGGCAATGAGGAGAGCAAGATGTGTGACAGGTTTGCTTTTCCTGAACCCTGGGCTTCTCTGTCCCTAAGGCTGCGATGCCAGCTCCCAGAGTGGCGTCACTGGACTCCACAGCGTTGGAGGCAAAGAAAGAGCTAAGACTAGAATCCAGACAAGAATGCACTGGGGGGGGGGGGGGGGGTGCACGCGAGGATGTCTTGGAGCCCAGCTTATGACAGGCTCAGAGCAGGGCTGGGGAGATGTGTTTGTTGTCAATACAGTACTGCCCTAGAAGGTAGCAACCACTAAAAACTGAGTCTAGCACAGTTGACCCTGGCACTAGAATGTGAGTGGACACTCACATTCCTGCTCAATGGCTAACCAATCTGAACAATTAGTAGGTGCCAGGCTCCAACACATGATCTCAAAGAACAGGGTGAATGGGAGCAAACTCACAATTAAAAAGATAAATCTTTGAAAATGAGGTGGAGAATGACAAAGGACACCAAGCATCTGGCTTACAGACACACACACACACACATGTGCACGCACGCACACACACACACACACACAAACACAGCAGAGCAGAGTTGAGACTGAACTCACTTTGGGAGCCTGTGGAGTCTTCGGCTTCTGGAAGAACCTGGTGATCTCCGCCTTCTCTGCCTTTATGCGCTGTGGTGGAGAGAGGTCAGGACAGGCACTTACCCCAGGGCACTCTGGGAAGGCAATACTGTTCTGTAGGTTCTCAAAACCCCAACCCGTGAGGGATCTGTCTAGCAAGGAAGCAGAGCTGGCACTGACGGCGGCAGAGGGAGGCACAGTGAGACAGATCTGAGTAGGTGCATAGTCCCTGCGGGCCCCACCGCCCAACACTGAGACCCAGAAAGCAGCCTGCTGCGGCAGCGTGTCCACGGCAGGCAGAGTGTCCACGGCAGGCAGGGTGGGCAGTCACGCTACCTTCTCTTCTTCACGTAACCGCTTCTCCTCTTCTTTCTTCCTCTTCTCCTCCAGCTTAGCTCTGGGAGAGGGAAGAAGTGAGTTACATGAACCTGGGGGCCAGGCCCCCACCCCAGCCCCCTTCAACAAGGCTCTGGCCACTGAGACAACAAAGCAAAATGCACAACCACAAAATTCTTTTCTTTGCTCTGAGATAGTCTTGCTAGGCAACCCCAAGCTGGCTAGCAACAGTAATCCTCCTACCTCAGCCTAAGTGCTGATGTTACAGGTCTCTAAATAGTTATTGAGAGAAGGTCTCACTATGTAGATCACACTGATCTGCAACTCACAGATCCATTAGCCTGAGTGAGGATTAAAGGCGTGCACCACATCTACCCTTCAATATACTTTTTAAAAAGATTTATTTATTTTTGGGTTTTCAAGACAGAATTTCTCTGTGTAGCCTTGGCTGTACTGGAATCGCTTTGTAGACCAGGATGGCCTGGAACTCACAGAGTTCTGGGATTATAGACGTGTACAGTGTTCTGCCTGCATGTACACTTGCAGGCCAGAAGGGCCTCAGATCTCATTACAGATGGTTGTGAGCCACCATGTGGTTGCCGGGAACTGAACTCAGGACCTTTGGAAGAGCAGCTGAGCCATCTCTCCAGTCCCCAGTATCAAAGTCTTGATGAGTTGGGATTCTGTGGGCAGAGTGATGTCCTGTCATACACCAGGCACTGCAGTCCACCAACACGTCAAAACCCAAATGTGGTGGTGCACGCCCATCACCCCAGCACTTAGGTGGAAGGAAGATCAAACGTCCAAGGTCATCCTCAGCAACATGGCACACTTGCTCAAAAATCATTTGTCACTTATTAATCTCCATCAACTGCTTGTAGGGCACAACGAATGCTTTTTGTGGCCGGGCACGGCGACACCTTTAATCTTAGCAGAGGCAGGTGGGTCTCTGAGTTCAAGGCCATCCTGGTCTACAGAATGAGTTCCAAGGCAGCCAGGGCCACACAGAGAAACCTTGTTTTTAAAGAAAAAAACAAAGCCAGCTGGGTATGGTGGCGCACGCCTTTAATCCCAGTACTCGGGAGGCCAGCCTGGTCCACAAAGTGAGTCCAGGACAGGCAGGGCTGTTACACAGGGAAACCCTGTCTTGGAAAAAAGAAACAAACAACAACAAAAATACCTCAAACCAGAAAAGCAAACACACAGTGAGTGCTATCTGGGTAAAGTAAGACTATCTCACAGCCAGGCACAGAGCGCCTGTGAATTTGCAGAGTCAAACCCTCAGGGGGCACAGCAGCTGCACACTGAGGGACCAGTTGAGTTTGGAGACTGAAGAAGAAACCTTGACAGGACTAGAGCATCTAAAACCAAAACCCCCAGCAGCTCGGGAACCATTAGGCCGACAAAGCCCACAGCCCCACAGTAACACACAGGCCGGAAGCCAGCTCACTGCCCTTCTCCAGTCAGGCTCCAGTCACAGAAAGGCCCTGCAAGGCCACTGCTGGGCTACTCACTCCAGAGCCTCCTGCCGCTCCTTGCGTCTTTCCTCCTTGAGCCGCTGCTTCTCCGCCTTCTCCTTCTCGCCCTTCTCCCGCTTTTCCCTGCGCTCCTTCACCTTCAGCTCCTTCTCCTCCTCCTTCCTCCTCCGGGCCTCCTCCCTGGCTCGTCGCGTCTCTTCCCTCAGCTTTTCCTTCTCCTCCCTCTGCTGTTCTCTATCCTGTAAAAACAGCGGCAAAGGCGCCCCACAGGTCACCTGTGGGAAACACTGCCAAGCACAGAGTTCAGCATTGAGGTCAGCACCTAAGACACAAAAGGCCAGGGCAGAGGTGGCTGCCAGGTGACAGCGCTTCATGTAGCCCGGCTGACTCAGACACATATGTACATATATGTAAGCATGACTTGATTTCTTTTGAAGTAGGAGACTGGGCTGAGGTACAGGGGCCTGGTGGGCAAGTGTTAAGCTGGGACAGACTCAGTGCCCAGCAGCGGCCCTTCTAGGCCTGAGCTCTAGCTCAGCAGGTCTCCCCACACCTGGAGCTGGGGATGTGGGGCAGCTGCTGCAGCAGGCCCGTGTTAGGTCACAATGCTAGGGACTCCAGCACACTTTCCAACTGTGTGCTGAGCCCCAGCTCTCAGGGTCTCTTTCCTTCCTTTCTGGCCAAGATAAGCAGTCTGGATTGAGCAGGAGGCACAGGCTCGACTGTCCTGTAGTGACCTGTCTGTTGCCGGTTGTTATTAAGGAGACATACCTTGGCTGCTGCACTTGCATGTGTGCTGCTCACATAGGCTGAGCTGCACCTAGTGGTGCAGGCCTACCACCCTGTTCTAAGGGAGACCAGGGCTGCACAGCGAGCCTGTCTAGATAAACAGCTGCTGCAGACAGGGGAGGACAAGCGCGGTCAGCACATCAGCAGCCTGCCTTTCCTACACCAACCCTCCAGTACTAAAAGCCTGAGGACCCTGGCTGGCACGATGGTGCCCCTTCCTAACTGCAAAGGACCATGGAGCCCAGCGGGCACAGTAAGGCTAGACTTTTCCATATTAAGAAATATAGAGGCCGGGCGTGCACACCTTTAATCACAGCACTCAGGAGGCAGAGGCAGACGCTGTGAGTTCAAGGCCAGCCTGGTCTACAGAGTGAGTTTCAGGACAGACAGCCAGGGTTACACAAAGAAACCATGCCTCAAAGAAACAAAAACAAACCAACCTAAGAAAAACCAAACAGGGGAAGAAAAGAGGACAGGGTTTTACTATGTAACCCTGGCTGAACTTGAACTCAATGCCCCTTTGAAGGGAGCTTTCCCGCTACTGTCACTGTGCTAAGAGAGCCCCAGGCAGGACCCATGCACTCAGGACAGCTCAACATATCACTTCTGCCAGTGCAGTGGCAGCACACGTACCAGAACCCAACAGAGCAGGGAGGCTCGCAGAGTTAGGAGGGGCCTTACTTTGTGCAGTTTGCTCCTGCCCTTCTCTGTGGAGCCTTTGACAAGTTTCTTGGCAACCTGGAAGGAAAGACAGAAGAGTTTAAGTAACATTCCCAAAGGACTCCCGCCCACCCTGCACAAAGGGCAGCAGGGCCTGGAAGCTGCAGGGGACACTGTGAGTGCCATCTGTAAGCCGCATGAGAGCCTGGCAATTTAGCTGTTGACTATCCAAAAGCACAAGGACATGATTATGCCCCAGACAGAAAAACAGCCATGTGCAATGATAAGACATTTTTAATCCCAGCACTGACGACCAGGAGACAGGAGAGTCCCTGGGCTCCCTGGCTGGCAGTTTACCTCAGCTAGCTGGCCAAGGCCCAAGCAGTAGACACAGTCACAATAGAAAGAGGGATAGAAGCCTGGTGTGGTGGCCACACCTTTAGTCTCAGCATTGGGGAGGCAGAGGCAGAGGCAGACGCAGGCAGCCTGGTCTAGATCCAGGCCAGCCAGGGAGAGTAAGACCCTGTGCCCTGACCCCAAAAATGGATGACAATGCCTGGAGACCAATACTCAAGATTGTCTTTTGGCCTTCACTCTCACACAGGAACCAAGCCACAAAGGCAGTCTGGCAAAAAGATGATATGGGTTAGAGGTAGAGCCTGTGCCTCGAATTCCCAGTGAGAAGCTGGGGACATGGTCAGGGTGAAATTCCCAACTAGGATTCCCCGTTGAGGGGCGTGGGATGAGGCTCAGGAGTGGAGCGCACCTAGAATATTCGCTTCTGTGTGGAGGCAAAGCAGAAGACAAAAGACTGCAGCTGTTTCCAGCACCAGCACTAAGGCTACAATAGGGCCAGGGTGCAAAGGCCTTACCCAGGCAAGTGGGCACAGATAGAATGCCTGTGAGCAGAGAGAAACCAGGAGGTGGGAAGTGCCGGGCCTGCAGGGTGAAGAGAGCAGTGGGGGGGGGGGGGGGTGCTGTGTTGCTCCAGTCTTTTATGCAAGGTAAAATGAAGGCCTTCCTGGTACAAAGGGCGCTCAACAGTTCTTTGCGGAGCTAGAGCTTAACCCTGGGCCTGTCGCGGCCAGGCACGCCATCACCACTGACTCTCATTCCCGCTGTCCTCCTTTTAGACCGTGGCAGGTCACCGTGGGCTGGTCCATGAACCAGGACTATAGTCCCTGGCCCTCTGCAGGACTGCAAGTTAGTGGAGACTCTCTAAAGTACCCACTAGGAGCTGGGGACTGGGGTCATTATACAGTGTTGGCCTCGCCTGTGCAAGGGTCTGGGCTCTAAACACAGCAAGCAGGGTAGAAGTAATTCTGCCCATGGTGGACAGGACTTGGGCAGCTGAGTCTTAGTTGAGACGAGCAAGGAATGGGACCCAGCATTGGCTACAGGGACATGGGAAGGCGGGACCCTCTGTTGGCAGACCCATAGATGGCCATGGGCTGGTCTCAGTCTTCACCGAGTGTGTGGTGACCGCATCACCATAGCACGGAAAACTCAACAAGGGCTTTTAAGATCTCCGTTGAGTTTGAGGCCAGCCAGGGCTACAGGGACACTGTCAAGAGACAGGCAAGGCTGACGTGTTAGTTCTACCCAGGGCATCCACCCACTCATAGCACCCAAGGTGATGGGGCAGGGCAGGCTCTCCACGGGGACCTCCTACAGGTGTGAGTTCTCTAACAGCAAGTGTGGTGCTGGGACAAGCAGGGCGACCAGAGACAGCAGTCTGGGAGAAGCACAGACCATGCAGGAGCTGTGGCCTGCACAGAGGCCTCTCCAGGGGCCCAGGACACCAAGAGCCCAGGACACACCCACAGTTCTTCTGTGAGAACTGTGGCACCTTTCACGTGCAGACAGACAAGAGGGCAGTCCAGGCTACACAGTCAAAAATATTTTTAATTGCCGAGCATGGTGGTGCATGCCTTTAACCCCAGCGCTCAGGAAGCAGAGGCAAGCGGATCTCTGAATTTGAGGCCAGCCTGGTCTACAAAGCGAGTCCAGGACAGCCAGGGCTACACAGACAGACCCTGTCTTGAAAAAAAAATTTTTTTTTTAAAATTATAGATAGAAAGATGCACACACAGAGACACAGACAAACACACACAGTGGGACTTCATAGTATGCTGAGGAGACTCTGGAACTAAAGACACTGTTAGTGCGGACTGTTGCTTTTAGACAGGGTCTCATATGGCCCAGGCAGGCCTTGAACTCCTAACGCCACTGCTGGCAGGCGAATTTCCCTGGTGCTGGGGATAAACCCACCAAGGCTCTTGCACTGGGCAAGCCCAGCCTGAAGCACTTGTGTGAGGCAGGATCACCTGTGCTTCCCATGCTGGGCTTGAGTTCTGGGTTCAAAAGATCCTCCTGCCTCACTTCCTGGCACGGGCCTGGCTCATTGTAGTTTGCTGCTCATATGTAGAGGGGGCCAGAGCAACCGACGTTACTGCCCAGATAGCTCAGCCGCACCCACACGGCACCAGGTGTGCCTCCTGCAGTGCCCTGTGCTCCACTGTCTTGCCCTGGGCAGAATGATGAGGAAAGCTGTCTAGACTTGTTCACAAAAGATGTCAGTTATCTTCTGGAATTTTCCCTGTCCGTGGTGCTTTGAGCTAAGTCTTTTTATGTTGCCCAGGCCTAACCTTGAACTTTCTTTCTTTCTTTTTTTTTTTTTCTTTTTTGGTTTTTCAAGACAGGGTTTCTCTGTGTAGCCTTGACTGTCCTGGACTCACTTTGTAGTCCAGGCTGGCCTCGAACTCACAGCGATCCGAGTGCTGGGATTAAAGGTGTGCGCCACCACGCCCGGCCTAGCCTTGAACTTTCAATACTTCTGCCCCAGCTCACCAAAGGCCAGGACGGAAGGCGCGGCATCTAGCCTCACTGAATGCAGTGTACGCACGAGGAACTTGCATGGTGCAGGACTGAACCCATGCCGGCAGCCCGAAGGAAGAAATGTGGCTGCACCAGCACTACCTTAAATAGAATGACACCCTGGGTTGCCAGACAAGAGGCTGAGTGACAGGTGTCACAGCACAGAAACCTGACTCGTCATTGTCATAGAAACTCCATGCTAAGAACCTTTCTGTGATCCAGAAGATGAAAGGGGTTCTAATCATGCCCTGTCAGGCTGAGCAGAAATCCCAGCATCCAGGCCACAGAGGCAGGGGATCATGGAAGAGGTTATGTAATGAGAGCCTATCTCAAAACACCATAATGCACAACAAAACAGAGCCAAGGAGCCAGTTCAGCAGGTTACAGCGCTTTGTAACTAAGCCTACCATCAGGGTTTATTCTAGAGAACTGACTCCCTCAACACTGTCCTGACTTCTGCAGGCATTGTGGCTGGTATGTACATGCACAAGCACATGTTAAAGAAATTTAAGTGTTATCCGGGAAAAGGTTAGGAGGCCTTTTGAGAAGGATGGTAGAGGCCACAGCACCCTGAGCTAGGACACCAGAAGGAAGTAGGATCAGCTTAGCTTTCATCGACTGCTGAATGGATCATGACAATACAGTTCATCAACACGATGGAATATTATTCAGCTGCTAAGAAAAGTTATGATGCTAGGCGGTGGCGGCTCTCTCTTTTCATTCCACCACTCAGACATGTAGATCTCTTGAGTCCCAGGACAGTCTGGAAAAATCAAGATAAAAAAGAAAGAAAGAAAGAAAGAAAGGAAAAGAAAAGAAAAGAAAAGAAAAGAAAAAAGAAAAGAAAAGAAAAGAAACATCCAGAGAGTCCACCTTGCACCGGGTGCTGCGCCTACATGGTGGCATCATCGAACCAACCCTTCCACAGCTGGCCCAGAAGCACGACTGTGACAAGATGATCTGCCTCAAGTGCTACACACATCTGCACACAACCCCCGCAAAAAGTGTGGTCACACCAACAACCCACACCCCAAGAAGGTCAAATAAAGCTGGGGCCATACCTGGCCCAGGATCCCAGGACCAAATAAAGTCCCCTTTCCATCAACTGGAGCAGTATTTAAAAAATAACAATAAAAGAATTTTGCAGGAAAATGGAAGCAGCTTGGAAAATTCTGGGTTAGGAAACCCAGATCAAGAAGGATGAATGCCACCTCTGAATGTGTGTGTGTGTGTCTACATCCACAGAAGGCAGGAAAGGGGCCATGGAGGGAAGGGCATCTTAAGGAAAAGGATAAAGGATCAAGAAGAGGAGGGTCAAATGAGGTGGGAACGGGATGGCAGGGCAGGAGTATGGGGCAGGATATACAATACTAAAGGCCTTTGACAATGTCTACACAAACTTACTGCTACAAAAGCATCGTTATCACATTAAAACAAACAAACAAACAAAAAGCATGCACAGGATTTAAACAGCTGTCCTAACTGGCAGTAGTAATAAACTCCCCTCAGGTCTTTAAATGGGTTTACACGTGTGCGTGTTTTGTCTGTCTGTCTGTGTGTGTGTGTGTGTGTGTGTGTGTGTGTGTGTGTGTGTGTGTGTGTGTGGTGCTGGGAACTGCACTTGGGTCCTCTGAAAGAGCAACCAGTACTTTCCTGGTTGGAGCCATCTCTCCAGCTCCCTGCACTATCTTTACACCACACAGGAGTCAGCTCTAAAGCCAGAGAGGCTCCACAACCTCCACATGCAAGAAACACAGTGGTGGACTTGGCCCTCCATGCGACAGTTAGGTCACCTTCTCTCATCCAGGCTCAGGGTTCTTAGAGAGGTCAGAGAGGTTATGAGAGCCACATCTGGGGACTTTGGCAGTGCAAGCAGGCTTTGCTGACATGACAGAATTGTCACACACATGAACTCACAGCAGCAGCTGTCACTGCATGCATAAGACTTGCCCAGATCAAGGCATGCGACATTCCAGGACAAAAGGGGAGCAGTTAAGGAGGGTCAGCCTTCAGTGATGTAGGAGCACTAAGTACACTCAGCAGATTTAAAAACAGGAGCAGGCAACCCTTCACTACCTAGAACCCCACAGACCTAGCCCCAGACCCCACGACGCCAAACTTCCTTTCCCTGGTATGCAACAGGCACCTTCTCTCAAAGACACCGACCTTAGAGCCAACACAACAGAGACATCATCAGCTCGTGAGGAGGCCGGCAGCAGGGAGACACCTACAGTGCAGTTTCTACATGAACCCCTCAACAAACATGGTAGAGGAGTGGCTGGTAGGAGCCAGAAGATCAGGAAGTCTGTTGAGACTGTGTCTCCTAGCAACAGCTGCATAAACAAGACCTGAACAATGAACACGCTAATGTGGAAGGAGGACATTTCCATGGGGTCCCAACCTAGAAAAGGAACCTCAGGCAAATAATGACTGCTGGGAGACAGAGAACTAAGCTTTCCTAGGGACAAGCCCCCTCACTGTTGTCCAACGCAGAGCGGTGAGCCCTGAGACCATCCACACAAACAACAACACATATACATCTCACACACACACACACACACACACACACACACACACACACACACACAGCAATAAAGAAACTTGAGAGTGAGTGTAGGACATGGGAGGAACTAGAAGTGATATAATCTAATTTCAATTAAAAACTTGTATTTGGTTTTTGAGACAGGGTTTCTCTGTATAGCCCGGCTGTCCTGGAGCCTGTAGACCAGGCTGGCCTCAAACTCAGAGATTGGCCTGCTCCTGCCTCTAAACTGTTGGGATTAAAGGTATGCACCACAACCACATATTTTTTAAAAACAAGAGCTCATAAAGTTGATGGGAAAGATAGGGCAAATTGTAGAGAAGAATCTGGAGGGCAGGGAACTGAGAAGGGGTAGATTAGATCCACATACATCATAAGCATGTATGGAAGTGAAAAACAAATCAGAGCCAGGCATGGTGGCGCACACCTTTAATTCCAACACTCAGGAGGCAAAGACAGGTGGATCTTGGTGAGTTGGAGGCCAGCCTGGTCCATAAAGTGAGTCCAGGATAGCCAGGGCTAGTACACAGAGAAACCTTGTCTCCAAGGACAAACAAACACCCATACAAACTGACAGGTGCCAGCACTTGGGAGCAGGGGCCAGTGATCTTTGTGAGTTTGAGGCCAGCCTGGTCTACAGAGCAAGTTTGACAACACCCAGGGCTATATAGAGACCCTGACTCAAAATAAATAAAAAGTTAAAAATACAAGAACTGTCCTACAAGCTGGGAAAATGCCTGCCACCTAACCAGGAGCTGGGAAAGGAATGGATCCCCTACAGTGCCCCTGAAGCACTGAGACATGCAGGCCTTGGGGACCAAGTATGGCTTATAAAGATTCCGGGGCAGGAGGCAGGCCTAGCTGTACTGACTGTCACTTGGCACTCAGGAGGAATAGGCCCTGGCTTGTGGCCAGGCTGGTCTACACAACAAGAGAGCCCCCAACCAAAACCAAAACTATCCAGACACATCCCAACCCAATATGTTGGAGAGCTTAGATTCACTGGGATCAGGAGTCAAGTCCCACTTGATGTGAATCAGTGCCTCAGCTAGGGACAAGAGCAGCAAGGTTCACGGCCATGGCCAGCACCTTGATGCACCATGGGATGAAGAGGTTCTGCAAAGTGAAGATGGATCCGATGCAGGTGGTGGGATGTATGGACAGGATGGCCAGCGGGGCCAGAGGGAGGAAGGGTAGAAGTCCAACTGTCAAGTTAGCAGGGCGCAAGGTTCCCTTAGGATGTCTGTGCTCTCAGTAAGTGAAGTAATCCCACACACCAAAAGTCACAAGGCCACCAAGGCCAGCAATACAGTCAGACCTCAAAGGAACAAAGCTGAATGAGCCACCCACACCAGGGTCCACACCAAACAAACATCTACTGTGAACAAATGGAATGCCACACAGCCAGAATAGTTTATGATTCTGAACCTACTCTTTTTAAGGTTTCTTACTCAACTATACATTCCGGGCTGGCTTCACTCATGACAATCCTCCACGCCTTACCCCAAACGCTGGGATTACAGGCATGTTTGGCCAGATGAATTTTTGTAAAGTTTTACCCATGAGCTCCAGAGGCTAGCTGAGAAGTGACATACTTGCCATTGTGTAGATTTGAACAATGACATATTTGAAACCCAAAGTCCAAGTATAGGACTCCCTAAGCAGTAAGGTATGATCACCAGTGCAAAACCCCACACCTGACCTCACTCGCCTGACAAGTTGCCACCAATACCCCAAGAAAGGGTTGAACTTCAGGCTCTATCTGGGGGGTGCATAAACAGCTGCATGCAGGAGAGTCACAGCCTGGCGTGGTGCTGCAGGTTTTAATCGCAGCACTGGAAAGGCAGAGACAGGTGGACCTCTAAGTATGAAGCCAACCTGGTCTATGAAAGCAAGTCCAGGATAGCCAGGGCTACATAGAGAAACCCTGTCTCAAAACAAACAAAACAGAGGCAACAGACTGGAAATGGATTACTGGGTTTGGGGCCTCTCCTCCAGAAGTCAAAACCTCATGTAAATACCACAAACACCCCAAAACCCACAACCAGCGTTTCCGAGCATTGGGACAAGAGGTGCTAAGATGAGGTCAGGTTCCAGGTGTTCAGGTCTCCCTGTGGGGCCCTTCATGCTTCATCTTTAAAGCTGAGCTTTATGCCTGCCACTGTCCTGCTTTCCTTTACTTCTGGTGCTGGAGGTGAGAGGTGACTCAGCAGATGGGCGCTCCCCCTTGGGCATACCCCAGTCCTCAGGACGAAGCTTAAAGATGAGTGGTCTGCTGACATAGCCAAGTGGCTACACAGACTGCCTGCGGGCAGGCAAGGGGTGGGGGGGCACCTTCCTGGATGCAGCCTAAACTGACCACCAGAACCTAGCAGGGCTCACATCCCTCTCCAATCAACATGACCATCCTGAGGCCATTACAATCAGCGTCAGTGAGATGTGGAAGAGTAACTCACAGCCAGGTCCACAACCTCAGGACAGACGGTAGTTTTCCTTGGTTTCCTAAGTCTTCATGTATGGTCCAGACTGGCCTTGAATACAAGATCTTCCTGGCTCAGCCTCCCAAACATTGTTACTACATAATAGTCTTTTGATTGGCTTGAGACAGGGCCTCAAGTAGCCTAGGCTGGCCTCAAATTCACTATGAAACTGAGGATGTCCCTGACCTCTGGATCCTCCTGCCTCTACCTCCCTAGTGCTGAGATAAGAGATTTCTGAGGTACCTGGGTGGAGCCTACAAGCTGTGGCTCTACCCAGTGTGAGGCCCTGCTCCCTGGGTCACTAACCACATGGTAACCTGGTAGGAAGAAAAAGCATCCAGGCCCCATCAATACCCTGGGATGCTGGGGCCAGTACTCACTCTGTGCATGGGTGTGGAGGCGGGGCTGGCCCCTCGGCTCTGTGCTGGGGGTGAAGACAGTCCCTCTGGAGAGCTGGCTGGAGAGGAGGAGCTGGTGGAGGAGTGGCTCAGTGTGGAGTCATCCTCGGGGCAGGACTCCAATACTTCACTCTCTGAAGTCACACTCCTATCCAGGGACACCGTGGGAAGAGAGACATGGGAGGGTTTAGTGGCCAGGATGTCCTCCAGCACCACCACGGGCACTTTCTCTATAAACAGGATACTTCCCGCCTTGCTCCAGCCTGACAGCTCCTTTATGGAGCACGTCCTGGAACCTGGGGTCAACTCTGGAAAGCTCTGTGGCAAACCAGCCTGACAGTCACCCGTCCTCTTTGGGCCTCCTGGGCTCCCAGGCTCCTCTTCCATGTGGCAAGGAATGTCTGAAGGGGTCTCTTGGAGACCCAGATCTGCTGCAGAGGGCCCCTGCTGCTTGGCAGGTCCTTCCACTGTGGTGGCCACACTGACAGCATCAGGACTCAGTTCACTGGGGTGCTCAGGGCTGTCTGTGATGTCACTGGAGTTCTTGGTCAGGTCAATGATGACCACACTCGGCACTGGCTTGATCGTTGCCCTCAAGTAGCTGTCAATGGGGCCCTGGCCGCCGACCAGCTTTGAACTCAAGCCTACATGAGAACCTGTGTGGCAGCGGCTCTCCAAAGTGTCCAAAGACAATTGTAGATCCGGGACTTTGTCTTCCACAGCTGCTTTTGGTGATGTGTCCTCAACTTTCTCCTTGGGGACAAGGTTCAGGCGTTTGAAGGGCAGGCGGGCTAAAATGAAGAGACGCAACATCTTCAGTGACCAGAAGGAGACCATGAACCATGCTCAGAATCCAAGTGCCTGAACACTACTAACCCTGTTATGGTTTGCACTAAGAACTCCAAGCCTAGTGATGGAGCTGCGGGGGCTGAGCGGGTTATAGAGCACTGGCTGCTCATGACCTCCAGCCCAATTCCCAGCTCACACAGCGGCTCACAGCCACCTGCTACTCCAGTTTCAAGGAACTCAACACCCACTTCTGACCTCCAAGGACACCAGACACACACACGATGCACCAACATGCAAGTAAAGCACCCACTCAGAAAATAAATAAATAAAAAGGGAGGGGGGAGACGGCGCTGCTGGAGGCAGCGAGGCTTGGCAACAGGCACCTTTCCCTCATCTCAGCGGCCCATCCCATGCACTTGAATGCCCACGTGCCATTGGGTAATTCTTCCTAAGTAAAAAAGCAAACCAACCCCTTCCCATACTTGGTCAGCTCATCAAAGAAGGCCGAGCTGAGTTCTCAAGCTCTGACTCCTCTTGCCCACAACACTTGCCACCCAAACCATCCTGGTTGTTGAGTCCCCAAGGAGAAGGGAACTGCTGGGCTCTGCATGAGAGCCCTGATCTGTTGGCATAATGTTTTTGTGGACTGTGTAACACATGTCTGCCATTTGTCATCTGTATCACCAATAAAAGCCAGCCAGCCAGTGCTGAGCAATGATGACAACAGGGTGGCATGTGCTAGCCCAGCAAAGGGAGCAGAGAGAGAGGACATAGGAGAGATCCAGCCGAGAAGACAAGACCAGGAAACATCAGAAGAGACGAACCAGATTAAAAAGCAAGTGTAGTCTGGGAGAAGTGGTACACACCTTTAATCCTAGCACTCAGGAGGCAGAGGCAGGAGGATGGCTGAGAGTTCAAGGCCAGCCTGATCTACAAAGGGAGTCCCAGAGAAACCCTGTCTCGAAAAACCAAAAAACAAAACAGAACAAAACAAAAATCAAGTATAATGTGGCAAATCTGAATGGAAGGAAGCTATACTACCTTAGAGGTTTAGGATGGAGTAATTATTGCACAGCAATGTGCTCTAGGCTAATTAAATAGGTCCTAGTCTCTCTATGTGGTTATTTGAGTATATACCTGGTTAGAAAGTAACCACTGATTTATTAATAATGTAAGTCAATATTAAATATTAATAATCATCCTATACTGATCCTTGACACAATCCCACTACCACTGAGGCCAAGGGCAAGGATATAACTGGTGAATATAGGGGAATAAGAGATATTTGTGCCCAGCAGCACTCTCTACCTTTCCTGTCCCTAACCGTCAGGCAGTGTCTATCTGGTTGCCTCAACTTGAAGGCAGCTATTGGGAAGAGGCCAGCGTACACAGACACACCATGCAAGGCACATCTCCCAGAACAGACATCACTAAAGGGTTGGAGAGATGGTTTTGTGAATAAAGGCCACTAGGCCACTTGCCACCAATGATGCAAGGACCCACACAGGGGAAGGAGAAAGAACTTGCACAGCTCTTTTCTGATCACTGCATGTGCACAGCAGAACACACGCCCAACACATGTGTACACATGCACAAATGAATCACCATTTATTTATACACAAACAAAACGGGGAGTTGGAAAACTTGCCCCAGGGTGAAGCTGTTTCCCAGTCCCTCTGCAGGGCACGCGCTACCAAGCCAAGGCCCGGCAGTGGTGGTGCATGCTTTTAATCCAGCACTTGGGAGACAGAGGCAGGCTTTGAGGCTATCCTGATCTACAGAGTGAGTTCCAAGACAGCGGGGTTACATAGAGCGGTCTTATCTAGAAAAACCAAAACCAAAACCCCCCAAAAAACTCCCCTCACTAAAATTGGATAGGGAGTATGGTGGCACACACCTTTAATCCCAGCACACAGGATACAGAGGCAAGTGGATCTCTAAATTCTAGACCAGCTGGAGCCCATAGTAAATAAATATGTAGTGAATTTGCTCTTACAAAATGCACACACTACCAAAACAACAACAACAACAACAACAACAACAAAACAAAGCCAGGTGTGGTGGCGCACACCTTTAATCCCAGCACTCGGGAGGCAGAGGCAGGCGGATCGTTGTGAGTTCGAGGCCAGCCTAGTCTATAAAGGGAGTCCAGGACAGCCAAGGCTACACAGAGAAACCCTGTCTCAAAAAACAAAAACAAAAACAAACAAAGAAGAAGGAGAAGAAGAAGAAGAGGAGGAAGAAGAGGAGGAGGAGGAGGAGAAAGAAAGAAAGAAAGAAAGAAAGAAAGAAAGAAAGAAAGAAAAAAAGAAAGAAAGAAAGAAAGAAACACCCAAGACCTCCAACTCTTCCTGGCGAACACTTACTTTAGAGGGGGGAAATTTCCAACCTGAAGGGAGCAACTGCTGCCCTCCCCTAAGCCCCCTCAAAGACTCCTGAGGGCTCCACAGAAGTCAATGGAAACAACCTAGGACACAGGTTTAGAGCTTTACCCGCCTTGAATTACCTTGTATCAACCTCTTCCCTGGGAATCCAGGTCTGTCTTTGCAATCCATAGCTGTAGGTAAAGAGGGAAGAGAAAAGGTTACTAGGGGCGCGGGTCACTGGCCAGCTAAGGTCCACAGCAGTCACACCCAAACATGGCGCACCGAGGCCCTGCCTGCTTCATTTGAGCTCTCTCTGCTTGTGGTAATGTCTCACTATGCAGCACAGGCTAAGCTAACACACTCATGGCAATCCTGATTCCGCTTCCCAAGTGGTAGAATCCTAGGAACAAAGAACCACTGCCTGCTTTTACAGACTTAAAGAAAAAAAAAATTTATTTTGCTTTTCTAAATATAGGGTCTCAGTGGATGCCTTGGAATTTACAAAGGTCTGCTTGCCCCTGCTTCTCAAATGCTGGCAATAAAGGAATGTGCCAGCACACCCAGCTACAATTTATTTTTCTTATTTATGTGTATACTTGTGTGTTTGTGTGCATGGGTATCTTGTGAGGCCAGAGGCACCGGATCCCAGTGCTGGAAAGGGAACTCTGGCTTGGCAGTAGTGACGCACACCTTTAATCCCAGCACTCAGGAGGCAAAGGCAGGTGGATTTCTGTGAGTGCAAGGCCAGCCTGGTCTGTAGAACTGAGCTCAATGACAGCCAGTGTTACCCAGAGAAACCCAATAGTGAGTCCTCTTAACTGCGAGCATCTCCTCCCCTGCAGGCTTTACATTTATATATTCGCTGTGATGCACCTGCCAGTGCACATTGCCAAACAGTGTCACAGTACAACCCACAGCGACCAGTTCTCGGCCTACATGTTGGTTCTAGTGACAAGAGCTCAAGCCGTCAGGGGTACCAGCAAGCACCCTGACGCTTAAGCCCTATCACCAGTTCCCAGAGACAGTCTTCATGGACGGGGGAAAGTTTGGGGGGATGCTGCTCACCTCTACCCAATACACAGGTATTCCCTTTAACAGGCTGCAGTGATCAAGCCAGTAGACAACAAAGATTTATTTGGCTCAAAATGTCAACCCTGGGCTGGAGAGATGGCTCAGAGGTTAAGGACACTGACTACTCCTCCAAAGGTCCTGAGTTCAATTCCCAACAACGACATGGTGGCTCACAACCATCTATAATGTGATCTGATGCTTTCTGGCCTTCAGGTGTACATGCACGCAGAGCACTGTATACATAATAATAAATGAATCTTTAAAAAATAAAAGTCAACTCTGAGCAATTCTACCCTAGGCTGATCCCTTCCTTTGAGCTTCTCTGGGGGCCTCACTGGCCCTACTAGATGCCAGCACAGTGGCCTGCCCCATGCTATCCAGTCTGCCCTTCTCAGCACTGGGAACAACAGTGAGCAAAAACAAAGGCAATGAAGAAACACAGGAAGAGGCAGACATGGGGTGATGCTCGCCGTCCTAGGACCAAGGAGGCCGATGCCAAGAATGGCCTCAACTTTGAAGCCACTCTGGGCCGCAGACTTCTAGGTCAGGAAAAGCTAAAGTATTCCAGTCTATCTCAACAACCGAGTGACAGCTGGCAAGGTGGCTCAGATTCCCATGGCTGTGCTGACACACACACACACACACACACACACACACACACACACACACACACACAGAGTGAGTGCGGCTGAACAGACGGGTCAACAATTGCAATTGAAAGCACTTGCTGCTCTGGGCCCAGCGGTTCACAACCACTGAAAGTCCTGCTCCAGGGGACCCACTGCCCTCCTTGGCCTCCATGGACACCTAGCTCATGTACAGACATATTCAGGTACATAAATAAATCTTCAAGTAAAGAAACTTAAAAACTTTTTAAAGAGAAGGCATCAGTCTTTAACAGATAGATAGATGAAGCAAACACATTTCATAGCAGGAACCACAGCCACAGCAAGACACAATAAGGAACCGGGGCTGGGCTCAGTGGGCAGCACGCTGACCTAACATGCAGGACGCGCTAAGTTCCATCCCTAGCCAGGCATAAACCAGGGCATGGTGACAGTCGGCGGTAGAGGCCAGCCTGGGCTACATGGGACCTTACTCTAAAACTAGCAACTTAAAACACAGCAAAAAACCCACAAGGAGAATATTCCCCACTAAAGTAAACTAAAAACCTCAGTAAGTATGTAAGCACATCAAACTCCAAGCACACAGAACCACAAACAGAACCATCTTTTTGCTTATTTTCAGACAGTGGCTACCTATGTAGGCCAGATTGTCCTGGAACTTGCTATGAAGACCAGGCTTGCATCAAACTTAGAGACCCACCTGCCCCCTCTTCCCGAGTGCTGGGTCTAAAGGTGTGTGCCACCACGCCCAGCTTAAACAGGTAGCTTGGGTATAAACTCCTGCTAGGCTATCTGTCCCAGATGGTGCTAATGTGACATGGAATTCAGACTTGGGCTTTCCTTCAACCTCAGCTTTCAGGTGAAGACAGCCCTCTCATCCCAGCTAGAGACCCGGGCCTGGGCTCAGAACATCCATGCTCCTTTCTTCCCATCTGAATGGAAGAAACATAACATCGCCCTGTTTTCTATTACTAAAAACAAAAAATATTTTGTTTTTTTTTCCCTAAAGGACATTTTTTCCTTAAAAATTTTTTACTATGGGGGATGGAGAGATGGCTCAGAAATTAAGAGCACTGTCTGCTCTTCCAGAGGACCTGAGTTCAATTCCCAGTAATCACATGGTGGCTCACACCATCTATAATGAGATCTGTTGCCTTCTTCTGGTGGGCAGGCACACATGCAAACACTGTGTACATAATAAATAAATAAAAGGGTTTATTTACATTTTAATTAATTTATGGGGAGGGGCTTATGGGATTGACTTTCTTCTACCTCAGATAGAATTCAGGTGGTGAGAGGTCAGATCAACCTGGAACTCTTCATCCTCCTGCCTCAGCTTCTAGAATGCAGCAACTTGTCTTTGCTGGCAGAGCAGTAGTGTTGCTTTTTAAACATTACACGTTGGTTAAATAAAAACAATCTCCATGACAGTCCAGGCAATTTTATGAATATTATTCATGTCTGCACATAATTTCCAAAGGTGTGCGTGGTGGCGCACACCTTTAATCCCAGTCCTCGGGAGGCAGAAGCAGGTGGATCACTGTGAGTTTGAGGCCAGCCTGGTCTACAGAGTGAGTTCAGGACAGCCAAGCTACACAGAGAAACCTTGTCTCCAAACAAACTAACAAACAAACAAACAAAATTCCCAAGCCAATTAGAGCAACAGCTCCAGCCTTCCTGGGATAGCAGGCTGTCCCTGGGGGTGTATCTTTGGTGTTCGGAACTGTAGAAGTGGTTGGAGATGAAGGATGCTGCTCTCCATCCCTGAGACTGCCCCCCCACCCCCTCACATCCAAGCTTACAGACTAGTATAATGTACCCAGGCAGGGCTACCCCAAGTGTCAGTGGTACTCTAGTGGTGAAATATTAGTCTATCAGGATGGGCCTCGTCCCTTCCAGTCACTTCAGTCCACACAGGGTGGGGTTCTGTGCCAATTCCTGGGAGGTACAATACAAAGGGGGGGCACTGGGGACCCCCACCTTTAGAAAAGCCTGCCGCATGCTACAAAGACTCCTAGCACGGCCCCGACAGGCCCATAACCATACTCATAAAAGACCCCTTCTAGGATGCAAAAGGGTTTCTGGCCATGCTCACCACCCAAACCCTCCATCCTGGGCTTGCCCTGCCCAGCAGAGCTGCGGCTACTCTGGTGTCCAGAGCGCAAGAGCCCACAGGCCTCAGTTTCCCCACCCACTGCAAAGGTCCGACTCGTTCGGGAATTCACAAATGCATTTAGTAACTAGTACAACTCACTCTCCCCGTCGCTGGTCCAAGTTTCCCCACCTGCTTCGGTCCGATTGATTTCAGAGGACACAGAGGCACTCAGGACCCATCAAAGCCGACCCGGGTCCTCAGTTTCCCCACCTGCTACCAGGTACTGGTTATTTAGGCGACACAGATGACTTCGGGAGCTTGCAAAGCTGACTCGTGCCCCTCCCCGGGGCCTCAGCTTCCCCTCCGGGAGCCCTCGGATCTCCGGGTCTCGGGCCCCGAAGCCACCCGGGCACGGAGCCGTTGCTTCAGGCAACGGCCCAGCCGCAGCTTCACCCACCCGCGGCTCTCGGCGTCGCGGCCTCCGGCTCCTCCAGCATCGCGGCGGCGGCGGCTCAGGCTTCAGTCAGGGCGGCCCCGCTACGCTCCCCGCCTCCCGCCGGTGCCGCTTCTGCTGCTGCTGCTGCTGCTGCTGCCGCCGCGGCCGCCGCGCTCGTATTTGGCGGGAACCGCGGCCTCCACCGCGGCCCGCACGCCGATTGGACGAGGGCCCGTCACGTGACGGTCCCGCCTCAGGAACAGAGGAGCGCTTGGCCTGTCCTCGCGAGAACTGCGGCTCCTGCGCTCTAACAACTCGCGGGAGGAGGGTGGAGGAGGGTTCCTTTCCGGCGGTTCTGCAGTAGCCCAGGAGAGACGCATTTTTATTGGTTCTAAGAAATGTCAATCTAAGAAGCTACGTGTGTGTGCCCCCACACACAAACATCTTATTGGCTATCTGCGTGTAAGGAGGCGGGACGGTTACGTCACGATCGGCGCCAGTGACAACTTGAAATTATGGATTAGGGGAGGCGTCTGAAATGAGTTATCCCAATTAGTGATTGGTTGAAAGTAGGTACTGTAATTAAAATTGGGGATTACTTCCTTTTATTTTTTAATTCATGAATTTCTTCCCTTTTTAACTATAAACTGCTTTTTAAGAAATGAGTTCTTTTTGAAATAATAAACCACTTTTTAAAAAAATTTTTGATTTCCTTTAAAAAATTTTCTTAACTTTTAAAATAGGAAAAATTTTCTATTGTAAAATTATAAATAATTTTTTAAATTGTGAATTTTTTTGAGGTGGGAGTTTCTCTGTGTAATCGTTAGTTCTTTTTCTTTTGTTCTTAGTTTCAATTACTTTGAAGAAATATAAATGAAAAAAAAGTATTCATTGAGTCTGGTGGTGCATGCTTTTATGCCTAGTACTTGGGAGCCACAGGCAGGTGAATCTCTTGAGTTCAAGGACAACCTTGTTTACATAGCAAGTTCCAAGGCATCCAGTGATAAGATGTATCAAAAGGGCTCAGCCTTTAAAGGCGAGGCTCTCAACCAGAAATATAACAGTTCGGTTCCCAGCACCCACGGCTGTCTCTCCAGCCACACACACACAAAAGAAAGTATCAAAAAATGTTATTAATTGCCTTTGTTTTTGTTTGTTTTGTTGTTGTTGTTTTTGAGACAGGGTCTCACTATGTAGCCTTGCTGGCCTGGAACTCACCAACCAATTCCTAAAACTTTTCATCTGTTAGGTGGAAAAAGAAACCTTTCCCTCTTTCACCTGCAAACAGCTCAAATTCCCACAATAATTCTTTTCTTGAAGTTGTGGCTAGTTAAGTGGGTTATTTGGCTAATGTACTAATTGCATGAGTTGCTTTTTGGTCATGAGCTCACTGAAGGTAAGAATCGCTCTAGTGTCAAGGACCTCATCAGATCTTTGACTCTCTGCAGAATAGAATTTGAATTGTGCGGACCTCCTGGAGCCTGTCCTGCTGGGGAACACCTGTTGGGAGGTGACGGCAGAAAGACTGCAAGTTACAGGCCGTGGTAGGCTGAGTGGCAGGTTCGAAGCCAGCCTTGGCTATCTCAAAACTTACAAAATAAAGAACACACTTGAGCGATTCTGTGGGTTGCTGACAATGCTAGGAATCCCTTGCTGCAGCCACCAGACACACACACACACACACACACACACACACACACACACGTGCATTTTTGAAACCAGACATGGTGTCGCAGGCTGGCAGTTACAGCACCAGGGAGGTAAGGCCAGCTTGTGTGCTCCATGCGACCGTGTCTCAAAAAAAACAAAAACAAACTGAACAACCAAAACCTATCCATAATCCAAACGACTCACAAAGGCTCCTGTAACCAGGAGCAATAAGGGCGTCACATAAATGTTCTTTGATCTACTGCACTGCAATCTTTTGACTCATTTGGAACCTTCCAGAAATCCTTAGCTCCAGGAAATCACCCAATCTAGTCAGCAATTTCAACACCAGATTCTTGAAGTGCTTTCACCCTAACCATTCCCCTGTTTCTGTTTAGAATCCATTTTACTCATTGCTTACATTTCTTATTCATCTCCAAGTCACACTAGACTAGTCTATAACTGGTTATGTAGCCCAGGCTGGCCTGGAACTCACAGGGATCCATCTGCTCTGCTTCTCGAGTGCTGGAGTTAAAGGGGTGTGCACTGCCACACCCGGCACATCGTATAGGCTTTTTTTGAAATCTGTGACCGTTGCTATACGGATTAATGTCCATGTGTCTGTCAATCTGGGAAGGCTTCATCAAGGAGGTGGCATTCCAACTGGAGTGCCCTTTATGTCTAAGTGATGAGAGAGGAAACTCACCCGGGTGTGCAAGGGAAAAAAAAAAAAAGCAGCAATGTCCTACAGCTGGCACACAATGGGAGCGAGCCTACGGAATTCCAGGGCAGAGCTGCAGTCTGAGCTGCTTCCTCAGTGTAGGTTTCTGGTGGGGCTCATTGGTGCACACCTGTTATTTAGCACTTGGGAGGTGGAGGGGGTTATCAGGAGTTCAAGGTCATCCTTAGCTGCACAGTAAATTTGAGGCTAGCCTAGGTTGTTCAATACCTGCTCGGAAACAAAGCAAGCAGGAAAGGAAGGAAGGACTCTTCCTAGCTATATCCTAAGGGATGAATTAGAAGGGGACTCAAAAGGAAGGACCCCCCCCCCCCCAGAGAGAAGGCTGGTGGGAGTGCTAATATTGGGGTAATGTAGATTTGGGACCTGTAGCAAGCTCGAGGCTGGCCTCGAACTCACAGAGATACCGCTGCCTCTGCCTCCCGGGTGCTGGGATTAAAGGCCTGTGCCACCGCCGCCAGGCATCATTATTCATATTTAAGTTATGGCTACCCGTGTGACCCTGTGGACTTGAGAGCGGTCGAAGGAGACCCGGGAGAGACGGCTCGGTGAGTGAAGTACTTACTGTCAAGCCTGGACACTGGAGTTCGATCCCCGTGACTTACAATGTGAAAAGAGCTCCCCGACTATGGCAGTAGTCCTCTGTCCTCCATGCGGGTTGCATGGCACACAAACCCCCACGCTCCCCTTCCCCAGGCCCACAATTAACTAATTAAAACTGACTTGGACTTTATATCCACTCCTCGACTCCAGAGGGAGCTGTAGCGCCCCCTCCTCTGGCTCTCTAGGCGTCCCCTTGGCGTGGGCGGGTTTCCGCCTGCCCTCTCGCTGCATGCTCTGTCCGGCCTGCAGGGGGCGCGCGCGCACTTGCCGAGGGACCGAGCGCGCGCGGATGCCGTTGGCGGGGGGCGGGGCGGGGCGGGGGGCGGGGCGGGGCGAGGCGGGGGCGTCACCGGAAGTGTGCGGTGGCTCGGCCTATCCCGGCTGCGCGTGCGCGCTAGCGGGCCGAGGTGGCTCCGGGGCGGGCGCGCATAGTTGGCGAGCTGATCTGGCGGAGGCGGCGCCGACTCGCGCGCGGAGGAAGGCAGTCGGTTCGGCGGCGTCGGCGGAAACCAAGAGTCCGGGCGGGAGGCCCGACGGTGGGAGGCGGCATGTCGGTGGCGGGGCTGAAGAAGCAGTTCTACAAGGCGAGCCAGGTGAGGAGCGGCCGGGCGATCCGGGCTCGGGCCTGGCTTGGGAGACCTTGGGCGAGCCGAGCTGGCTTCCCCTGGGCTGTCCGGGAAGGGGAAACCGCGTCCCCGGGGCTGATCAGGAGCATTGGGTGTGTGTGTGTCTAGGCGGCTCTCAGAAAGCTCTGGAGGGCCGGCGAGAGGGCTTCGCCGCGAGGGGCTTGCCGCCAAACTTCACTAAGCTTAATGATCTTGCCTTTCGATCCCCGGGACCCCAGGATGAAAGCAGAGACCCTTAGGTCTCCAGGCTGTGCGTCCGGGATTCTCCTCACACAGCCTCAGGCCACAGAAAATGTTTGCGTAGGTTGTTGTCCAAAATACTCTTCGATGGATACATTTTCCAGGTCCACACAGGGCTTAGAAAAAATAATCAGTGTCCCATCCTTTTCCCCCTCCCCACTGTCTGTCTCTAAGGTGGATTGCATAAACAAAACAAAACAAAACCCAAGAAACACCCGAACTTACCAGGTGGTACACATCTTTAGTCCCAGAACTCACGGAAGCAAGCAGATCTGTTTGAGGCCAGCCAGGGTTACATAAGAAGACCCTGTCTCAAAAACGAAAGGGGAAAAAAAAAATCTCTTGGTAGACACTGTGCCAAGTTGGAAATGGACAGTTAAAAGTAATTTTCCAGGTTTCCCCAGTTACAAAATGTCACAGGCTTTGTGTCTCGATTCCCAAAACATAGATGTATGTTTCTTTGAAAGATACATTCATGCTGGGGGAAGGCCTTTAATGAGGCCTTTAGTGAGGCAGAGTCAGGCTGATCGCTGTGAGAAGAGGCCAACCTGGTCTACAAAGGGAGTCCAAGAGAGCCGAGGCTACACAGAGAAACCCTGTTCTAAAAACAACAACAACAAAAAAAGATGCATTCGTATGGCTGTACCAGGCTGGGTTCCTGGGTCCTGGTGGTTTGGGTTTAGTGCTTTAGTCTATGCGAGATTCTGAACTGAAATTCTACATTCTGGCTGTGTTGACGTTGAGGAGTGAGTTCTCCAGGGCGGACATCTTGGGCTCCAGTGTATCAAGGTTGAGAACTCTACCCCAGGCAGGAACTCCATCCATCTTGACAACAGATGTCTTCATACATCCCGTAATATCCCTCTGGAAGCTTTTGCTTTGCTTTTTAAGTCAAGGTTTTGCTGGGTAGCCCAGGCTGGCCCAGAAATTTTCACCCTCTTGCCTCTACCTCCCGGATGCTGGGATGACAGGACGCCACAGTTCAAACTTGCCTTTGTGTGTTAAAGGTTTTATATTACCTTGAACTCCTGGGCCCACGTGAGCCTGCTCCCTCAGCTCCCTCGGTGCTGGGAGTTGGTCATGTGTCCCAGGCTCCCCCTTGAGCAAACTCGTTTTCTCCATCATCTCTCTGTCTTAGTCGGAGGCCAGAGTGACCTCATATTCGTTATCCTCCTGCCTCTGCATCCTGGTGCTGGTTTATAGGTGTTTGCCACCAAAGCCTCACTGGTGAGTTTGGATTTGTAAGATAAGTTCCCTAGAAGTGGATTGCCAAGTTGGTGGCTGAGTTTTCCGTTGTCTGTTTTGGGTTTTTTTTTTTCTAATGCATTGTATTTCCTATCTTCAGGTTGCTTGATCAATTGTGATCTCTGTCTGTCTGTCTCTCTCTCTCTCTCTCTCTCCCTCTCTCTCTCTCGCTCTCTCAGTGTGGGCTGGGGATGGAACCCAGGACCTCACCCACACTAGCAAATGCCTTGAGCTCTACATGCATTTTACATGGGGCATTACTGGAAGGCCTGGCAGGCCTGTAACCCCAGACCCTCTGGTGGCTGAGACAGGAGGATCAAAAGCTCACAGCCAAGTGAGCGCCAGCCACTTAGTGAGATCTCTTTCAAAATGAAGGCTGTCTTCTCTCTGTGCACTCATCCCGGTGCCGCACTCTCAGCTCAGAGGCCTGACCCAGGCAGGGGCATTGGAGCGGCTGCTCTCCCCTTCTAGAACTCCAGAACGACTCTCAGAATGCAGAGAGCAGGACAGGGCCTGGGCTTGTTGGCTTAGCCTGTCACCACAGCATCTGACAGCCTGTGGCTATCAGGATTTTAGCTATGAGTTCGGGGCAAGCTAGGGCTACCGAGTAAGAACCTCTCCATACCTCAGAACAACAGCAGATGATCTGGGTGTGTGGCTCAGTTGGTAGAGTGCTTGCCTACCACGCAGGAAGTCATGGCTTTGTTACAAGTTGAAGGCCAGCCTGGAATATAGTGTTAGCTCCAGAGGTATGTAGAAAAACCCTACTCCAAATAGATAAATATCCGTCACTCAGAGTCATGCAAGCTGTGATCTGTGCAGGGAGCCTTGTGAACATGTAGCTTGTGGCCCAGTTTCTGTTCCAAAAAAGCCCCAGATGTGCTAATCCTGTGGCTGTGCAGCACAGGCTGAGAATCCTGGGTGTGGAGCTGGCGTGAGTAGATTCCACAGAGAGATGAGCAACAGCATAAGGAATTGCTTGGTCCGTGCCAGTGAGAAGGGTTTCTCCCCACAGTCTGGAGAGGCCCAGCCGGAGGGAGCAGGCAGCTGGTGCTCTCGACCCAGTGCTGAAAGGCCCAGCAGTTGCCTAAGGATAAAAACATCTAGGCTCCGAGGGACGCAGCGTGGGGGTCAAGAGGGTTAAATAAGGGACGTTGTATGTTGTAGCACACAAGATGGAGTTGAGTGGGTTGGACTGTGCTGCAGGCAAGGATCTCATGTGCCTGGGCTCCTTGGGGTGATGCCAGCTTGATTCTGGGACTGTCCTGTTTGGATCCTTTTGGCCCCAGGTCTCTCAGATGGAGATGTCCCTGGAGGTCCCCCCCCACCTCCTGCTGATCTTCAGCTGGCACTGCAGGAGGGGAGGTCACCAGTCCCCTTTCCCACTTGGAGGGCCACCCATCCAACCTGCCTACAAACCTGGAAAGCTCAGCTCAGCTCAGGATCAGTTGACTGTTTGGACATTCCAAGGCCCTGTCCCAAGGAGTGACTGCTGTGCCCAGAAGTCTGAGGCAGCTGTCAGGAACTGCACGCAGATAGCCCGTGGCCCAGCCTCCTGCAGAAGTGTCCCTGGTTCCTTAGCATCCTGCTCTTTCAGCCAGGTCCCTCTCTTGTGTCTCTTTCCTCTAAGTAACACCTCTCTGGTCTCCCGAGTCCCCAGAATATCTCGTCAGAAGGAGAAACCACAAGCCGGGTGTGGCAGGCATACCGTAATCCCTGTATACTAGAAACTCAGATGGGTTGTGGGTTCTGGACCACCCTGGGCTACGTAGTAAGAGCTTGTCTTACTAAAAAAAAAGAAAAGGCAGGCGAGAGGCTGGGCCTCAGCGGGTAGAGCACTCACCTATTTGTAAGGAAGCCCTGGGCTCCATCCCCAGTGCCACATAAACCCCAAGTAGTAGCCCACATCCCCACATCAGTCATCTGGTCCCCTAACTGTTGTCCCCTCTGTCTCTTTGCTCTGGTGTACATGTGGAGGGGGGTTGAGGGTTCTGAGGAAGTCTGGGTGCAGATGGCAGCGGCCTGTGGCTCAGAAGTTTGTTTGGGTGTCTTGACTGCTAGCCTGGGCTGGCTGGCTTCCTGATCATTCTGTGGTGGCCTAGAGATGGCATGTAACTAAGGATGATTGATGCTCATGGCTGCCTGGAATTCAGCGTGAGCACACGTGCGCATGTACACACACACACACATTCTTGAAAAGAAAGATTGGTTGTTCTGAGCTAGGTAGAAAATTGCCAACTGCATTTCCCAGTGACTGTGTAGTTCTGGAGACAGCCCAGTGCCTACGGAGCTCCAGGCAAGTGCTTGGTGCTCCCTTCCCTCCCCTCCACCTCCACCCCACCCCCCACCCCTACCTAAGACTTCCAGCTGTGCTGGAGACCTGCCTGTGGGAGAAGCTGTGACTTCCCATAAGAAGGCCTGCGGTCAGGAGGGGCTGCAGACTGGGGGCTCTGGGTTTGGGGGTGTGACAGATGTCTCTCTTTCTGCTGGAGATGGAACCCAAGGGCTCCCACAGCTGGATACCAAGTGGCATCCCAGCCCCAGCTTTGATTTCCTCTACACCAGGCCACGTTTAATCTGTGAGCTGAAAGTCCACCTGAGTCAGAGCCCTGGGCTCCCAGTACAGCACCCCACTAATCATTTATCTGGGTGTGCTGGGCCGCCCCTCCCCCATACCTAGACCTGGGCTACACAGCAGGCCCCTGCCTGGAAGTTGAGGGCTGTCATGTCTTGTTTGTAAACCCCACCACCATGTCCTGTGGTCCTGCTTCCTTGTTAGTACCCATGCCTCCTCCCTGCTCCTCAGCCTGGGTCCCTCAGAGAGGATCTGTGTGTGTGCGCATGTGTCCATCCCCTCCAGTAAGCACAGCCTCTAACCCGGGACCTGGGGTACAGCCCCCCACACACCCCACAAACTGATTCCCCGGTGGGATTTGAGAGGCTATAGCAACAACTATTGGGGAGTGAGACCAGACCCAGGTTGACTCTCTGCTTGGCACCCCCAGCCCCACCCAGGACTTTTTATTTATCTATTTATTGTGGGGGAGGGCAGGGGTCAACCTCAGGTGTTGTACCACCCCAGCACCGGGAGCTGGGACTCATCACTTAGGCCAGCCCGGCTGGCCAGGCAGCACTGGGACTGCTGGCCTCCACTGTACCCAGCTTTGCATGTGGAAGCTGAGGGTCCGCGCGGCAGGCTCTGTACCAGCTGAGCCGCTTCGTTCCCTGTTATTTTCATTCTTCCGAGGTTTGTGTTTGAGATGGAATCTCATTCTATCTCCTCGGCTAACAACAAACCCCAAACCAGGGCCATCCTCCTGCCTTGGCTTTCCGCATGCTGGCATCACCGGTGTGTGGATGTGTGGCTGTACAATGGCTGAGTGGTCACTGTCCGGTGCTTTCTTGAACTCTGCCTAGAAAGCTGGAGACAGGACAGCAGCTTCCTGCAGCTGCTCTTCTCAGCCTATCCCTGCTGGGAGCTAGCCCTGATGCCTGGGTGGGCACCCCTGCTCCCTCTTCCTGCCCTCTGTGGGGCCTGCGTGCAGCTGGCAGAGTGCCTCATCTTCCTTTTCCGCTCAGCTCCAAGAAAACCTGCTGATTTGCACCCTGGGGGTCACAGGACACTTCCTGAGCTCTTCGGGAACACAGCTGTGGCTTCCTCCTGGGCCCTGACTCAGCACCTGCCAGTAGACCTCTCTGGAAGACTCCCATAAGTGGTTCCTTCCTTCCCTGTTGGGTGACCCCTCAGTGTCACCCCCCTTGCCCTTCCCCCAACCCCCCCCCCCAATGTGTGGAGTGTGACTCAGGTGACAGGTGCCCTGCTGCCTTGTCCTAGGTCACCAAGTTCTATGAGCAGAAACGGTTCCCTTGTTAAACTGAGTCCTGGCCTGCCCTGGAAATGTGCCCACCTGTATAGCAGCTCAAGGGTGAAGGACGTGTCAGAGGGAAAGCAGACTGGCCTTGGGGTGTCTGGGGTCCAGGCTGAGTCACTGGGGACCTTGTATCACTGCCCAGAGTTTTGGGATCACACTGGTAATGGCGTTCCACATACCATCAGACCAGTCTGCACAGCTCTGCCCACACTCCACCCAGCCTGTGCTATGCCTTGCATCACCTCTCTCTGGTGGCACTGTGCCTCTTACACCTCGCCCTACCTGGTCCTCCGCCCTCCTTCCATACACCCTGTCATCTCAGTGCTCGGTGGAGGGCAGCCTCTGCCCATGAGCACCTAGCCCCTCTGTCTCACTCTTATGATGTCAAATGTGCTCTGCTGTTGCTTGGCATGCTCCAGAGGTGGACTGTGCCAAGCCCTGTGTCCTCCTATATAGTACCAGCTGACAGGCGCATCATAAAGGCACCATCAAGGTGGCTTCTGCTGAAGGCTAAGAGTGGGCTACTTCTCTCAGCCTCCTGCAGTCTCCCTGGCCTGACTTTTTGGAATCAGGTAGCACCTAAGGAAACTGGGTGGCTTTTAAAGGACCCATGAGCAGGTCTGGCTGGTCTTACAGAGGAATTAGCCTGGCTGTGGCCTTCTGGCCTTAGGATGCGCTTCCAGCACTCAGGAGAAAGGCCTGGGCTAGGTTAGGCCATAGGAAGCTGCAGGGTGTGACAGCAGCAACTGACCCAGAGCTGCTGGAGCAGGCTGGGGACAACCACGCTGCCGTTCTCCCTGGAGGGGCTGGCCCACCCTGCTGGGTCTCCACACACCCCAGCTCAAGCTCTCCCCAAGTTAGACCAGCCCTGGCCCAAAGACTGATTTCTCTGGATCCAGGAGGCCTGGCTTGCATCCCATATACCTGGATGTGACAAACTGCCTGCCACACACCGCAGCATCTGCAGCCACCTTGTCCCCAGGCCCCTCTTGACCCTTCCTTCTGTCTGTGAGCTGCTCCTAAGCACCCACCGTTTCACCTCCACCTCCCTTCTCACCTGTTCCCTCACCCCAGCGCTGAGTGGCACCAGTGGCTCGTCCCTGCCTTGCCCAGCAGCACTCTCGCAGACCTCTGTAGGAGTGCCAGAGCCTCACCTGTGCACGGCATAGCCTGACTCTTCACAGGAGGCACTTACTAATTTTCAGTTTTGCTCTAACCCATCCTAATGTGAACTCACAGTCTTGTGCCAGCTTCCCGAGCCCTGAGGTCACAGGTATTGGCCACCATGTTTAGCATAAAACTCCATTTCAAATCTGTCTTAATGGGTTCTTCCAGGGGGTGACATATTGGCAGATTCTCCCACCCCCAGAATCTCCCAGTGAGGGCCTGGGGGTGTGGCTCTGTCACCAGCTATGTGGAACTAAAGGCAGGCTGGAGTCTTGGTGCTTTTCCTTGCCATGGTTAGATAAATGGCGTTTCAGATACCTGAGGGAGAGAGGGGTGGGGTGAGTTCATAGTTCCACAGTGAGTGCCCCTGAGTGGCAGATTTGAGAACTGTGCAGAGCCCAGTCATGCCCACCTAGAAGTTTCTCTTGGCAACCTGTACCTGTAAAAGGATCATTACGAGAATAGTGTTCAACCCACATCACCTCTCCTGGGAGTCACCTGGCCCTTGCCTTAACTCCCTGGTGTTCCTCACCACTGTTCCCCCATGTTCTCAGGGGAATTGGGGTCCTAAAGGTTTGGGGTTGGGTGAGAAGGCGGTAGCTACCACAGAACTCAGAGACAGTGAAGTTGCAGGAGGCTGGTTGGTCGTCAATGGCCTCTCCTGGCGGCTGCCTTAAGGACTGTCCAGACATCACCATAGCGAGCAGGAGCCAACTGCAGTCCAGCCCTGCTGGCTCTCAGCAGGACAGTATGTGATGCGGCTACTTCCAGGCTCAGCCCAGTCGTGGGTAAAGATGCTCTCTGAGGCCCTTGGGGAGGGGACACCATGCCACCATCAACCAGGGCAGCTTGTGATGCCTACATGCATGCACACTAACAGCCAGTGCCGCCTCAGTTCTTTAGAGCCTGGCAAGGTGGCAAGCTGCACTCTGTGCCCCTTGGCCTGTGCAGTGCAGGACTGTGCAATGCAGGGGCCACTTCCCTTCCTCAGTGTAAGGGACAGGGTGTTTCTGACGAGATCTAGAATGAGTCCTGTTAGCCAGGGACAGCAAGCTGGTGTGGGGCGCTGTCAGCAGGAGGTGTCAGATGAGCCAAATGTCCATAAGTGGTGCTTGGAAACCTGCTTTGTGGGTGAGCTGTCCGGGAGCTCGGATGCTGTCACCATCTTGTCTGTCCTTTGTCCTAGCAGAGGCAGAAGACACCTCTAAGTCTCACTGCTTTTGCAGTGGTGCAGTTCATGGTCATCTTGTGGCCGCTCTCATGAGCAGGCTCCCTGGCTTTCTCTGAGAGTCCTGCCTGCTTGCTTTGACCATATTGGCACCTGTGCTCCTAGCCTGGAAAATAGCCAGGTCATTCCATTGCCGTGACCCTGTCCAGAGGTACAGGTGCCATGTATTTGAGCCCTTGTGGCGGGTGATAGTTCAGCCATGCTGTTATGCTCTCCATGCCTGGAGCCACAGAAAGCCTAGGAGGTTCCCAGGCACACAGTCAGCCCTGCTGGTTCAAGCATGGGGCCCTAGCACTCAGGAAGCAGAGGCAGGAGGATCACCATGAATTTGAAGACAAAGACCCATCAGGCTCCTATGCTCGGCCATGCCCAGCCCTGGTCGCCCAGCCTCTGCAGTTCCCCTGCATCGGCAGGATCGGCGTTCTCACAGAGCTGAGCAGGGCACCTGTGCCTGTGTGCCTAGTGGGACCAAAGGCTGTCACGCTGTCTCCTGGCCCCAGCTCCCAAAGCCTCCTGCCAAGTGACACCGCAGCCTCCTCACGGGCCATGTCAATGAATACGCTTTTTAGGCTGGTCCCTGAGCGTGGTGCTCCTCACCAGGATGAGGACATGGAAGCCTCCAAGGCCAGAGCAGCAGAACTTGGGATGCTGGTGTGCTGCTGTAGGCTGTGAGTTAGGATGAAGGAGTCCAGTCTTTCCAGACCAGGGGCCCAATGCTGATGCCTTGAGAGATGTGTTGAATGGGTCACACTGCTTTTAGTCACTGTAACCACAAGCCTGGGAGAGGCAGTTTACCCAGAAAGGTTTGCTTTGGCTCAGTTGGGAGGTTCCAGTCTCTGCCCTTGGGCCTTTTTTTTTTTTCTCTCTCTCTTGCTTTAGGGACCCCACTGTCCTAAAAAGGGTACACTTATTGCCCTGAAGACCAGCCCTTTAGGGATGGTTAGGTCCTTGTGAGAGAAGGAAGCGAGTGTCCTGAGCCCCTGTCCCTGTTACTGGCTGAAGGCAGTGGGGTACCTCCAGAGCCCCTGCTCATCCCGTGCTCTGGAACCAACAGCCGTCCACACGTGACCCCTGGACACTGAGGAGAAACCACTGGTCGCAGGCACTGCTGGATGTTCGTTCAGGAAGCTGGTGTTGTGTTCAGGTTTTTGCAGAAGACCCTGGTCACCAGTTAACCCTGTGGTTGTCCCCACCCCGTAGCCCTCAGCAGCACCTGTCCGCTGTGACTCTGGGCCTCATTATGTCCAAGGGCATGGCAGGAGGTGAGTGGGTGCCATGTGCCCTCCAGAGGAGCACGTCCCAGGCCGGGTTCCTCCCGTTCTCATCAGACAGGCCAGTGGCATCGCTCCTCTCTTCCTATTTCCACACACCTGCCCACTCCTCGCTCCTAGCCTGGCACAGTTCCTCCTGTGGACCTGCTGGTGGTGTGTGTGTGTGTGTGTGTGTGTGTGTGTATGTTTCAGGATGGGGGGGGAGGTTTCTATGTAGCCTTGGCTCTCCTGGGTTTACTTTGTAGACCAGGCTGGCCTCGAACTCAGAGCTTGCCTCTGCCTCCCAAGTGCTGAGATTAAAGCCGTGTGCCACCACCGCCTGGCCACACATCCCTCTTTTCCCTTCTGAACCGCACAGATAAAAATAGTGGTTGTAGGGCTGGAGAGATGGCTCAGAGGTTAAGGGCACTGGCTGCTCTTCCAGAGGTCCTGAGTTCAGTTCCCAGCAACCACATGGTGGCTCACAGCCATCTATAATGAGATCTGACGCCCTCTTCTGGTGTGCAGGTGTACATGCAAATAGAGCACTCATGTACATAAAATAAATAAATAAATCTTTAAAATATATATTGGCTGTAGTGTTACCAGCAGCACCTGGATAGGGCAGATCTAAGTGGCCACATTTGGCCTGATAGGCTGGTGAGTCAACATCCGAGCGTTCCAGATGCATACAGTGTTGTCTTTGACTGACAAGGCCAATGATGGGCGGGTGGCCGCTGTAGGAGGGCATGGGTGACTCACAGAGCACATGGCCGCTGGAATTCAGATGTGGAAAGAAGAGGGCAGTGAGCATAGATGCCACCCAGGCGTCACCACAGTCACTTCTCCACATGCATGGCTGGCCCCTCCCTGCAGCTGGCTGAGGTCAGGAAGGCGCAGCACTGCTGTCACTCTGGACTGAGGCTGGGCAGCATGAGGCCCTTGGTGGCATATTTGATACACAGAGGGGAGGTCAGGCCAGGAGACTTGGGGTGTGCGTATTTTACTCATAAATTTAAGATGAAAGGTCCTGTGAACACTGGGAATTGGCGCTGCGGCCATCAGCGCTCAGTGTCCTGGGGATGGCCACGTCCTCGCCTCACCTCTGATGTGGACAAGGGTGCCTAGGCAGAGCAGAGGAAGACGAGGTCTCAGAAGGGTTTGGTCACCAGGCTGGAAGCAGGAGGGTGGCTGTACAGGGGAGTCAGGGACACTGGCTCAGCAGGGAAAGGAGCAGAGGGGCAGTGAGCCATGCAGGGATGAGGTGGCCACTATGGGGACAGGAGAGTTTCCCAGCCTCCCTCACCCCTGTTACCATGGCAGCACAGCCATCAGTGATGCAGTTGGTAGGATGCAGTCGCCTTCCTACACTAGGAGTGTGGATGGTGTCACCAGCATCCAAGGCTGGCCACAGCTTGGGAGAGGTGTTGCCCTCCTCTTCTTTTTTTAAACATTTATTTGGTGTTTTTGGTTTTTGGAGGCAGTGTCTGGTGTGGCTCAGGTTGCCCTAGGACTGTGGCTAAGTGCTGGGGTGCTATTGCAATCACACACAGAGTCTTGGCCAGGTGAGGCAGGCACTCTACCATTGGGCTGTGTCCTAGGGCCTGCTTTGTCTCTTTGAATCAGGCTGGCCTCCAGCTCACTGCTGGGGAAGATGACCTTGAATTCCTGGTCCTGCTTCCCTCCTGAGTGCTGGGATAGCATCTGTGTGCCAGCACACCTACCACGCTCCTTAAAGAGGTCGCCCTGCAGCTGTCCACCCTCATGAGCGGGCCCTGTGGGGCTGAGTGGCCAAGTAGCTGTGACTGCTAAAGTGCTGCTTACCCATATTACAGCTGAGGAAACTGAGGCAGGAGGCATTGGTTTCAATGCTGAGGATGAAACCCCAGGGCCTCTGCAATGCCAGGGAGGTGCTGTCCTCCCTCTGGCTCTAAGGGACAGGCTCCCAGGCAGAGGATCTCTCTGTCACCTGTCACCAGACCTTGTGAGCACACCTGTGGGTTACTTGGCATTGACACACTGAGGGTGAGGCCATTTATTTGTTTATTATCTTAATACATATTATCTCAGTAAATGCCATTGCCCCTGCCTCTGCTGACCACTCAGGGGACAGTGTCATCTAACTCAGCATCTGTGATGGGTCAGCAGACTCCAAGCAGTGGGAGTGCAGGTCACCGCCCTTGCTCATCCTGCCTTGCCCCAGGCCACTCTGGATTGCAGATCCTGGTCTCCCTGACCTGTCCATGTGTCACTTGTCACCCAAGTCTGGTGTGACAGGTGCAAATTGCAGCCTGGGAAGACTAATCCTGGCTGCCCAGCAGGGTTTGGACCATCCCACTTGTCCTTCAAAGAGACCAGCCATTCCTACTTTTGTGTCCTGTGACATAGCTGCACCCAACCCCTAGAGCCAGGTCCCTAGGGTGCGGAGCAAGATTCTGTCTAGCTTGCTCAGCCTTCCCAGAACTTTCTGCCACGGTGGGGGATGTGGCTGTGGTCAAGCCAAGGCAGGATGCAGGGGACTACTTGACAGCCCCAACTCTTGCTGCTTCCAAGGCCACCAAGTGTGCAGCAGGAGAGGGCTACCATGAGTGCAGGGTGGATCCCAACAGACAAGACAGCCTGGACCGGGGCTTCAAGGGATGTGGAGACCCTGGCCCAGCCCTCAGAAGGCCTTTCAGATAGAGAATGGGGGGGGGGGTTCCCTCCTGCTGAGGAAGGCAGTGACTAGCAGCCTAGATGCTACGCCTTCTCAGAGCTGGAGGGAGAGGAGGGTGGGGACTCCAGGCCCTTAGACCTGACCCCGTTTTTCCTGCATGAGAGAGCTCAAGACATTTGTTGGTACTCACACCCACAGACTCCTAGCCAGTGGGCGCTGGCACTGCTGCCTGGGTGGCAGGCGGCCCTCTCAGCCTTCCATCCATTGACCCCTTCTTCGTTCCCAGGCATGTGTGGGATCAGGCTGGGTCACCCCTCGGGAGAGCAGCAGCCCTGAGACTGTTCTTCAGATGCCCCCTGGGCCTCTGGGAACCGGGGCCTCATTTGTTTGTGGCTTGGGGTGTTTTTTTTTTCCTTGCTTGCTTTTTTTAAATGTAAGTCTTCATCTGAAGTTGATTTTTCCCAGCATGTAGAGCACAGGCCAAGAGCCACCCAGGTAAAGGGTCCCAGGACAAGCATCCTTGCGTCTCATCCTCTGACAAGGCTAAGTGCATATACCGGTACCATTCGTGTTGTGGTGGCTCCCCAGACACTCCTAGGGCAGGGACAGAGGGTCAGGTGCTAGGGGAGCTCCAATTGTGGGGTGTGGGATGTCCAAAATTTCTTGATTCCCTAAACCACCCTCATTTTCTGCTTTCAGACCATGTCCTGCCTAGCCTGGGGTAGGCCTGTCACCTCCTGCCCACCTCTGTGGCCTAAGGCTCCCGCCCTTGTTCCTGCCCCACCCCTCAGCTGACTTAGGTTCCCGCCATCAGCTCTCAGGGAGGGCAGAGAAGGGGCTGTGGGGAGCAACCGTCATCCAGTCTGCTTGTGAAGACTGGGGGTGTCCTTGCATACCAGGCCTGGGACACTGAGGAGCACCAGCCAGGCCACCATTCTCCTAAGATGACACCTTGATGACTGGTGCTGGGCTCTGTCCCATCAGCAGAGATATGGGGAAGCCAAGTTAGGACAACCTCTGGAAAGGGTGAGGAGAGAAACAGGAAGTGATGGCCAGTGAGCAGGCTGCGTGGGACCTGGTGGAGATCCATTCCTACTGTCCCTACAAGACAGTGGGGACTATCTAGGGCTTCAGGGGTGTCTGTCTTGTGACCATGTCAGGGAAGAAGCATTCTGATACTGCCCGTGTCTTGGTGGTGGTTTCCGCCGAGAGCCCTCACTCAGCCTGGAGTTCCCACATGAGCTTCAGCCCCTCCTGCAGGGTTGTCTCGATGCGTGCCCAGTGCGGGCATGAGGAAACGTGCTTAGTGGCTCCCACGTGAGTGATCACTGACAACACCGCCTCTCACCACGGCTCCCCTGGGGAAGCACCACACCCTGGCGGCACACCGGGTCACGTTGTGCTTCCTGGCAGGGCAGAGGAAGTTCCTTCATGCCTGTTGTCACAAAAGGAGGGGGTGGTTTGCACAACCAGCAAATTCCAAATATTTACGAGATCCTGTGATGTGTGATAAGGCCCTGTGATGCCTCCCTGCGCACGGCGTGGCTCCTGTTGATACCCTGGGACATCCTGGTATTGCTGTTTAGAGCAATAGAGGCCTCTGTGTGGCCACTAGCTCCAGGGACTAGGACAATCCATGGGACAGGAGCTGGCCACCTTTCTCCATGTTACCCCTGTCCTCCCATGCTCTGAAAGACCACTGTCTCTGTTTAGTTAGGCAATGCTGGTGCGGAGCTGGGGTCTCATGCTTGGGGCAGGGGCTGTGCCCAGCAGCACCCCAGTCTTTGTGATCCTCTTGTCATCCCACCCCATTGTGCTTGTCCTCACCCCAGGTGCCTGGCTTACAGCGAGGTCGTGTAGGGAGACCCAGCATGTGTGGCGCAGCCACTTGCTCCCTGTTCTCTAAGAGGGGATAAAGCTATGGAAACAGGCTGGCCAGAGAAGCGGGAGCAGTCTTGGTGCGGGGTGCCTTGGGCCATGTCCCCTAGGGTTCCCAGCACAACCGGGCTGAGGCAGTGGTGCCCACATAGCCATCAGCCCTGCCAGGGTCCCTGGTTGTACGCCACCCCAAGGTGACTGCAGCAAGGCAGCGCTTGGCAGGGTGGTGACCTCCTGCAGGACTGGCAGCTCCCTGCCAAGAACCTTGGTATTTGCATGCCACCATGCACCATCACCACCACCACCACCCCCCCCCCATGCTGTGGGAGGTTGTGTGGGTCCTCGCAGGCTTGTAAACAGGCTGCACCCTGCCTTCTGGCTCTGGACTGTGGGTGGCTTGAGGTATCTGTTTCCCACTTTTTCTCCTTGCCAGTACCTGCCCATGAGCTGTGGAGGACATGGATAGTCCTTCTGCATGGGGGAGCAGCTTGCTCATGGCATGTGCGGTGGCCAGTGCTGTGGCCCCAGTGGAGCTCTTGGGTCTTGGGGAGGCTGGATCCGCAGAGGATAGGGCACAGGAGACAGGACCATTGAGAGAGCAGCCAGGGGTGCTCCAGGCTCCCCTCTTGCTGCCTTCCCTGAGGTCCCCAGACCCAGGTGCTGTCCCCCGGAAGCTGTGGCCCTGCCTCACTTCTCTGCATTTACCAGAAGAGCCAGGCCTGTGGTAGGTGACATCCTGCTCAGCCTGGAGAAGCGAAACTGGCCATGAAATCTGAGGGGGCTCCCTGGGAATACCCAAAGGAGGCAGCTGGTGGAGCCTGTCCTGGGAAGACATAGCTCTAGGGGTCCCCACTCTCCTCCTGTCTCCCTGGGGAACCCCAGGAGCAGCCCTGTCTAATTAGGCAGGCCAGGCTAGAAAATATGGCAGCCTTCTTTAGAGCACTGTGGGTAGCTGCTCAGAAGCACAGGGTTGGGAGGTCACTTCCGGCACTTAGTCACCTCACTTCCTCATGTCTGTGGTCACTTCCTCCCAGCCTACTCTACAAAGTCCTTACTGTCCCCGCCTGTGGCATGGGGCATACCACACCCCTTGCAAAACCCTTGCTAACATCAGGCAACAGCTCAGAGTCGGGCATTAGGGCCACGGCACGTGAAAACCTCACTGGCACCTTCTCTCTGGAAGCCACCCTGCCGCTCTGCATGTGGCGTGTACATACATTTGGCCACTGAGCTAGGGCCCCTAGAGTACCCCACAGAGTGCTTCTGGTCCCTCTGTCTCCATAGCTCATAGTGGACCTGTCACACCCCACGTGAGGGTGACCTAGGCAGTGACTGCCCTGCCTGGGTGTGATGAGTGAGGATGGCTGTAGTGGGCAGACTGGGCCCTGTACCCCAGCAGGGTGACACACAATGTGTTGCATTCAGATAGTAACACTGGTACTCAGGGCTCTCCACCATGCCCCGAGGTCCAGCATGGGCAGGGCCCGGCTCTGTCCACTCTGTTCCAGGATCTCGAATTAAGGCTCCTGGTTGCAAGGTGTGCTTTGTGCATCAAGTCTTGGCTTCCTTGAGGGGCCATCCTTACTTAGGTGTCAGTGTCACTGTGGCAGGCACCGGACTCGGGTACACAGGAGCCCCCTGAAGCTGCAGCGTAGGACATAGGCTTGAGATGTCATGGGGCCCACTCTCCCTCTGTCAACCCAAGACTGTGAGAGGTGGGTGCAGACCCTGTAGGACACTAGGCCTGGCCCCCAAGAGGCAGTGCGACATGCTGGGCTGGGTCACGGCACACCCCAGCACTGTTGGCTTCTCCCCAGTCTCACCCACACAGCCCATGTGCCTGCCCGTCCCAAGAGGCTGCATCCTTGACGGGCACAGCAGGTGTCCGTGCCCATTCAGCAGCAGGTGTCTTCCTGTGCCCTCACATGCCTTCCTCCTACCCAACAGCTGGTCAGCGAGAAGGTTGGCGGGGCCGAGGGGACCAAGCTGGATGATGACTTCAAAGAGATGGAAAAGGTAGGGGTCCCAGGCACAGTCCGCACTGAGCTGGGCAGGGGACAGGGCGGTGGGCCCCTGTGCTGCTGGAGGACAAAGGGGCCCACATCCGGCCCCTTTGGCATCTAATGGCTCCAACTCTCTGGCTGTCCCCACAGAAGGTGGATGTTACCAGCAAGGCTGTGGCCGAGGTGCTGGTCAGAACCATCGAATACCTGCAGCCCAACCCAGGTATGCCCCAGCCTCGGCCAGTTCAGCGGGAAAGGGACCGCGGTGGCCGCTTTCTCAGGTTTCTCCTGCACTGAAGTGAGCATGGCCATCCCAGCCTTTGGTGGCTCCACACACAAGGGTCCCTTCTGCTGACTTGCTGGGCCAGTGTGCCATGAGGCCAGGTTTTCCCAGGCAGGGGTGAGACGGGCTGGAGAAGGAGAAGGTGGAGACCCTGGCCGGGAGTGCAGACTGAAATGCAGTGCGGTGATCACTTTGGCCTCTGCAAATCATGGCCCCAGGGAAGGACCTGTGGGAGCGGGTCCCAGGCCATTCTGAGTGCATGCGGTGACAGCCTCCTGTCTGTCCTCTTGCAGCCTCGCGGGCCAAGCTCACTATGCTGAACACCGTATCCAAGATCCGGGGCCAAGTGAAGAATCCTGGCTACCCACAGTCAGAGGGTCTGCTGGGCGAGTGCATGGTCCGCCACGGCAAGGAGCTGGGCGGAGAGTCCAACTTCGGTGAGGGGCAGCTGAGGGTTGGGTGTGCAGGACAGCCGGGCAGGAGGGTCCTGTGCTGGCTGTTTTGGCTTGCCTCAGCACATGGGTTACTCAGGAGTGGGGAACCCGACCATGACAGCCACCCTCCCTGCAGGGGACGCCCTGCTAGATGCAGGCGAGTCCATGAAACGCCTGGCTGAGGTGAAGGACTCGCTGGACATCGAGGTCAAGCAGAACTTCATTGACCCGCTGCAGAACCTGTGTGACAAGGACCTGAAGGAGATCCAGGTGCCCGCCCCTTCCTGGGTAGGTGGGGAGGGTGCCCCCTTGCAGCCGTGCTGCTTGGTCACATGTCTGCGCCCGTAGCATCACCTGAAGAAGCTGGAGGGCCGCCGCCTGGACTTTGACTACAAGAAGAAGCGGCAGGGCAAGATCCCAGACGAGGAGCTGCGCCAGGCCCTGGAGAAGTTCGAGGAGTCCAAGGAGGTGGCAGAGACCAGCATGCACAACCTCCTGGAGACCGATGTGCGTGTCAGGCGGGGCCCGGGACCCAGGACAGCACCCTGCTAGGATGAGGGGGCTGCCCACTGCGGGTGGGGTGCTGAGCCTTCAGGATGGGGGTGTGGCCATGTCACCTGGCTTCTCCCCGGCACAGATCGAGCAGGTGAGCCAGCTCTCGGCCCTGGTTGATGCCCAGCTGGACTACCACCGGCAGGCGGTGCAGATCCTAGAGGAGCTGGCTGACAAGTTGAAGCGCCGGTGAGTGGTCTTCCCTCTCACTGCCCACAGTGCCAGTGCCTGCTATGCGCCCTCTGCTGGCGTGCGTGGGTGGCACACCCAACCTGCCTGGCCAGGCACAATGGGAGATGGTGGTGGTGGCCGCCTGAGCCAGAGAATGAGAAAACAAAGGAGTTTCCTGGGCCAGCTGCTCAGGCCCCTGTTCTTCCCCTTCCTGTGTCAGGCGGCAGCACCCTGGCCGGGCCAGGGGGTGTGGCTCTGCACAGGTGGCCTTGGGGGCAGAGATGGTGGCAGTCTCTGGGTACTCTAGATGGAGGACTTTGATGAGGCCTAGCCCAGGTCCATGACAGCCTGGACACGGGGCAGCAGGGTGGAAGAGGGTGCATGGGTGCTCGGCCTTCCATTCCTACAGCGTTCGGGAGGCCTCCTCACGGCCCAGGCGGGAGTTCAAGCCCCGGCCTCGGGAGCCCTTTGACCTTGGAGAGCCGGAGCAGCCCAACGGGGGATTTTCCTGCACTCCAGCACCCAAGATCGCAGGTAGTCGAGCCCCCTGGGAGGTGCCAGGGCTAGAGCTAGGACCATGCACCCCACTCACGCCTGCCCTCCTCTCCATTACCAGCTTCCTCGTCTTTCAGATCAGCAGAGAAGCCCGCTAGGACGCCCAGCAGGAGTGTGCGTGAGTGTCTGGGCTGGAAGTTGTCATTGCCATAATTGGGTGTGGGAGGGACTGCACACCCCACCCCTACCTGCTGCAGGTTGCTCAGTCACCCCATGGCCCCAAATGTCAAGGCTCCACCCACCCTGACCACCAGCTCATCTGCTGTTACCTGCTGTGCACTGACAGACACCTCTACTGCACTCCTAGCGCCCCTGGACCAGCCAAGCTGCAAGGCGCTGTATGACTTTGAGCCGGAGAACGATGGCGAGCTGGGCTTCCGCGAGGGCGACCTCATCACGCTCACCAACCAGATCGACGAGAACTGGTACGAGGGGATGCTGCACGGCCAGTCCGGCTTCTTCCCGCTCAGCTACGTGCAGGTGCTGGTGCCCCTGCCTCAGTGACCGCACCTGCACCCTGGCTGCCGGTCACAGTGCGGCGGCGGCCGCCTAACGCCAAGGTGCTCTAGAAACACTAACGTTCCTCCAGGGGGGACCCTCTTCCCCGTTCCCCCAGTCCTGGGCCTCCCATCCTAAGCCTCGGGAAGGCCCACCCTGAGGTTCTATCACCTTCCTGGTGGTGGCAGCTCCCACCTGTCTCAACCCCTCCCAGCCCGTTGCTGGCGATGGGCCCAAGCCCCCTCTCCCAGCTCCCCAGAGGCAGGTGGGTCCTTGGGGTCCCCAGCCTGCAAGTTGAGGCTGGCCAGCTCCCCAACTCAGCACATGGAGATGCGTGGCACCAGCTGCACACGCAGAAATGCACAAGGCACCCCTCCCATGGGACCACACACATCCAGCTCAGCCCTGCCAAAGGCCAAGCACAAAGGCCCTGACATTCCCAGTTCCCTGGCACCTTCCCCTGAGCCAGCTCCCTTGCTACCTGTCCATGTGACCCTGCACCTGTAGGCCACCACAGGCAGCTGGCAGGTCCCTTTTTCAACCAGCAGGCCTGCTGTAGACTGGGCTCTGCGTCACACCCTGCCAGGCTCTAGTAAGCGAGGCCTCCAGCCTGGGCTCAGTTACATTCCTCTTTAGAGTGGCCCCACAACCTGTGGCTTGTCCCTGACATGTGGGGCCACACCCACGCCCCCGATGGGCAACACTGTCCTCCAGCCCTGGCTGAAGTGAACTTTACTCCTGATTTTTTTTTTTTAAAAAGTATTAAATGTCTCTTTCTACAGCCATTGTCCCATCTTCATTCTGTGCAGTCCTGTCCCCTGCAAGGGCCCCACACAGCCCGCCCTCCCTCCCTCCCTCCCTCCCCAGCCACAGGCTCAGCTGTGGGCACTCAGAGACTTTATTACCCAGCCTGTCCCAGGACAGCAAGCCTGCCTGGCCTCAGCTCCCCTGCTTGAGCACACTGCAGACCTGCTCCAGCACGTGGCACATGCCCTGGTCCTTCGGGGTCCTGCTGGCCAAGGACATCTGCAACAGCAGGACTGAGGTCAGGCTCTGCCCTGGACACATATCCCTGCCCCCAAGTGCAGTATTTGGCAAGCTTGGGCCCTTTTAAAATTTTTGGCTATGTGGGAAAGTTCTTTGGTTTAGATCTAGGGATCAGGGTCTTGGCTGTTATCACCCAGAACAAGACACACACGCACATCCTGCGTGTACACATGTGTTTGGGTGCTGGTAAAAACCTATGACCCACACAGCCTCATTGTTTTGAGTCTGACTGATGCACAGTGCAGAGCATCTTCCTAGGCAGAGGATATAACTCCATACACAGAAGGACCAGTTCCAGCTCAGACCACAGGCCACACCCAGGACCCAGTGCTCAGCAGAGGGCGCCCGCGGCCACCCATGCATTCATTCACTCACAGCTGCAGGTGGAGCCTGGGCCCCTGCACGCCTGACAGCTGCCCTCACCCAGCCACCCAGGTCCTGAGACCTCCCCTGCGACTCCAGGGAAGACTGTTGCCCAGACAACGGGCTATATAGCCTGTGCTCCCCACAGGACCCAGGGTAGGGGTCCACGGGCTCACCTTGAGCTTGTCCAGGTAGGTATGTTCTGGACTCCAGGCCTCTTGGAACTTGACTAGGTCAGGGGCGCCCTTGTAGAACTCTACCAGCAGCACCTGCAGGGCAGGGGCAGCACAACTGGCTCCTGACTGCTCTTGACGCAGCAGCTCCCTGAACTGACAGGAGAGGCTAAATCCATGCTGACCACAGTGCAAGTCTGCCCTGGCTTTGGGCTAGCCTCTTCCCAAGAAGCCACGCCCATGAGCCCTGAGAAGTGACAAGTATATCTGAGCAGACACAGCTATTAAAGGCTGGCCGCCCACCCAGGTGTGGTGAGGGCACACATGTCATCCCTGCACTGAGAAATCGGAGACAAGATAGTCGGTGGCCACATAGGGAGACTATATCTCAAAATAAATAAAACAAAGCAGAGGCAGGCAGATCTCTGTGAGTTCAAGGCCAGCCTGGTCTACAAAGCCAGTCCAGGACAGCCAAGGCTACCCAGAGAAAAACCTTGTCTTGAAGCCAGCAGGGGGGACCCCAAACAAAAACTCCAGACAGTGAAAACCCTGGGGCCACAGCCATGGGCTGGCAGCTCACCATCTCCTGCAGAACATCATTGGTCAGGAAGCTGTCCTGGATGTATGCCATCTCTACATCCATGGGGATGCCATAGTCACTGGGCCTTTGCTGCTAGGAGGGGTGGGGAGCAGTCAGAGGGGCCTTGCCTGTCCCCAGCCCATGGTGCCAGGGGCTTCTAGGGTCTGAAGTTGAGCATGGGAGGCCAGGGCATCACCCAATAGACCTTAGAGTGACCACTGACATACAGATGCACAGGTGGGGAAAGTGGGGCACGGGAGTCGCCTGCCTCAGATTCAGCACATCTTCCAGCCCAGATACCACCCCACCGTGCCCACTCACGTCCACGTAACCACACCGTGCCCACTCACATCCACGTAACCACACCGTGCCCACTCACATCCACGTAACCTCACCGTGCCCACTCACGTCCACGTAACCCCACCGTGCCCACTCACGTCCACGTAACCCCACCGTGCCCACTCACGTCCACGTAACCACACCGTGCCCACTCACATCCACGTAACCCACACCGTGCCCGCTCACATCCACGTAACCCCACCGTGCCCACTCACGTCCACGTAACCCCACCGTGCCCACTCACGTCCACGTAACCACACCGTGCCCACTCACATCCACGTAACCCACACCGTGCCCGCTCACATCCACGTAACCCCACCGTGCCCGCTCACATCCACGTAACCCCACCGTGCCCACTCACATCCACGTAACCCCACCGTGCCCACTCACATCCACGTAACCTCACCGTGCCCACTCACATCCACGTAACCCCGCCGTGCCCACTCACATCCACGTAACCCCGCCGTGCCCACTCACATCCACGTAACCCCGCCGTGCCCACTCACATCCACGTAACCCCGCCGTGCCCACTCACATCCACGTAACCCCACCGTGCCCACTCACATCCACGTAACCTCACCGTGCCCACTCACATCCACGTAACCTCACCGTGCCCACTCACATCCACGTAACCTCACCGTGCCCACTCACATCCACGTAACCCCACCGTGCCCACTCACATCCACGTAACCCCACCGTGCCCACTCACATCCACGTAACCTCACCGTGCCCACTCACATCCACGTAACCACACCGTGCCCGCTCACATCCACGTAACCACACCGTGCCCACTCACGTCCACGTAACCTCACCGTGCCCACTCACGTCCACGTAACCCCACCGTGCCCACTCACGTCCACGTAACCTCACCGTGCCCACTCACATCCACGTAACCACACCGTGCCCGCTCACATCCACGTAACCTCACCGTGCCCACTCACGTCCACGTAACCTCACCGTGCCCACTCACATCCACGTAACCACACCGTGCCCGCTCACATCCACGTAACCACACCGTGCCCACTCACGTCCACGTAACCTCACCGTGCCCACTCACATCCATGCCCTTCAACTTGGCCCCCCTCCAGCTCACCCACCTCAGGGGGAGGCATCACCCAGAAAGGGCAGATCTTGGACTCGGGGCCCGGGTTTCCAGAGTAGTATGGGGCTGTGGAAAGAGTGACGGGTTAAGGCTGGGGGCTCAGAGGGCCTGGCCTGGTGAGTCCCCCACCCCGAGTCTCCCGGGGGCCTCACAGCACAGCAGGGCCAGGCAGGGCTGGAAGCCGTTGCTGGAGCCTTGCAGTCTCAGCTGGTACTCCATCTGGGCATCGATGTCCTGCAGGGAGGGCACTGCGGGGCTGTGAGGGTGGCTGTGGTACCAGCCCACCAGGGACAGACCTCGAAGGAACAGGACCTGGTGGATCTACAGACAAGCAAACAAGGTTGGGAGTGGGCAGGACCAGGGGCCCTAGCTGCCCTCCAGTCCCTACACAAGGGTATTTAAGCACTGCCCCTCCTCACCCTGTACCCACCCAACCACTGTGGCAGAGTGATGAAGAAATAATATCTGGATGGGGCTGGAGGGATGGCTCAGTGGTTAAGAGCACTGTCTGTTCTTCTAAAGGACCCAGGTTCAATTCCCGTCACCCACATGGCAGCTCGCAACTGTCTGTAACTCCAGTTCCAAGGGATCTGACACCCTCCCGCCAATGCACATAAAAATAAATTTAAGTGGACTGGAGAGATGGCTCAGCGGTTAAGAGCATTGACTGCTCTTCCAGAGGTCCTGAGTTCAATTCCCAGCGAGCACATGGTGGCTCACAACCATCTATACTGGGATCTGGTGCCCTCTTTTAGAGGTGTACATGTAGATAGATGTATAAAATAAATAAAAAACTCTTTAAAAATAAATTAATTAAAGAGAATAAAAACATCAGGAACAGGACAGTGGTAGCGCACGCCTTTAATCTCAGCACTCAGGAAGCAGAGGCAGGCGGGTCTCTTGAGTTTGAGGCCAGCCTGGTCTACGAAGTGAGTCCAGGACAATCAAGGCTACACAGAGAAACCCTGTCTCAAAAAACCAAAATAAATAAATGAATAAATAAAATGAGAAACTGTCTCAAAAAGGAAAAAAAAATACAAATAGGGCTGGGCAATGATTACACACGCCTTTAATCCCAGCACTCGGGAGGCAGAGGCAGGTGGATCTCTTGAGTTGGAGGCCAGCCTGGTCTACAAAGTGAGTCCAGGACAGCCAAGGCTACACAGAGAAACACCTCCCCCCCCCTTTTTTTAAATTTGAAACCCTGTCTTGAAAAACAAAAAACAATAAAAAAAATAAATCAACAGGCAGGGCTGTCTTCACAGTACTCAAAAGGTTGAGGCAGGAGGATGCCACATTCTAGGCCACCCTTGTCTACAAATCAAGACCTGGTTATATGAAGCCCAGAGGCATCCCAGACATTGGCACTGACACTTGGCCACCAGGACAAGCCCTCACCTCTTCCTCAACGGTGGCCGCAGTATCAGCATCCCCAAGCCGACTCCTACAGGGGAAGGCTCTCAGCACTGTCAGCACTGCGGGGTACCCAACGAGAAGCCGGTCAGTCCTGTCCTGCCCCAGACACACCGTCGCCCACCCAGTCCCAGTACCCACTCTGATTGTTGGTGTCCCAGCGTCCGCCAAGGTAGCCCACGACCTCACTCCGAGTCAGGTGACAGTGGAAGTCCTGGGGACAAAATCGGGAGAGCTGGCTCAGGCTACACTTCCTGTCTCAGTGCAGGAGCCAGCCCAACCTCTCCCTATGTGCATTTATCAAGCACCTACTGTTTTAACTAGGACGTCACTCACTGGGGAGCATGCAGGCCCCTAGCATGTGTAAAGGCACCGGGGTCCATTCCTAAATGAGCACCTACTATTTACTGATAGCAAGCATTCAGTTTGTGCCTACTGTATATGTCTTCGGTACCCCCCACCGAGGTCAGCGAGTTCCTTCTCCCTGGACGTGGAGGGTGACCGGGCAAAGAGGCTTTAGTCACATACCAACAGGAACAGCACGTTACTGGAAACGGCTACGTTGAATGGCTGGAACTTGTTGATGGCGGCAAAGGATGTTACTTCTACCAGGGTGTGGGGGTTCCTGGAGTGGTTGGGAGGGTCCCAGGGCTTCAGGAACTGGGGCTCTTCCCCCATCCCACCCATCCTGAGGACTCCCAAGCAGCTGAGGAGTCCAGGCCCTGCCTCTGCTGGACCAGACCAACCAAGGGCTCCTGGGAAGCCAGGATCAGGGCAGATGACGTAACTGACCTGGCGGAATCGCGACTACCCAGCATGCAGTAACGGACAGGCACCCGGACCTTGTCTGCACGCTTGCTCAAGGGTGTGGCCTCTGGGGAAAGGGATAAAAGAGAAGAGTTACTATGAATCCTCCACCCCCTTCTTTGCATATAAGCAAGGACGCCCATGAAACAAGAGGAACTGGGGCCTACGAGATGGCTCAGCGGGTCTTGCAACCAAGTCTGATGACCTGAGTTCGAGCCCCCAGACCCCACATGGTGGAAGAAGTGACCCAGCTTTTGAAAGATGTTCTCTGATCTACATGCCCGATCACAATACATAACACATGCCCTCGCCGGGTGGTGGTGGCACACGCTTTTAATCCTAGCACTTGGGCGGCAGAGGCAGGAGGATCTCTGTTAGTTCGAGGCCCCCCTGGTCTACAGAGCAAGTTTCCAGGATACTCGGGACTGTTACTCAGAGAAACCCTATCTTGAAAAACCAGAAAAACAACAACAATAACAACAACAAAAAACCAAAAGCACATGCCCTCAACCCTAGCACTCAGGAGGCAGAGGCAGATAGATCTCTGTGAGTTCCAGGCCAGGGAAGGCTACAAGGAGACCCTGTCTCAAAAATAAATTCTAAAAAAGGAAGGAAAAGAAAACGAAAGAAACCAGGCAGAGAGTGAAACTAAGCAGGGCTGCCAGTCAGGATTCCCAGGGCCTAACAAACACCACAGGAACTATAGCACAGTCTCTCCTCTGTCCCTGCCTCTCACCTGGCTCTGAGGAGCCCTTCCCAGGGGGTCTGCGGCCTTTGTCCTCTGCTGAGACTCCGGCCAGCACATCTTCTTCCTCCTCCTCCAACAGCAGCTCTTCCTCCTCCCCTTCACTGGTGGGACTCTGGTGGTATGGGGTGCAGTGGCGATACCCTCAATCTGGGTGCCTCGCTCACCCCGAACAAGTCACTCACAGGGGCCCAGGCCTGAGCCTGAGATGCCATTGCCTTGAGTGACCACCAGAGGGCAAGGGCGAGCAGAGGTGCCCAAGGCTCAGGCTGCCCGCTTCACCCTTGCTGTCCCCTGCCAGGCTCCCTACACAACTTCTTCAGCCAATAGTATTCCGTGACCCTCACATCCTTCAGGATGAAAGCGGAAGTCCTCCCTGCAGTCCTCCCTGCAGCCCAGGAGGCCAGGCTGGACTTGCCTGCCCCCCTCCGTCCCTCCCTCCTCCCTCGTGCTTTCTTTCTGCTTCTGCAGCTACGGCCACCTTGCTGTTTCTGACCCATCAGGCTGTGTCCTGCCCCATGGCCTTTCCACACCATCCTGCAGCGCACAGGGGGGAAGGCGTGTGGTTCACACCTCGTCAGCGGCGGCTACCGGCATGTGTAGCTGGTGCCGGCGGAGCCAGGTGGCCTTGTACTTGTCGAGCTTCTGTCCCTTGTACTTGACAGAGGCCCAGCCACAGCCGGACTTCTTGGCCGGGTTGATGAGCTTCTTGCAGTGTGTGGCCCAGGCGCTGGGTGAGTTGAAGACTTGCCCGGTTTCCTGCCACACGATCCTGCCATCCGGCTGCAGGTCCCCAATGAACTTCCTGCCCTGAAGCAACAGAGAGGGCTGTTACACGCCCACTCCCGGAGATTCCTAACGCGCCCCGCTCCCTAGAGGCCTGCCGGCCTTGCTCCTCTAAGCTCCCAAGCGGCACTGTCGTAGAAACAGCATCTGTCACAGCAGTACAGCATCCTGGCACTCAACACCAGGCTGCACAACTTTAAAGTTAAGCAGAATGGCAGCCAGAGCAGACCCCAAGTTCAAAGCCTGATTGGAATACTTAATAAGACTCTGGTCTCAGAGGTAGAACCCCCCCGCGCCCCCCCCCCCCCCCCGCCTAGACTCTCCCAGTGAGGGGCTGGGGGCGTGGTCAGGGGTGGAGCCTTGTCTAGAATCCCCCAGTGAGGGGCTGGGGGCGTGGTCAGGTGTGGAACCCCTGTCTAGAATCCCCCAGTGAGGGGCTGGGGGCGTGGTCAGGGGTGGAGCCCTGCCTAGACTCTCCCATGAGGTTCTGGGGGTGTGGTCAGGGGTGGAGCCCTGCCTAGACTCTCCCAGTGAGGGGCTGGGGGCGTGGTCAGGGGTGGAGCCTTGTCTAGAATCCCCCAGTGAGGGGCTGGGGGCGTGGTCAGGGGTGGAGCCCTGCCTAGACTCGCCCATGAGGTTCTGGGGGCGTGGTCAGGGGTGGAGCCCTGCCTAGACTCTCCCAGTGAGGGGCTGGGGGCGTGGCCAGGGGTGGAGCCATGTCTAGAATCCCCCAGTGAGGGGCTGGGGGCATGGTCAGGGTGGAGCCCCGCCTAGAACCCCATGAGGGGCGGGGTGTGTGTGTGTGTGTCTCTGGTTCCATTCTTGGTACTACAGTTTTTGGGGGCTATAGTTTTAAATAACAGTATACAGTTTTGAAACCGTTATCTTCACAGAGAGCCTGGGCAGGAATACCTCATTTTACAGACGAAGAATTGCACAGATTGGTTGCCCATGGACACACCCAGATGGCAGTGGTTATGGCTATGTGGCATTGTGGTTAACACAGCTCCTGTGGGCTTCAGTTTCCTCTCGTGCCCGAGCAGTGGAGGACATGAACTGTCTCCGGGGTCACTCACCAGGTAGTAGATGGATAGCACCCCCTCTCCGGGCTCCAGCAACTCGTCTTTGAGTAGCACCCGCAGCGTGACCGCGCGCCTCGTGAGCGCGCCCCCCAGGGCGATCCCAGGCCCTACGATGCTGCCTCCGCTGCCACCCAGGCTGCCGATGCGCCCTCCGCTGCCCGTCCCGCGCTCGGGGTCCTCGGCCTCCTGGTCGTCCTCATCCTCCTCCGGAGCCTCCTCCGCCGCAGCCGCGGGGGACTGAGGCTCGGGAGCTGCAATAAGACAGCGACAGGGCTGCAGAGGTCGCTCCCGACTGCCCGGTCCCCGCCCGCACGGACCGTCCTACCTGCCATGGCTGCTGCGTCCCGGCACAGCCTCCTTCTGACCGGGCTCCGCCCCGCGCGGGGACGCCGCAGCCCATTGGTCACGGGGGATGGGCGGAGAGGTTTGGCCCACTGTGGGCGGAGGGGACACAGAGCCCTTAGGTTGCGCTGGAGCTGGAGGGCTCCGGAGCAACTGGGGAAACTGAGGCGGGGTGTTGTGGGAGATCTGGAGTAGGAAACTGGCCTAGGACCTTCGCATTCAGGGACTAGAGACCTCCCACTCGAGGCCACCAGCTACCAGGTTGAGGCCTTGAGCCCTGGACAGGATTGTCTCAATATGCTGGAAAGAGATGCGAACCTGAGGTCTGGGGCCTGCCCACGCGCGGAAAAGGAAATGCAGGAACTCAGAGCCTCTGGGACACTGGGCAACTGGGGCTAGGTGGTGCTAGTGACCTGGAGAGAAAACCAGGACCCGCTCACTCAGGGGACACCTGAGGCCAATGCCAGCTGGGCTGCATCCCGGGGCATTCCTACAGCAGCGATAAAGGAAACTGATCCCAAGGCCAGGGCGCTAGATAGCCTCAGAGCCCTCGATGGTTGGAAGCCAGGAAGAAACAGGTTGTAAGAACTGTATAGGGCGGTGATCGGAAGGCAGCTGCGCTCTGCAGGTGGGTCGAAAGCTGGGCTTCTGCCTCTATAGGGTTAACTCAGCCAATGGCCAGCGGTTCACGTCAGCCAATCACCAGGTGCCTCCAGTATCCAATCAGATACCAGGAATGGTTTCCATCCAGCCAATCCTAGTCCAAGTGGAAGCAGGCGGGAAGGGGCGGTGTTACTACAGTACGTGCCCGAGGCCCTACCGCCTTTGTTCCCAGCCTGACCTGACCTTCCCCCGGCCCCCTTCCAGCCTCCGCCCCTCCCCGCCTCCCCTCCTCCCTGTCCCCCCCCCCCCCGTCCCGTCTTCCCTTTCTCTTCCTCGCCCTCTTCTCCCCCGCCCCCCCCCCCCCCGCGCATATTGGGCCGGTGATTCCCCCAGCCCCGGGGGGATCTGAAAATCCCAGGTAGGGCACTAGCCAAAGTTAGAGTGGCCCCAAATGGCAGGTGGTTTGTCCCACTGAAGAAAGAGAGGCAGGGCGATCTGGAAGGATCAAAGGAATGAAGAATAATTATTTCCCTTAGCCCAGGCCACCAGACCCCAGGCTCCTCAGAGACCAGGCTAGGCTCCATTTACCCCTGCTCAATATGCAGGTCTAACCACCTCCTGGCAGGCAAAGCTTTGAGAGAGGTTCTGGACACTGGCTACTTTCACGGGACACCACACAGTCCATGCTCATCCACCCTGATCCTAAAGGTACCTTTCTATAAGGTAACTCCGCCGCCACAGTCCGCCCTTGTTCCATAGCAGCCAATATTAATCTTTCTTTCCCTTCGTTCTTTCAAGTTTTGAGATAGAATTTCATAGCTTTCCTGGAACTCAGTATATTTTGGTTTGGTTTGGTTTGCTTTGGTTTTTTGAGACAGGGTTTCTCTGTGTAGCCTTGGCTGTCCTAGACTCACTTTGTAGACCAGGCTGGCCTCGAACTCACAGAGATCCGCCTGCCTCTGCTGGGATTAAAGGCGTGTGCCACCACGTCGGGCCCTGGAACTCAGTATATTAACCAGGTTGGCCTCACACTAGCGGTAGTAATTCTCCTGCCTCAGCCTCCCACACCTAGCTCCACGGTGGCCTTTGACACGTTGAAGCAAGAGCTTTGGCTTGACAATGTCCAGGAAGTGCCCTAAAGGTGACATCGGATCCTTGAACCGATAAAGGAAGGTTGTGCCTCACGCACACCACCGCTACCTAGGTGCACATCACTACCCTTTATTATCTGTGTAAAGTCCAGGTGCCCTAGTCCAGAACTGAAGACAAAGAGTTCATAATCTGTTTGTTCGGCCTTTGTCTTTTGAAAACAGCATCTCCTGCGGACTCCACTAGACTCAAGTTACTATGTAACTAAGTCTGCCCTTAAACTGGTGATCTGCTGGTCTCGACCTCCCATGTTCTGGGAAAACCAGAATGTGCCACCACACCTGGCCGAATTTATAATTATATACTGATCGATTGCACTAGAAGTGACCTTAGAGCCTTGTACTAGCCAGGAGCTAGGTTAATACATCGCCACCACAAGCCACACCCCCAGGCCTTCTCAGGACTGTCCTCTGCCTAGAATCTCCCAGTGAGGGGCTGGGGGCGTGGTCAGGGGCGGAGCCTCAGCTTAAGAGAATCTCACAGGGAAGGGCTGGGTGTGACTCAGAAATAGAGTGCTTACCTACCCTGTTCAAAGGCCCTGGGTTGCATCTGCACAAACAGGAAAACAAAAACAAAAACAATGTGGCAAGAACAAAAGGAGAGAAATGAGGTTTGTTAACAATTATTCAGAACACCAAAAGCAGTGAACCTGGGGCCTGGGGCCCACACCCACCTGTCACTTGAAAGGCTGAGGCAGGAAGATCTGGAGTGAAAAGTCAGCTTGGGCTGTGTATCTAGACTCAAAAACAAAAACAAATCAAAGCAAAAAAAAAAAAAAAAGAAGAAAGAAAGAAAGAAAAAGAAAATTAAACCACAGACATGCGAACACTCAGGAGATGGAGATAGGTTTAGAAGTTCAAGGTCAGCAGGGCTTGGTGGCCCACACCTGTAATCCTAGCACGTGGGTGGATCTCTGTGAGTTCGAGGCCAGCCTGGTCTACAAAGGGAGTCCAGGACAGCGAAGGATACACAGAGAAACCTTGTCTCAGAAAAACAGAAAGGAAGCTGGACGTGGTGGCGCACGCCTTTAATCCCAGCACTCGGGAGGCAGAGGCAGGCGGATCGCTGTGAGTTCGAGGCCAGCCTGGTCTACAAAGTGAGTCCAGGACAGTCAAGGCTACACAGAGAAACCCTGTCTCGAAAAACCAAAAAAAAAAAAAAAAAAAACCAGAAAGGAAAAAAAAAAAAAAAGGAGAAGGAGGAAGAGGAGGAGGAAGAGAAGTAGTTCAAAGGCATCTTCAGCTACTTAGTTGGAGGCCAGCCTGGTCTACATGAAACCATGTCTCAACAAAGCAACAGAAGCCAGGCTTGGTGGCCCACTGCTTTAATCCCAGCACCCGGGGAGGCAGAGGCAGAGGCAGGTGGATCGCTGTGAGTTCGAGGCCAGCCTGGTCTACAAAGTGAGTCCAGGACAGCCAAGGCTAACACGGAGAAACCTTGTCTCAAAAACAAAAACAAAAACAAAAACAAACAAAAAACCAAAAAAAACCCAAGCAACAGAAAGAGAACTAAAATCAGATAACTGAAGCACTTAGATACCGATCTGATAAAAGACAAACTGGATACACAGGCTGGGAATAATTTCAATGAGGGGTGAGCGACCGACGTGGACCAGTGGGGAAGGGGGGGGCGCTTACACCACACTTGAGGACCTGAATTTGATCCCCGGGTCCCACACGGTAGGAGGAGAGACTCTGCTCTCGCAAGCTGTCCTCTGATCTCCACACAGATACACACAATAAATGTAACCACAAATTAAGTTGTTATAAATCTGAGTGTTCTCAAATGGAACAGCACTGAGAAAGTCTCTCCCAGAC